>NC_081410.1:235387032-235733698 GCF_030272615.1 Cryptomeria japonica | reverse complement strand
ATCCCCAAAACATCTCCATAGGCATCTAGATCCCAAAACCACCTCCCTAGGCATCATTATGGCACAAACTCATAATCCTCAATTTCATTATCTTGATTATGTGAATCCTATTTATCCAAACCAACTAATTGAATTATTAATGTTATCACTTGCAATTACAACATAAAACTCTTCATGTGCTTCCAGCCAGTCTAGACCCTCTACTAGCGGTCTATTGCTCACGACGCTGGTCCTACACATGAAAGAGCCCACTCTCCCAACCATGTACCATAACCATAGGGTAAAACATACATCCAAATAGAATCATAACAACATCATGAAGGCTCACAAATAATATAGAAACAATCATAACTTACTGAGTACAATCTGACCATAATAAAGGACATAAAGCCATACACATAAAAGAGAGCCTTCACCAAATCAACACAAAGGAAAAGCCAATAATGATTGCAATCCAAGACTGAAACAAAATACATATCAAATCCTCTATAGTAAGGCATAGAACATCTAACTAGAGTTATACAATCAAATCCTCAACAATGAGGAATTCTCCCTCTCGCTAGAGAAACACATTGCATATGAAACACCTCAATGGTAAGGCATGAATCCTCTTACCGGAGAAAAAGAAACATCATGAATGATCAAAACACATGAAAGAAAAATTTGAGAATATCAACATAATCTGCACATGCTTCTAGAGAAATCACAAAACCCAAAAAGACACCAAACAGGGCTCAAAGCTGACTTTTTAGGACTCCCGAAACAGTCGCTTCTGGTCTGTAGAGTAGTCACAATATGGAGTGCCAAATAACTACTCATAGAAGGAAATAAGAGTACCAAAAAATATGAAAAAGTATTAGGATGGGAGAGGCAATTTCATGTGATGAAC
Source organism: Cryptomeria japonica (assembly GCF_030272615.1). Lineage (NCBI taxonomy): Eukaryota > Viridiplantae > Streptophyta > Pinopsida > Cupressales > Cupressaceae > Cryptomeria > Cryptomeria japonica. The sequence continues at coordinate 235,732,809 of NC_081410.1, read as the reverse complement.
TTGATGGATATAGGAGAAGAATCTAACTCAAAAAAGTTAAGGAAATTCTCCAATATAAAATGATGATTAAAGGTCAACTTGGAGAAGCAATCAATATTTGCAAAAGATGTACCATGGGAAGTAAGAGGAATGAAAGAAGCCATAGGAAAAAAAAAAAATTTAAAAATGAAAGAGAATAAAGAAAGAATGTTTATTTTCTTGTTCATGATGTATTCTAATATAGAAACTTAAAACTAGTCTAAATTGAAGTGTGTTAGGTTTGCATAAAGATAAAAAGGATCTAACAATGAAAATAATTGTTGCAAATATTTTCTAACAAAAAATAACACAAATATGATATCTAACATGGTAAGACAAGAAAAGTGTTTTTGCTTTAGAGATACACCAAGAGAAAAGGCATCTTAATTGTATGGTTGCAATTTAGATGCTAGATGATTGATGTAGACTAAAAATAGGAAGTGTGATTTGGATGAAATCATAAAATGGGATGCAAGTTCAATTGTATTGGAGTCTATAAATTCATGCAAATGTATACAATATGGTAACAAATACATGACAATAATAGGACACCTGACAAAAAGAAAAGGTTTTAGGTATAGAATAAGTAGGTTAACCAAACTGCGATATTTTTCAATTATTTCATCTTATATGACATTAATTAAGTTGAAAAAATATTGTGAGAAATAAAACATAAATTTCAAGTTAATTCAATTAATACCATTAGATGACATTCTAAAGACGAGAAAAAATTTAGTTAATTTATTTTGATTACAAATAATCTATTCAATAATCATTTAATAGAAATGGATAATTTGTAATAGTGTTCATAAAGAGGTGTGAAGAGGGTACTCTCATACTTGGATATGTCCATTGTATCTACAAAACAAAAATGTGACAATGAAGTAAATGCACTAGAATATTTAGAATATAATTAATAATCAAAAATAAATAACAAAAAAACATGATAAGGGGTTAAAATATCAAATCCTAAGAGGAAAGTCACCATTGTGCTACCTATATCTAGGACAAGGGGAAAGGGGTGATTGCATAGGCATCTATCAAGGTGGTCTATGTCCCTATTTTGGTTTTTTAACCTTTGTAGACAGTTAAATAGAAAATAGTCATGTGTGCAGTTAGTCTATGTGCGTCCAGGTCTAAGAGCCATGTGAAAGTATGTGTATGTGTGTGTTTTTACATGTGTGAGTATGTTAATGTATGTTTTCACTTAGAATATGTGTGCACATCATGTAAGAGTACATGTGCATTTGCACTTGAGAATAAATGGATGTGTATTTATGGGAACTTAGTATATGTATGCCTAAAACTAAACTAAACTAAACTAAATAAATTGTAAATAATAATAGTCTAATCTACCAATTATTACTATTAAGAAAAAAATTCAAATACTAATAATTCAAATTCCTGAGGGTTTAACTATAAATGTAAGGAAGAAGCTAGGTATACTAAATCTAATTTGTGTCAATGTGCAAGTATAGCACTGTGATGAACAATAAGCTCTTAAATTAATAAAAAGAAAATTACAAAACAAAAAGGAGGATAGACTAAAGTCCTTTTGGAAAGGACACCAAGCATAGAATGATTTGACTTCCCAACATGAACCAAAGAAACCAAAATACCAAACAAAATCAAAATGTTATTAGATCGCTACATGCATGGAAGAGAAAAGACATAGATATGGAATAAAAATGGGATATGAAACTTCTGCTAGGGGAATCAGAATCTCAAAGAACCAAAAAAAAAAAAATATGATAGTTAGTTGTCCAAAAAGGTTTTTTTTCCATGAAAGGATACAATGGAAAGATTATTGATTAATGTGTCAAAATTGGGTTTGAAAGTTGAGAGAACCCTATTTGTTTGAGAATTTTATTATTGCTACACAGTAGAAAAGAATGATTTTCTTTACAAAATTGAAAAGAGGCATTTAGAAAGCGACCTTTTTTCTTTCTTTTTTGTTAAAACAAAACCTCTTACACCTCTATATTAGGGAAATAAAAGGGCAAGAAAGAAGACAATTAACGATTGGTTTTTGCACATTAATTACACAATTCTTACCAAAGCTACTATTATATCCATTGAATTCAATTAATTTTCATAGCCTCATACCTCTCACAATATTTTGTAATTTATCTTAATGAATAAAATAATTTTATATGTACCAAATCTATTCTCATACTTACCAATTCTACACGTATTAAATGTGACCCAAAAGTTAACCTGATCTTGTTTTTCATTTATCCAGTATTTATTATATATAATAATATTGTTTACCTTTTTTACACTAGGTAAAAACAACGTCATTAAATCGAGACTATGATATTTTGAAATGCCAAATATTATTATATTAAATAATATTTATTTCTTTACAAATCCACAAGGAAGGTAGGTGGTTATTGTTATTATTAATATTAATATTTTTTTATGAGTATAAAAATGTTAAAAATATATATGATTAATATACAATTATATTTATTAGATCACTATATGCATGGAAGATAAAAGGCAAATATATGGCATCGAAAATGGGATATGAAACTTCTGCTAGGGGCATTGGAATCCCAAAGAACCAAAAAAGAGAATATGACAATTAGTTGTCCAAAAAGGTTTTTTTCTTGTGGAAGGATATAATGGAAAGATTAGTGATTAAAGTGTCAAAATTGGGGTAGAAAGCTGAGAGAACCCCTTCCAAAAGGCATTGAGATATATTTGTTTGATAGTTTTTATCGCTACACAAGTGGCATTAGAAATTAGAAAGAATGGTTTTCTTTATAAAATTGAAAAGAAGCATTCAGAAAGCGACCTTTTTTCTTTTTTTTGTTAAAGTAATACCTCTTGTACACCTCTATATTAAGGGCGAGAAAGAAGACAATTAATGATTGGTTTTTGCACATTAACTACACAATTCTTGCCAAAGGTACTATTATATCCATTGAATTCAATTAATTTTGACAGCCTCGTACCTCTCAAAATATTCTATAATCTATCTTAATGCATAAAATAATTATACACTTACTAAATCAATTCTTCTACTTACCAATTCTACACATATTAAATGTGACCTAAAAGTTAACTTAACCTTGTTTTTCATTTATCCACTATTTATTATATATAATAATACCGTTTACCTTTTCTACACTAAGTAAAAACAATGTCATTAAATCGAGGTTGTGATATTTTGAACTGCCAAATATTATTTTATTAAATAATATTTAATTCTTTATAAATCCTTGAGGAAGGTAAGTGGTTATTATTATTAATAATATTAATATTTTTTATGAATATAAAATATTTAAAATATATATGATTAATATACAATTTTATTTATTAGATCACTACATGCATGGAAGAGAAAAGGCAAAGATATGGCATCAAAAATGGGATATGAAACTGTAGAGGATGGGATTTGTTACCCTCGAAGTGATGAACTCCGAGGAACAAACAAACCTTCGCTCTACCTCACTTAAACTAGCACTAAAGATGAGCTAGGGGATACGAACTATACAACTAAGCAAATGAAACACAAACAAGGACTTTGGACGACTCTATTAAGCCTTTGTCTTTGGGACGAACGCACGGAACTGGGACACCAACACGACATGCTAATGTCCTGTACAAATAGGGTAAAAAGACTATATAGTAGACACAGACACAATAATATGATCAAGATAACAATATTTCAATAGGTAAAATAACAAGTACGGAACATGAACAATTAAAGGAAAGTGAGAGAGAGTAGAGGAAACTTACAATTGGCCCATGATTGAAGCCTTCAGCAAGGTGAGTTCTCTTCCTTGATCACAAACCTACACACAAGAAAAGAGAGAAAATGTTGGGGGTTGTTTTTAGAGGTATGCCTCAGTCAAACCCTCATTTTAGTGTTTCCACCTCCACGGACAACCTAGATAATAGCAACGATTGAAAGGAAAATGATAAAGATAATTTAGATAGATAGATATACAAGATAGTAAGTATACCAAATAGAAAACAATGGATATAATGTTATGAAATGTGGATGAGAAAGTGGAGATAACTTCCCTTCAACAACCAAGAAGTTGGTACTTGAAGGAGTGAACTCAAGCACACTGAAACCTCTTGAAGTTGTTACAATGGTGGATAACAACCACTGGAAGAACCTGTGAGAGATATAGAAGATATGCCCAAATCTTCAAAAATTTGCCAAATGATCAAGAAACCCTTGTAAAATCCCAAAATGCATGAGATATAGCCTTCAAAGAGGAATCCTAACATTGGTGGTCGTGGATAGAGGTGTTATGAGCTCTTTTGGGCGTAGACATAATGCTTAAACAACCACCTATAAACTGACATATTTGTGGGATGCTATTATGGCACGCAGACGTCTTCATGGTGTGCTAGAGCCCATTGGTCAAATAGTTGGCATGTTTAATAAGAAGCCAAATTAGAAGCTAGCAAGGCAATCCATGTGGACAAAAGGACAAATAGGTGACAAATGACTTCAATCAGCTTAAAGCGAAGGTGCTTATGTGACATGGAATTGTACGGGATGTAATTTATGATGTTACATTTTTCCCCCACTTTAGCAAGCATGTCTTTGTCAAGAAATGTGAAGCTAAAGTAGAGAGATGTTATCAAGATTCACAAAGGGGAAGAAAAATTCACTGATCGAATGAAGTTTCCCCTACTGAGATAAACTTAAGATTGGGTTAGATTTTACTAAGTTGTTTCATTGTAAAAATGTTAGTTGCAGACTAACATGTTAGATGAAAGAGTGATCAGGCATTGAATAGATAAGATAGTGTAATAGAAACAAACCCCACTTAGTGGAGGAGAGCCTCTATTATGAAAGATAAAGGATAGCAACTGTTGAGATAGAAAGGATGGCACTGATATGGGTAGAAAAGTGTGTTATGCTAGATGCCCATACAATAGGGTGACAATTCACAAAATTTCACCTATATGTATAGCAAGTTGTATTATACTAGATAGTCATACAATTGGGTGAGATTTTTCTGGCATGGATAGCAAAATGATAGATAGCCATGCAATTGGACGATCATAAATTGATTTGATAAGCAGTGGATTGGCCCCCATAAAATGTGATAAGATAAATAGATCGCATGGTTTGGCCCCCACCAAGGAAAACACGAATGCTAAGTTAAACATATACAAATACCAAATGTAGATTATGCATATATTATAGCCCCCCCTTAGAATGGTATGCATGAAAGGCATTCCATTCTAAGGAGAAGAAATGTTGTGTCACATCAACAAAGTGAGATGTTTTTGAGGAACTTCATCTTCGATGGATGACACATGAGACACACAACATCAACAAAAATGCAAGGGCACAGGGGGATCCGATTATTTGGTTGCAGATGGGTGTGTCATCATAATGCTAAAGTTCTTGAATTTTAAGAAGAGAACATGAAGACAAAGATACAATAAAGATTCGGGTTAACATGGAAGAAAGCCTAAATGCCCCCAATACTTTGCATCATCCTTGAATGTTGAAAAGCAAGATACGACAAATAAAAGAAATAGATAACACATAGAAGAAGTTGTATGACAAAAAATCCCATGTATCCAAGAACCTATAGAGTAACTCGGGTCCTCCAAGAGAGAACAATAGATAAAGACAATCAACCTCTCATTTCCAAGCACCTACAAAGTAGCTTGGGTCCTCTGGGAGGGAATGCACATGTAAAGCAAGCATAGGAGAAGATAATGATGTGCACATGTTATGCTACAAGATAAAGAAGGTATTGTCCTACAACCCCCAATATTGATCATATGGGGAAGGAGGGTGAGATCAAAGCAAAACAATCGCAAGCGTAGCACTAGGCACCTCACCAACAGTGAGAGTGAGGGATGAGGTAGCGTCAACATCTATGTCCATAATCTAAAAAAGAGGCAAGAGTAAATGGCCACGTGAAGATCATAGAGAGCATCAAGATATCCTCCAAAGAGTCGAACAAGCATGCCTCTATAGAGGAAGCAGGTGACTCAGTCTGAGGAGGTTATACAAGAGTTGGAATGTCAGCCTCCACAAGAGGGTTTAGTAGACCTTGTTATCAAGGTTGATGAATTGTATATATAGGTGATATATTCATGTAATTTAGGCGTTGATGTTGTGTTTGCATTATCAGAGAGTGGTGTATGTGAAAGCAAGTGATTTATCCTTTAGTATTGTGATTGTGTGGAGATTGGTGTCACTGAGCAAACAACTGTACTTAACTGAAACTATAATTAGGCATTTGGAGATGCTATTCCTTCAATTCATTTCTTCTGGATTGTAGTCTGAAACTTGTTGTAATTCAGTGAGACTTCCCTGAGGGTTGTAGCCTTCTAGGTCATTATATTTTTAGCAGTGAGCTCTAGGAAGTGTGTCTAAATGCATGTGCATTCCCCATTGTAATATTTATACATACTACTGCAGAGTATTATCATATTGTAGGTAGGTTCCCACTGTGGTTTTTCCCTTAACCGGGTTTTCCACATCAAAAATCCATGTGTCATGTGTGTTGTTGATGTGGTGTTTATCTTTGCCTTTGTTGTTCTTGATCAGATGTAAAGTTGTGATTAATTTTCTTGAGTTTGGTGAAAACTGATTCACCCCCCTCTCTCAATTTTCCTTATTTGTTGCCACCTTGCTATCAATAATTGGTACCAGATCTAGATCCTCTGAAAGGAGCTTGACCACTTGAGGAGATTCGGGATAGAAATTGTTATTTTAAATAAGGAGAGTTAGTGATTTGATGGAACTAATTACTCTATATGGAAGAAGTGAATGGAAGTTCACTTGAACTATCTTGGAGAAGATTATTGGAAGAATACAAAGAATGCATACATTGTTCCTATGAATGGTCCTTTTACTATAGTTGAGATCAAAGATGTTGAACATAACATAAGAGCTAAAGAAGCATTGTTGAGTGCCCTGGCTGATGCAGAGATGACTAATGTGATGGGATTGCAAACTGCACATGAGATTTGGGAGAAGCTAGAAACCTTATATGAAGGAGATAAACATGTGAAAGTTGCTAAATTGTAGAGCTTGAAAGGAAAGTATGAGTTGCTGAGAATGGGAAAAGATGATAATATTTCATCCTTTATGGCTAAAGTGAATGGCGTTGTGTTGAATATCAGATGTGTCAGTGGATTCCTTGAAGAAGATGAGATTGTGGCCAAAGTGTTGAGATCTTTGCCTCCTTTATAAACATAAAGTTGTTGCTATTGATGAGATTTAGACTGTGACAACTATAACAAGAGATATGGTGGTTGGTAAGCTTGTTTCTTTTGAGTTGAGTGAACTTGGAGAATCACATGCTAAAATTGAGACTACATTTAAAGCTAATGTATCCGGGAAGTAGAAGTATGATCCGAGAGAAAGTTCAACTTGGGTGTCTAGATATGAAAGAGAAATGAGAGAGATGGAAGAATGGGAAAGAGAATTGGAAGAGCTTGAAGCACTTATTACCAGAAGATTTCCTAAGGGAGTCGGTAAGTATGAAGGGAAGATACCTTTGAAATGTTTTTCAGCAATAAGATTGGTCATTTTTCTTTTAGGTGTCCTAAAAGAGAAGAAAGATTGTCAAAGTATGATAAGCCTTACAAGCCTAACAGAAAGTATAGATATCAGAAGAAATTTTATTATGTTGTTGATGAAGGTGTGATAGATGATGAGTTTGAGAAAGGGAATTTAGAAGATGAATTTGTGTTCATTTCTATCAAGGAAGATGATCTAGTATCTGTTGATTCTACAAGCTGTATTGTTGAAGAGAAAGATTTGGCTGCTAAAATTGATGAGAAATATGAATGGATGATTAACAGTGGTTGTTCACATCACATGACAGGTGATAAAGGTAAATTTGTGAATATGGAGAATTATGATGGTGGTGTAGTGAGATTTGGAGACAACAAAGTTTGTGTAATTCATGGTAGAGGTTCTATTTCTCTTAATGGAAATCATAATACTAATGATGTCTTATATGTTAAAGGTTTGAAGCATAATCTTTTGAGTGTTGGACAGATAGTTGACAAGGGATATGATTTACAATTCAAGAATGGGAAATGTAAGATCTTGAATAGCTCTGGTATAGAAATTGCATCAGGAACTAAAACTAAAGGTAATATCTTTCATCTGAATGCTAGTGACAAAAGTTGCTTGATTTATTAGATTGATGAGAGTTGGTTGTGGCATAGAAGAATGTGTCTTGTTAACTTTGGTTGGATGATTAAGATTAGTTCTACTCAAGCTATTAGAGATTTGTCTAAGATAGTGAAGCCTACTAATCTGGTATGTAATGAATGTCAATTGGGAAAGAAAACAAGAATTTGATTCAAGAGCAAACTGGATTCATGTAATGGATTATTTTTATCTTGTGCATACTAATTTATGTGGACCTTCTAGGGTGAGAAGCTTGCAGGGAGATAGATACTGTATGTTGTTGATTAATAACTATTCTAGAATGATGTGGATCACTTTTCTAAGGGAGAAATCTAAAGCAGTCGAGAAGTTCAAAATATTCAAAGCTAGAGTGAATGAGAAGTTCAAAATATTCAAAGCTAGAGTGAAGACAGAGAAATGATTGAAGCTAAAGTGTCTAAGGTCTAACAAGGGAGGAGAATTCACCTTCGGTGAGTTTAAGTCTTTATGTGAAGAGCATGGAATTAGGAGATAGTTATCTGCTCTGAGAACACCTCAACATAATGGAGTTGTTGAAAGGAAAAATAGAATTGTTTTGGATGCTACTAGAACTATGATGATTAAGGAAATGTTTCGCAAATCTATTGGAGATGGCATGTTAGCACTATTGTATACACATTCAATCGAGTGCATATAAAAGTTGATTCTAGTAAGACTCCTTATGAGTTATGGTTTGGTCATGTTGCTATAGCTAGATATTTTAGAATCTTTGGAAGTAAATGTTATATCAAAAGAGATGAGGATTTAGGAAAATTTGATGCAAGATGTGATGAAGGAATATTTTTGGTATATTATACTAAGAGAAAATCCTACCTGTGTTAGAACAAGAGATTGAGAAAGATAGTGGAAAGTGAAAATGTGAAGGTTGATGAGAATCATGAGAAGAAAATCAGAGCATGCGGATATGAGTCTGATGATCAGGTTGTTACATCAAAGCAAGTGTAGACTTTGAAGAAGAGTGATCTAGAAGAGATAGTGATTCAAGATGTTGTCGGTGAAGAAGTTCAAGAGACTGAAAATCAGAATAATCAGAATACCCCCAGGTATGTAAGATTAAATCATTCAGAGAATCAAATTATTGGTAATAAAAACAAAGGTGTGATGACTAGGAGAAGAATTGTTGTTGAAGAGACATGTCTGATATCCAAAATTGAGCCTAAAGATGTTGTTGAAGCTTGTAAAGATGAAAATTGGGTAAAAGCTATGGAAGAAGAGTTAGGTTAGATTGAGAAGAACAAGATATGGGAACTTGTTCCAAGACCTAAGGATAATAATGTAATTGGTACTAAATTGGTGTTCCAAAATAAGTTGAATGAAGATGGACAAGTTGTTAGAAACAAAGAAAGACTAGTATGTAAGGGATATTCACAAATGAATGGTATTGATTTTGAGGAGACTTTTGCTCCGGTAGCTAGAATTGAAGTTGTTAGATTATTTCTTGTGTATGTTTCTCATAAGAAATTCAAGGTATATCAGATGGATGTGAAGTCGGCCTTTTTGTGGTGAATTGGAAGAAGAAGTTTACATAGAGCAACCAGATGGATTTTCATTGACATATGAAGAAGACATGGTATGCATATTGAAGAAAGCATTGTATGGACTTAAACAAGCCCCTAGAGCTTGGTATGCTAGATTGGACAGGTACTTGATGAAGCTGGGATTCTATAAAGGTACTGTTGTTAGTAACTTATACTTCAAGATTGATAATGATAATATTTTGATTGTTTAAGTCTTTGTTGATGACATTACTTTTGGAGGAGATGATGATTTGACTAAGAAGTTTGCTGATGATATGCAAAAAGAATTTGAGATGTCTATGTAGGTGAGATGAAAATCTTTATGGGATTGCAAATAACATAGATTGACAAAGGCATTTTCATATCTCAATCAAAATATGTGAAGGAATTGTTGAAGAAGTTTGGGTTAGATGATTTCAAACCTATTGGAACTCCTATGGTGACTAGATGCAAGATAGAAAAAGATGATGAATCTCTTAAGGCTAACCAGACCCTGTATAGATCTATGATTGGTGGACTGCTATATTTGACTCGGACTAGACCTGACATTATGAATGTTGTATGTCTTGTTGCAAGATTTCAAGCTCATCGTAAGGAAAGTCATGTTACTGTTGTGAAGAGGATATTCAAATATTTGAAGGGAATAGTTGATTATGGTATGTGGTATCTGAAGAATAATGATTTCACCTTAAATTCTTATACTGATGTTGATTGGGAAGGTGATGTTGATGACCGAAAAAAAACTATTGGTGGAGCATTCTTTTTGGGAAGGAAGTTGGTTTCTTGAACAAGTAAGAAGCAAGATGTTATTTCTTTATCTACTATTGAAGCTGAATACATTGTTGTTGCTAGCAATTGTACTCAAGTTATTTGGATGAAGCAGATACTGAAGAATATTAGAGTTGTTTATAATGAGCCTACTATTATATATTGTGACAATTCTAGTGCTATCAATATTTCTAAAAATTTGGTGTTGCATTCTAAGACAAAGCATATATCAATTAAGTTTCATTTACTGAGAGAGAATGGCGGTGATAAGGAATTTAGATTGGAGTATGTATCTACAAAGGAATAGATTGCAGATATATTCATAAAGCCTTCGCTTGCAGAAACATTTGTATATCTGAGAGAAAAATTAGGGGTGATTTCCCCACTTGGTATGAACTAGATGCATTGAGCTACATCAATTCGGTGGACTTCTATTGGAATTTTGGCATAACTGATACAGATGAGGTGATGTAGATGAAGAGATTGAGAACTGCACTAGTAAAGGATAGAAGTCTATTTGTGATGAAGAGATTGAGATTCTATGAATAGATGACATGATAACTTATTTGTGTTGTCATTGATGGCAATTGATGTCAACTGATGTTCCTGATGTTTTGTTTTGTCATCTAAGTAATTTGGTTTACCGGAAGACAGGGTTTATCGGTAGAGAGCTAAAGTATGTGAAATAGGAATTTAACAGGTAAAGCTAAGTTGTTTTGATTGGATCAGTTGATCAACGATGATTGGTCATTTGCAGTTTGGATGGTGAACTTGTATCATGGAAAGGAGTATATAACTAGAACCGGAACTTGTGGAGATTATCGGAAGGCATGTTTCAAATTTCTGGTGAATTTTTGCTAAGGTTTTAGTAGGGTTTAAAGACCGATGAAAAAATCATCAAACCAGTAATGATTTCTATTTTGACGGTGATCGATGTCGAGTCTACATGAAGTTGGTAACACAACACAACCCGTGTGAAAGATCTAATTATTGTTTTGGCACAATTCAAGGAACATTTTCTTGCGAATCAATGAAATGCTTAGTAGAGTGTTTTGAGGATACAGATCAGATTTCTGTGATGGGTTATGATCAACCAATGGTTGATATTGCATTGTAATTTGTTGATCTGTATAATGATCTATGATATCTATTGTGATTTTAATTATAACTTCATGATGTAATTAGGTTTTGTGGTCAACCTAGTTGAGATGGCTATTTAGGATGACATAGTTGATGTTTATTGTGTCAGTGGTCTTAGAGAATGTGTTAAACTGTCCAAGAGAAGTGTGAGCTCTACCTGAGAGTTGCAGAGTGTTGTGTATAACTGGATCTTATCAAGAAAGCAGAGAAGTGCAAGTAACAGATCATTTTTTCACTGTTGTTCCCTAGTAGTTGCAACAGGTTAAATCCCTTAACCGGGTAGGTCCTAAAAGGCCTTAAACATTTAAGTCCCCTAATAGGGAAACTCTCAAAAGAGTATTAAATCCTCTCACGAGGTTGATCCTAACAGATCATCAAGCTCTTAATCAGGCTGCAAGGAAAATCCCCTAAGTGGGTGACTCCTAACAAGGTCTGCTCCTAACCGAGCATATTGTAAGCTCCTAATAGGGCATACTTCAAAAGAGTACAAATACTTGTGGGTACCAACTCCCACCATGGTTTTTCCCTATTTGGGTTTCCATGTCAAAAACTTATGGTGTTCATGTGTGGAATGTTTTTCATGTGATGTTCTTGTTTATTTCATGCATTATTTCTGAGACATCAGTTATGATGTTTAATCATAAGTTTATCAAAGGTTATCGGTAATGATAAGAAGCCATTTGAGAAAGTTAATGATCTTATTGCTAAGGTTAATGAGTTGGTAAATGATCAAGTTTATATGATTTCTTTGATGGTGAAAGTATTGATAAATGATTTGATTAATGTGTTAAGCAAATCTGATAAAGAGGTTATTAGATCTAATTACAAAAGTTGAGATATTTGTTAAATGATTTCAGATCTGAGATAAGTTTTTTTTTGAGTTAAAGTTTCAATTGGTCTTAATACTGATTCACCCCCCTCTCAGTATTAATCAGATACTCATAGGATTAACAACTTCATAGTCTTATCTTGATATCTGGATTGATGATTGGGTGTTGTTGCTCTGGGGGATTAGTTAGTGTGTGATTTAGTTGATCAGATTTGTGAGTTTGTTCTATAGGGGAGAGAATACTTATTTGTATGTGTATTTGGCATTGTTGTCAAAGGGAGAGAGATGCATGTGAAAAACCATGAAGTATTTTGAGTTGTTTGTCAAAGGGGGAGTTGATCCTTGTGATTTTGAGAGTGATTATTGGAGTTGATTTCTTTCTTTGCATTGATTATTTTTCACATTCATTTCTTGCCATCAATGCCAAAGGGGGAGATTGTTGGGTATTAGAGTTGTTGGAATGTGTTGTTGTCATTGATGTCAACATATTCATGTGTTGCAGTGAATTGGTTTGTTGCAAAGAGTTGGTTTGAGTGATCTGTCGTAGATGTGCTGGTGTGGATTAATGGGTTTTGAGATACCTATGTCTAATTGATTTAGTATGAGTTTCAGTGTTCCAGAAGGTGATTTGATCAAGTTATGTGATCTAGTGTGATGGTTGGTTTTTCTGTTGGTTTTGAATTGCAGAATTGTGAGTTCTAGATTGTATTGCTCCAGAATGATTATATCTTGAGTTGTGGATTTTGGAAAGTGTATGGGACATTCATGTGTGTCCTCTAACTAGATGGTTCATGATTTGGAACTTTGCAAGTGTATCTTTTAGTTTGACAGTTGTTGTTCTTGAGCTCTGGTGATGTGATATTGATCATTCTTCTTATCCAGGCTATTGTGGTTATTGCGGTGGAATTCACGTTGCTTTTTGATGGTCTTTGATCGTGCTCTATGTTTTTTGGTGGTCTATGTTTTGATTAAGTAAAAGAAGGTATTTGAAAGGTACCCAAACCTTTTACAAGCCAGGAAAACAGAAGTGATAAAAAAAGTGCCTGATCACTTTCAAAAAGACAAAATGAACCCACCGGAAGGGAACAACTTAATACATCATTACATTAAAAACTCGGAACAGACAGCAAAAGGAAAGCACAAGGACAACAAAGAGACAGAACTGAGGACAACAAGTGGAACTAAATACTATTTAGAATTTCCTTAGTGTGAACAACCATTTGTTTCATGTTGTTTGCTGAGGTCTTCATATCCTCCGGCTCACGACCATCGATGTCGACCTTATTCTTTGTGTTGGCTCTAGTCCTCCTTTCATGACCCTTCTTATTCACCTGCTCTTTATCACCATCCTTCTCTGCATTATTCTCAAACCTGTTGATAAAGATGTTCATGTTGTCCACCAAAGATTTGAGGATTTGGAAATTTTGATCAGCAATCTGCTTGACGTTGTGCTCCAGCCTGTCAATTTTGCTGCCAAAATCTTTCAGTTTGTTTTCCATTTCCTTTCTATCTCCCATCTCATTGACCTTTTTTCTGTTGCTAAGATTTTACCAACCATACATTCAATAGCTTCCGCATTATGTAGAATGACCACTAACTCTTTAACATGCTCCGCCAAGGGCTTGTCACCAACTGTAATTCTTGCCATGGTCTGTGTATCAGTTTTCAAACTATTAATATCCTTCACCATAGTAGAAATGGTCTCACAGAAATCCTTTATAGTATCTTTGTCACCACTATCACTTTGAACCCCTTTTTCCTCGTTATGCAGACTAGTGGTGTTCATGGTCTCCAAATTATCCTTAACCGGGTTACCCTCTTCTTTGTCCTGACTATCAATCCTCTTATTTTCTTCATCCTCCTCCTCAGATTCAACTAGAACATAATTGAGATCAGAATTGCTACCCTTTTTAGTGTTCTTTTTCTGAGCCTTCTTTCCAGAGGCTTTCCCTTTCCTCTTTTTAACAGGTTTTTCCTCAAGGGATTCAGTTTCAGAATCTGACATTTTAGATTCCACAAAAATCCTCCTCTTCTTGGCCCTAATCTTCCCTTTGGTGGTCTATGTTGATCGTGGTGTGCGTTATTGAATATTTTATTGGTCTGGTGATATTCTTCGTGTTATGTGACATATTCAGTGGTTTAGCGTGTTGTGAATGATCTTGGCAAATTATCTAGTGGTGTTGCATGTTCGAGGATTTGATTTGGGTCAATGCTATGTTCTTGCCGACATTGTATAGGTCCGATTATGAATTTATGTATCATGTGATGTAATTTTCTAATTAGGTCTTATGTGTTGAGTCGACCTTAAGGTTAAGGTTGATGATCTGTATAAATAAGTATTCTAATCATGTTAGATGAGTGTCTACGATTGGATCTATGGTCTGTGAGAGTGTTATATGTGCGAACAAGTGAAATTATCTTTCGGTAGTGCAGAAGAGAAGAGAAGTGTTGTTGTCCAGACAATGTGCTTAACCGGAACTGTGATCAGGTATTTGGAGATGCTATTCTTTCAGTTTATGTAATTTGGATTGTTGTTCGATCTTTGTAAGGAAGTGAGCCTTCCCAGGGTTGTTTCCCTTTGTTGTTTTTGAGCAGTGAGCTCTAGGAAATGTGCCTAAATGAATGTGCATTCCACATTGTAATATTTACACATACTACTAGAGATTATCATCATATTGTGGGTAGGTTCCCACTATGGTTTTTCCCTTAACAGGGTTTTCCATGTCAAAAATCCATGTGTCATCTATGTTGTTGATGTAGTGTTTATCTTAGACTTTGATGTTCTTGATCAAATCTAAAGTTGTGATTAATTTGCTTGAGTTTGGTGAAAATTGATTTACCCCCCCTCTCAGTTTTCCTTCTTTGTTGCTGCCCTGCTGCCAACAATAACAATGCAACTAACTTCATTTCGGGTTCACCAAAATGTAGAGGATGGGATGTGTTACCCTCAAAGTGATAAACTCTGAGGAACAAACCAACCTTTTCTCTACCTCACTTAAACTAGCACTAAAGGTGAGCCAAGGGATACGAACTATACAACTAAGCAAACAAAACACAAACAGGGCCTCTAGATGACTATGTTGAGCCTTTGTCTTTGGAATGAATGCACGAAACTGGGACACCAACGTGGCACGCTAATTTCCTATATAGACATGGTACATAGACTATACAATAGACATGAATGCAAGAACACGATCAAAATAACAATATCACAATAGGTGAAATTACAAGTACGGAACACAAATAGCTAAATGAAAGTGAGAGAGAGTAGAGGAAACTTACAATCAGCCCATGATTGAAGCCTCCAACAAGGTGAGTTCTCTTCCTTGATTACAAACCTGCACACAAGCAAAAATAGAAAATGTTGGGCATTGTGTTTAGAGGCTTGCCTCAGTCAAAATCATGTTTCAGTGTTTCCACCTCCACAAACAACCCAGATAATAGAAATGATTAAAAGGCAAACAATAAACATAGAAGATAAATAGATAGACAAGATAGTAAGTATACCAAATAGAAAACAATAGATACAATGCTATGAAATCTGGATGAGAAAGTCATGGGGGCTTCACCTGCTAGGAAATATTATATCGTGTGCATTCATATTGATGGGTTTAATATCCCAAATATCCAAAGCAATATATTGTAGATATATTAAGGATGTAGGGGTTTTATAAATTTTTATCCCAAATACGAATATTAAGAGGTATTTTTAATTTGACAAATGTTAAAATTAGGGACTAGACACAAGACTTCCACATGTGTCATCATCAATGGATTGCAGGAGTCAAAACTCTCTTACAATGATCCCCTGACATCATTCTTTTATTTGCATTGTTTGGTGATGAGGATCCTACATGTCGGTCATGGTTGGGAAACACAATAGAGAGAGTGTGGAGGAAGGTATGCATAAATATCTAGAGTTGGAGATGGGTCTAAGTTAGTGGAACAAACCATAGTTGTTGATCCTAATGTATTGGCATCTTGGAATCAAAAAGTGAATAGTTTAATGGAAGAATTTGTCAATGAGAAAATTACTCTCAAAGTATATTAAAAAAAGGGAGAACCTAAAATAAAGATCTATTGTGAAAGTTGTGGCATTGATTATGGAATAGGGGAAGTATCCATGGTAGCACAAATAATTCGTAACTTTAGAAACGATCATATGAAAATAATGTCCCATCAACACCACATATTAATGGAGGGAAATGGTGAAAATCATTCAAGTAGCATAGAAAATCAAGCAACAATGGTTAGAGATTGATCAAGTAATTAAAATTTTAGATGATTTCAACAAGACACAAGAGCCTAATTTGTTCAAGGTGGTGGAAGAAAAACTTGCAAGCTATGAGGATAAGGAAAACATAAGAGTGGAATGTACATGATGCAATAAATGGTTTCATTTGGTGTCAACAAGTGGTAATATTGTCAATTCTCTAAATGAAAACATGAAATCAAAAAAGCATACTATAGTGCCCCTCCCCGATTTATCTTGTGTTTTGTACATCAAAGGAATATATTAATCTAGCTTAATCTACTTTATGATGATTTAATGGTATCATGATATGTACTAACCCTATTTCATGATTGTATTGGATATGATGATGGATCTATATTTGATCATTATTCATGATGGATCATATTGCTTATGAGATTTTAATGATATTATAATTACGCTAACCCTACTCTATGATTATGATGATTGCATTGATGCTATGATGTTTGTGATTGTCTTCTAGTGTCTTCGTGATTAGAGACGATGTCATACCACTCATTGCGAGCACAATATGACGTTGTGATTCTCTATCACTTGCTTGATCATTTATGATGTAAATGTA
The DNA here is from genome assembly GCF_030272615.1 of Cryptomeria japonica. Taxonomy (NCBI): domain Eukaryota; kingdom Viridiplantae; phylum Streptophyta; class Pinopsida; order Cupressales; family Cupressaceae; genus Cryptomeria; species Cryptomeria japonica. Next base: position 235,715,520 of record NC_081410.1, on the reverse strand, counting down.
TTCTATATATGTTGTATTGTGTTTAGTGGTAGGTGCAGGATTGCAGGTACCAGACATCGACTCCACCTGGTCTCACGGGTCTGAGCGTGTCTTTATCCCAATGGCAAGTTGTTGGAGATGGCATATGTTTCCCTCTCATACTCTAGGCTTAAGTTGATACCCTTGTCAATTAGTATCTTGGCTTGAGTTGTTGGGCTGCGTTATGTGGTATGTTGTTCAACCTTATGTTGGGTTGCCTTGTGAGTTTGTGATTATTTATTAATTAATAATTAATTGGTTTATATAGTTTATAAATATTAAATTAAATCAATGGATGACATTAATATTTAATTTTAATGTGTGATTATGATTATTATTATTATAGGAGAATTATTACTCATTAATGTTTATTTTATGGATTTATATTTTATTGGTTATTTGGAATTGTGGAAATTAATTAATCAATTACAAAATATAGCCATTGGCGTAAATCATTAAATAATGGTTAGTACGAATATAATATATTTATACATATTTATTTTCTGGGAGTTTATAGTTAATTAATAATTAATTGATGCAATTATATTAATTGAGTATTTATGCTTATTAGTACATCCATTTATTTATTTATTATTTATTTGATTATTTTATATGTATGTGGGAGATATTTATGGTATTGAGTTTAAATTATATTGGCTAGAGCATTTATATGTATCCATACATTTAATTATTTGTTTATTGTTTATCTATTTATTCATTTTTGGCTCATCTATTTATTGGTTATTTATTATTTGAGCTTTTGATTTACTGGATTATTTATTTATTTATTTATTGTTTAATTACTGGATCCAGTATTTATGTCTGTATGTACATTTATCTTCTTTAATGATTATTTATTTATTTATTTATTGTTGGATTATATATTGTTTATCTAATTATTTATTGTTTTGATTATTTATTTATTTGCATTGTTGTTTTATTTATTTTCTATTATTCATTTACCTACCCCTTGTTATGATTGGCCCTCTTGGGAGTTGTGATTGTGAGGATAATATTATTTAATTATTTTTTATTTATTTATGTTAATTGTGGTTTTATATTTAATTGGAGCATTTATTTATATTGTCTTTGATTTATTTTATTGGGCTTTAATTTATAATTATTGTTTATTATATTATTATTATTGTATTCTCTTGTTACTAATTGAGTAATTAAATATTATGTTTATACCTACCCTATTATTTTATTGGTAGACATAAATAATATTATTTAATATTCTTACCTCAATTTTTGGTGGGGGGTTGGTATAGAATATATTTTATTGGAATATTTTGATTGGCCAATATTCTTCTAGAGTTTTGAATGAGATTCTATTTATTGGATTTGTGAGCATTTTTGTGGGTGTGCTTCTGGATATCTTTCTACGACTTTTGGATTTTAGAATTACTTGGAGGGAGAATTACTTGGTTGGGTTGAATTTTGGAAAGCTTGTTGGTTTGGATTTTTTCTCTTCTATGAATGCATTACCATCACTCTACTTCCAAGTTGGAGATCTTTTTCCATTCTTGCTTTTTAATTTTTGAAAATACTTGTTTTCTTCGTGACTATTAAAAGATTGTTTGGGGAGATTTGGGAATAAATGATTATTCTATTATCAGTAATTGGGAGTAATATTTTGGGAAAAAGATTTATATGTGATTTTATGAATATGTGTGTTGTATTACCGAAAAAAGGGCATTTGTGTATGTTGATATGTTGATTATAAGTCTCATGTGAATGTATTATGGTAACGGTTGGTTTTGTGAGGTTTATTTGTTGTTGCATACCCTGTCTTGTGTCCAATTGATTTGATTAGATCTAGAGTGGCTATGTCTATAATCATTTATGTGCAATTTATTATCAGTTTAAGTTGGAATTCTTGGATGCGTTGTATTGTTGGCCTTAACAAGGCTTTGTTTCGGTTTTGTATTGGCTTTTAGTGACTTTCGTGTCATATTTATGCCATTGTAAGACATGTGCCCAAATTTGGGTAAATTTGAGTATCTCTATATCCCATTTTTTGTGACTTGGTTCCCTATGACTATAGCGCTACTCTGGGATTCAATAGCACCAAAGTAGTGTCAACAAATTTCTAGGTTGGTTTTTGAGTCCCTCAGTTGATTTCTCTGATTGGTCCTTATTTCAAAGGCTTGTTTTGTTATGTTTGATGGTTTTGGGGCATTGTGCCATTTATTTTTTTATATCTGTGAATCCATTTGGGCTTCAACAAGTGGTTTTGTACTTGTTTATTGTGGTTATGATATGTTTCTCCAGCAAGTTGAGTGATTCCTTGCTGTTGAGGATGGTTAATTGTAGCTCCAGTGAGAGGTTATGTTGTGCCTTGCTGTGGAGGATCATTCTATGTTATTGGATTCATGTATTGACCCTTTTTATATGTATTTGACATTCTTTAGGCTCTCTTTATTGTTGCATTTTGTCACTATGAGCTTATGGCTTGATCCTTGTTAAGTGGCTCTTGGTTGTATGTTGTTGGCTATGTTTGTGATTCAATTGTATTAATTTTGTAATGACTTTTAGATGATTTCCATGTTGAGCTTTAGTTTGTTAATGTGTTGTATTTTGTTGTGTTTTACCCTATGGTTATGGTCCATGTTTGGGAGAGTGAGCTCTTGCATGTGTTGGACCTAGGTTATGAGCATTAGATCTCTAGGAAGGGGGTCTAGACCTATGGAACCACATGAAGAGTTTATGGTTCAGTTTTCAAGTGATAACATTATTAATAATTGATTAGTGGGTTGGGTATTTAGGAATTCACCTAATGAAGATAAAAAATATATTGTTGTATTCTCCAATTGGATGGACCCAGGGAGGTGTTTTTTGGGATCCTAGATTGGGAAGACTGTTGGAGCGGTATACCCGATCTCCCTTGAGTAACTCCAAGGTGGAGACAGATGCCACATGAGGCTAGTATGTGATGACACTCTACCACACATGTGTTCATTATCCATATGCCTTGTTGTTTCTTGTGCCTCTGGAGGTTGATTACTTTGATTTAGCCATGTGATGTATTTTGATGTTATATTCTTATGTTGGAGTCTTGTAGTGTCATGTTGTATCCTATGGTTGTTAGGTGCTAGCTTAGGTCTTGAGTGAGAGTTGGAACCTTATGTCATCCCCTAGAATGGGGGGTTGTTCCTATTTGGTTCCACATGGTCAGGTGGTTTGATGCCTTCTACCATTGGGATATTCTTCTTGGATGTTAGCATGTGTGGATTTGGATCTATAGTATCTCATCACGAGCTTGGATTCTTGCAGCATATTTATGTAATTAGAATTGATATCATATGTTATGAAAGATGGAAATGTAAAGAAGACTATGTAATCAAGGTACTGAGATCATGTATTATAAAACATGTAGTAGGATGATTTTTGAATGAAATGTATTGAATAAGATTGTTGTAAATGGATATCATATTATAAATGTTGTTGTTGATTAGAAAGGATTTAAATGATTTAGAGATATGTATGCTATTTTTTGAGTATATTTTATGGATAGTAGTGATTATGTTAATTATCATATATGCCTTGATTTGAAAGATGTTAATCTCCAAAGTTAGATATTTTGAGATATGGAATATGGCTCTTTGTTATGCGGTTGTCCTATGGTGTTGATTTCTATGCATTAAAGATGTTACCATATTATGATGTATTGTAAATGAGGAATATGAATATGTGTCTATGTAACTTGTAATATTAAGATGGGATGTAGAAAAGAGACTATGTGCTTGCTCCATGTGCTCTTAAGTAAATGAACTTGATATAGAAGAACTATATTATTTTTATCATTATAAGATGATGTATTGCTATGTAGTTTAGGTTATAGATATGTTTATCATGTTGAGAATGGAATCCTATGTTTAAATTAGGGGATTGGAATATTATATTATGTTTATTCTTGTAGAATCATATGACTCTCGAACCTGTTTAGTATATTGGAATCCTATTTGGATGTAGATAAGTAGTTGCTGCTATGATCTTGCATATGGTTATGGATAGTATTCTTGATAAGTTGTGCTTAAGGAAATAATCGAATACCATTAGTAAAAGAAGGATAAATGCATTTAGTTTCATGACGTGTTAAGTGTTCAAATGAGTAAAGATGGGTATTAGAAATATTCGAGTGGTACTTAAAAATGAACCTTAAGAAGAGTATGAAAGAGAATAGAGTTATGCATATGTGTTAATGTTTAGTTGAATGATAGTATATAATGTTCTAAGATATATGATGTGTTAATATTTTGTCAAGTAGTGACATTAAGATACCCTAGGGAATGGATTTGCATTATATGGTTTTATTATGTAGTTATGTTAATGATTAAAAAGATGTTCCACTTACGTAATATGATTCTATGGTGATGTTCTTGTTGATTTATGTATTCATGTATATAGTTAACGATGCACTGATAAATAATGGTAGTAATGTTGCATTAATAAATACTAGTAATAGCATAGTTGTAATGGATTTTTCTCTTTTATTAGCAGATTTTGGTTTATTTATCTAGGGTATTTTGGCGAGCATTACGCATACAACTACTACAGATGAGGTTTCATGTGATAAAATTGTTTTAAGGAGTGGCACAGTTGGGAGACCCAAGAAGCCTACCAATGATAAGTCCCAACAAAGTTTGAATAGGTTCTTGGTCCCATCATCACCATCTATATTATTTAGGGGTTCTACAAGTGCAAATTCTTCTACTTTGGGTGTGTTAACTATCCAAGTTTAAATTTATTTTGAATATGATCAGCTGTAATTTGTACATTATTTATTTTATCATCTTATTAAAGGTCATTCATCACCATTGATGTTACAATGTTAGGGGTATTGGTATTCCCATATTAATAAAAATGGGGGGAGATTAGACACAAAGGTCCTAATGGATGATCAAAAGGGTGGAAAATTATGGGCCATAGAGAATAATACCAAGATGATGCTACATTATGAGGGTAATGAATATTGTATTGATGACACATATAGGCATATTCATTACAAGAGGGATTCTCAGACAGGGATCCCATTTGAATCATTGGCATGCAACTTTTGTAAGATGATTCTAGAATGTGATGACTTTAGGATGTGTTTATATCATGAATCAAAATGTGCCAATAAAAGACATGGGAGGGATACACAGAGATGGAGAAGACTAGACTATTTAACAAAAAATAAACCCAGAATAACTACTAGGGTTTCAAATGCAAGCCAAATATCAACAATGTGTTCACATTGGCGGGATAAGACAAAGGTTGCTATACTCTCTATTAGAATGAGATCCCTAAAGGAGAAGTTGTTTGAATCGACAGAAAGGAAGGATGTCTTTAGATTTTGCAAGGATTTGTGTGAGGCACAAAATCAAGGAAAATTACAAGGTAAAGATGCATTTTGGGATTTTTTCAAGGATATATTTCACAACCTAATTCATCCAAAGGTGGGGAGAAAGCACAGTACATCTACTAAATCCCTTTATGAGATGATCAAGTTATGGTGAGGTGCTAGATTACGTAGCTTTATTAGCTTGAATTTGGATGGTCCTTCAATTTCCACAACTTTGAGGCAAGTTAGAAAGACATTGGCATGCATCCCATGGGAGTACAACTGCATTTTTGAGGCAGTAGGAAAATTGCATGCTTCTTATAAAACTAAACATGGTATAGATGGCCCAATTAGTGTCTACCTTGTTGAAGATGAAACTATTTTGAAAAATTATGTTAGGTGGGTAGAAAAAAGTAATACATTGGTGGGTTTTTGTGGTAATAAAGAATAACATCAATGTCAATCACAATTCTTGGTGACAGTTGGTGAGGGAGTTGCAGGCTATGATATCATAACAGATTCTCTTTAAGAAAAATATTATTGGCCACTATGCACGTGTTATTATTGTAAATCCTTTACATGAAAATATTCCTCGTTTGGTTGTGGTTTCTCATCCAATATACAATAGGTTCAATGAAAATTTTGTTCAACAATAGGAAAGAATAGAATTTTTGTGGAAGAGATAACAAAAATAATTTGGGACCTATTGTTGGTCATTCCTCAGATGGGGATAGTAGAAGAAGATAACTTATGTTGATGGACTATTGTTCAAAATAAGGTATTCGATATCAAATTCCTTGGGAAGTGTGGAGACTAAGTGGGTTATCCAATGGTTGCAATGTAACGAGATTGCATGACCAGGACTACATCCACAACGATAAAAAGCTAGTGAATCCTTTATCTAGTGGTCGACAAGATTTGAGTTTAGGAGAAGAGCTGATAAGTTTTAATCATGTTAGGATGGTTTATAACACTTTTAAAGTGGATGATCACAAGCTTAAAAGTGAAGATATAGAGAGAATAGATCGATAGAATTGCGGTTCAGCACAGTGCATTGCTTCAAGGCATGTTCAGAGCTATTTGAAAGAGATGAGAAGTACATCTAGTGGAAGGGTGGATAGGACACTAGGAACAAAGATATGTCTAATGATTGTTGTTGTCTACATTGACATTTTTATGTCTTAGAGTTTGACTCTTTGGGAAAGAGTGTGAAATGCTTCACGAGTTCATCATTTCTTCGCGTTATGGTTATGTTGGCTATGAAAAGAATCTAAAAATAATATCAAAATAAATTTCATCAAGACAGAGGCATATCAAGATGTGAATACTTCTTGCCACTTTTTAATTTTGCTATTTAGATTATTTCAAGATCAATACTCTCACTTGCCATGTGTTTTGCACCTTATTGGGTCAGATGTATTTGAGAACTTCTTTAGCAAATTTGGTGGGATGGTTGGAGTAGAAAGGTCCTATGATTTTACTAACTTGCTTCATGTTGTTGGAACCCTTAATAGAGTTGTAGAAGAAGAATTAATCCCCAAGGGCTTCATTTTAATAAATCTCATAAGAAGCAAGAAAGTATCTAGAATAGATTGCACCACGAAAGAATAAATAACGTTATCATATTATCAAAGTATGATTCAATGTCTACAGATGATAAAATTATAGAATCCCTTAAGATAGGATTGAAGGATGCCCAAGACATTTTATCATTTCTTGTCATGCAACCGAAGAATCCCACACAATATTCTTGGTGGGTTAAACCATGGATGGAGGGCCAAAATTATCCAACATTCCAAGTTGTGGATGAAGTAGATGATGACTCTCCACCAGCTTATTCCAACTCAATATTCTAATCTATGTCTTCAATGGCACATAATCATGGTGAATTGCAAATAATGAAAAATGAGTAGAGGCATGAGTTGGATGAAATCTTAGATTTCATTGATGAAAATGTTAAAAAAAAATTTAAACCAATTGTAGTGCTTGATGGTAAGGATATGTTCAAATCTTGTTTGGTTAGTCAGTTGAATGGAAATCCAACATTATCCAAAGATAGGTTGACTAAAGTGAGGAATGGGGTCTACTTTAGGCAAGATGAGAGTGACCCACAAAAGGGTGTTTCAATTATCTTTGGAATTGGATCAGATTGTGAGGCATTGTTTGAGAGCAATTCAATACCTCCCATTAAATGTACTACAAGAAAAGGTGTTTCTAAAAGTAAAAGACAAGGTGTTTCTTGTGGAACCTGGTACATTAGAAGGGTTCAAAGGATACGGAGTAAGGATGGTAATAGGGTGTTCGATTACCATAATGGCATTGACCTTTTGGATAGGCCAGAGGGCATCAAGCTTCAATTATGTTGGTACAATAGAATAAAGGGGCAATTCATGTACAAGTATGATTTGACAGATCATGCTTTTGTGGAACTTGGTTTTTTCATAACAACAACCAAATTATCTTACAATGCTAGGAATGATACATACAAATTAGAAGAAAGAAATCACAATTTTTTTTTTCAAATTTTGTTAAAAATTTGAAAGGTGTATTTTCATAACACTCTACTTTATTCTTCCTTATGTACTCCCATATGTTAGATTGTTTAAAAATATTTTTTTATCAAATTGAATATTGGTTTTATACTTTTTGGCTTCATGTGCAATGAATATTCTGGATGGTGAATGTTTAGGATAACTCAATCAATTTGTTGCTACCTACTTCTTGGGGTAAGTTTATTTCACCAACCATTCATATTTTATAGTGAAATGAAATAGGAGAAAAGATAAAAGTGTCTTAAGTGAAATTACAATACAAATTTGGCTCTCACGTGGCAATCCAAATGTGCAGGTACATGGGTTGACAAAAACTCATATCTCATTCATGGTGTCAATGGGGTTTCCAAATTAAATTTAAAGGTGCTGCAAATTCATCAATAAAATAACTTGGCACTGTGGAAGATGGATAGATTGCCCACAACTTTCCTCTCTCAATACTATTATTGATGTTGTACTAATGTCAACGGTACATACTCTATACAATTCTATACACTTTATATTTGCATGTATTTAAAATTAGGGCAATGCCCTCTATGAACTTGAATGAAACCAATTAGGTTGTCCCATTACAAGTTGATTATTGGTGTTAATTGTTGAAGGTAGATGTGAGTTTGTCTAGCCCTCTGTTACACCATTAATTTGTATCCTATTTCAAATTTTCATAATAATAAAGAAATTGATAAATTACAAAAGCTTCCTCATGGATTTGTTGTCTTTACTTAAGAATCGCTATAAAATATGTCTACCTTACTACAATATAATTATAAAATTTAATTCTTTCCTTGAAAGAAACCTACAATTCATACTACACATTCACAATTGATTGTGAAGACAAATTAATGCACCCTAGACACATCCATTCATATAAGTAAACACATAAATAGGAGACAACCTGAATTTGCTTGTATTCATTTCATTCAATTCAATTGTATATACAATTTTGTAAAGCAGTAAAGACTCTACAACTATCTTCTATTATCAAAAAGCTCAAACATGATACATTCCACCCACCCAGGAGAATTTTCAAAACCCCTTGCAAATGGCCTTGAATTCCTTTTTATAATAACAAAAGAACAAAATAAGCTTTGACCCATCTACACATGTATCAAAATCTGATTAGCCTCAACTAGAATATTCTCTTCATAAGCAATCATTTCTCCTTTTGCAAGAATTTAGTGTAGGTCTTTATATGCTCTTCATAAGCTTGAGTAGCCACCAAAGTCTTTTGTTTATTCAAAATCCTCACATTGTACTCCAATTATGACATTCCTTCTATCTAATTATGGAAGTTTTCTTCTACTTTGTTAGCATCATCAAACACTTAATTCATTATGCCATGGAGACATGCTTTCCCAATCTCTTCTTTCCACAACTTCATTTTTATCTTCTCTCGTCCTTGAAAAACGTTGGTAATTGTGTGCCTTGCTATTTATTGAATTTATTTAAATATTTCCCTACATGTCCATAATATTTATGATTTTCATTCAACAATAGACTGATCTCTAACAATATAGCCTTTGTCTCATCCATTATAGTTACTAATTGCAATTGAACATCATTATCAAAATGACTTCCATTTTGCTCAAAAATTTGTAACAAGTGTTGCTTTCTCTTTATATACCTCTGAGTTAATTTCAATCCAATCTTTGCTTTCCTTTGTCTTTTGACAACACTAACAATATATTGGTACCTATTCCACATTATTTTCCAATGAGCTAGCAACTGTGAAAATTTAGCTTCAATCAATTTCTGAGCCATTTTAAACTTATGAATTCTTAGATCTCTACTAAGCATTTGGTTTTCCTCTTGAGCCTTGGCCAATCATCTTTATGCTTCTATCCTCTTTTACTTTTCAATGTCCAGGGACCAATATTCAATTTAGCAGTATCATGTTGTGCATATAATAGAAGACCTTATTATGGAGAGGTTCCTAATCTCTCATTTAGCTCACGATTCTTCCTCTCTAGCTCATCTTTCATAGCTGAGTTCCTCTACTATAGACCTAGTAAATAATGTGGTATTTACATTCAAATGTACAACTTATTTTGCAATGACATCTTCTAGCCTATAAACAATAAAGTTCTCCAAATTTTTTTGCAGATCTACAATGGTGATAGGCCTCTTGTCAGTCGGATACAAACACCACGTAGCCAAAACTTTGTCACTAGTCCTAAAATCTAAACCATAGCAAAACTTATCTATTCCATCATCACTTAATTATAAATCCAAATCTTGATATCTCCCAATATTATCAAAGGCAATGAAAGAGGACATATATGTCCCTAAAAGGAGCATACATACCAATTCTTTTAGCAATTATCTTCCCTTCTCTAGGGTCATGTCCTTGGTTTCTTCTTTGACCTCTACCCAAAATTGTTTGACAACCTCATCTATTTTCTCTGGGGACTATTAAGAGTTCTTTCATTCAATTTATTTCCCTTGAATTTAGTAATAACACTTTGAACTCACTTGTATTTATGAAATCATCATCAGATACACACTTCTTAGAAGCCAAAGCTCTAACTTCATCTATTAAGAAATCAACAATTTCATCAATTTGGCCATCTTAATCATTTGGGGGTTGGTAAGTTGGCACATGCACTTGTACTTGCATTTGTTGCATAACCTCTTCTTCCTCATAGGGTGCTGCACTTTCTCCCACATCTTGTGATACTTCCATTCCTACTGATGTAATGAGAGACATTTGAGCTAAAGGAGAAACAACCCTATGTCCTTCCACCCTGATGGATGAGATAGTGGGTGAAGATGGGGAAATGATTGGCACATTTGATGTCAACCTAGATTCATGTTGGAGTAAAAACTCCATTATTATGACCTTATCATCCTCATTTGCAAATGTACCCTTGTATGTAGGGTTAGCCAACTTTCTTGCTTTCTCATCCTTTCGAATTCTTATCCATTCTTTAACCCTTTCTATAGTGGCTTCAAAAGTGGGGTGATTCCTTGTTAATTCCTCTTTGAGCACAAACATGTGACTATACATGCTCAAACCTACATACTTTCTTGCAAATGTAATGTATTATTTTGGATCAAATTTCATGTCCTATAAATGTAAGGGTAACTTATAGCTATCCAAGAGATTGATGGATTGTGCAAATCCATGTGATGAAGAAACCTGAAAAAACTCCAATATGAAGATAAGAAGGGAGAAAAGGACCCTTTTTATGACTTACTAAAAGAAGCATCTACCTCATATATTTGCCTGATTATTTCTAGAAATGTCAATCTATCAAGAACTATCAAAGGCAGCAAATGTCGTTGTCCCTGAAATCCATACTCTTATCTAAGTATGCTTCTCTATAATGTACCAATCAGCCCAATTATGGTTTATTTTAACCTTTATCTCCTATTCCCTTCCTTTAGGCCTCAAGAACTTCATGATCTTATCTAATAGCCTTGGAGGGTTATGAACAAATAAACCATATAGTTTTCGAACAAAATGCTCCTCAAAACATAAATAGTGGTCATGCATATAACCACAATCCCAAATAGATGTTCATACCCGCATGGGCCACCTTGCTCCATTATCATCAAAGTCCTTAATGCACAAATTATTGATGGTATGATGAAAGAATAAGGATTCAATCAACTACTGAGGGGGGGTGAATAGGTAGATAGAAAAACTGATATAAACTTTCACCAATCTCAAAATCAACCTCTCAAAGCAAACTTAGAACTGACACATTAAACCACTGAACTATAAATGCAATATCACTGTCAAATTTAACTAGTTGACTATTATAATAGATTAACAGTAAACAACTTGAAACTTCACAAACATCCAAATACTTTTACTGACATAAGTAAAACTCATTTCATATTATTGTCAGTTATCATGACATATCAAAGTAGATTAAGTAATTAAGAAAATCAACCATAGAAAACATAACCACAAAAAAATTCACCACTTGACACAATATTTTAACATGGAAACCCAAATGGGAAAAACCATGGTGAGATAAGACTCACAAGATAACTATCTGAACTCTTATGAAGTTTGCCCTGTTAAGAGCCAAGCCTATTAAAGCTTTTACAAAAAGCCCTGTTAGGGACCACCCGGTTAAGGGATTGACTATAATGCCTTGTTAGAAGCAATACCCTGTGAGGATTGACCTCAGTAGAGGATTTGAAATCAAAGCTAATGGACCACCTGGATAGAGGATTTGAATAACATTAAGCTTGTTAGATCTTACCTGTTTAGGGGATCTCAAACTGCTGTAATTGTTAGAAAACAACAGGGGTTTTCTGATCCGTTTGAATAACACTACACTTGCTTGTTCAGATCCTTATCATGCTCCTATCTACCTTTACACAAATTGCAGATACATCATCCAATTTGACAACCACATGCTTGACTAAAACTTTGCCAACTCTGAAACAAAACAACTCATTGACCTTATAAACAAATCAATAGGTCGGTAACACAACAAAAACCTAATTCTCTCATAGAGATTACAAACAAGTCAGTTCAAGTATGACCATTGGATTACATAACAATCTCTGCACATCATTCAAGAAATCCTCGACCGCTCCTTGATTACCACTTTATCGAACTCAGTAACTCATAATGTGCTTTTCATTACATGCAATATACTTGCTCATTCCCTAGACAAAAACCGTTATCTCAACGTGCCAAAATCACTTTGAAACTCTCTTCATACAACATGCATACGTGTCATAATCATTACCGCTCATCATCAAATCATAAACCAATATAACCAATTCACCAAACTTAATCAGTTAGGGTTTATCAAATCAATGGGTAGGGTTTACCGGTTCAACTCTCCAATACTTAGCAATACCGGTTCACTCTACAAACTTACCTACCAGTTACAATTCCCTTCACTAGCTCTTCCTACTGGTTACAAAACAATATTATAACAATATCATTACCATTTAATTGACATCAATGACAACATAACATTTCATTAATGCAATCTTCATGCAAATTCCAACAATTATTACTCGATAATCTATTACTTTGTCCAAAAAATAGCAATATATGCATCAATAAGGAATACCATTTGGATGTGACAACTGAACTATCCATTTGACTATCTATTAGTCCATTGTGAATCCCTTTTTCTACAAAGTGAGGATAGTTAAAAGGTATATTTTGAACAGTGCTTTGGACATCACAAATAAATACTGTAATTACCTTAGGAATGTGTAAATATCCCTCAGAACTAAGCACTTGACATAGAGCATAATAAGTAATCTGAAAATACCTATGAAACAATTCAATAATATAAGGTGGTAGGTATGTTTTCTCAAACTTTTGAAGTCTATTATCCAACTTGGGCCTATGAAGTGGTAGTCACTTTCTCCTATAAATCCCCTCCACATTATGGTATTCTTCTCTCAAGCTACCGAGGTCGATAACCATGTCATTACCTACTACATCCTCCATGCCAAACACTTGACAAATAGTGGCTTTACTAATTTCAACCAAGTTCCCATAAATTGATTGAATGCACCTTGTATTGGGATTGTATTTCTTTTAAATTACTCTAATTAAGTCCACATTTACAAAGACTTTTGGGACTACCAATTGAACCAACCCTAGTCTCTAGGGATTACACTCAGGCTCTTCTCTATTTGATTTGATGTAAAAATATCTGAAAATGTTATGGCCTCTAATTAACATATAAGTTTCTTTAAAACTCCTCTGAGGGTCATGAAATCTCTCTGCATCCGTTAGAGTTCTTGATCTTTGAGAAGACCCTGGCAATTGAGCAATTAGGTCATTGCAGAGGTTCGAATCCTTCTTTTGTCTTTTGTGTTTAGGGTCCTCTAGTGCAAAGACGAATGAGGTTGACATGTTTTCTAGTTTCTTAATTTTATAGAGGAACCCTAAAGATTTAAGCAATGCTATAGCTAGGGTTTCTAATTTCTTTAGCCTCTAAACTTTTGGAAATTACAGACAGATGCAAGAAAATAGAAAAGAAGCCAACTCACTATCCAAATTAGCTTGTCTACAATTCTTCTTCAGCTTCTCTGCAACACAATCTCCAGAGCTCGAGCTTGCCTTTTCTTTCACCTTCAATCACCTTTTTTCTCAAATTAAGAAAATCCTCTCAAATTGGTTCTTTTATCAACTATCTATCTGCCATGTATCTGTCATTAATATCCTTTATGCAAGATTTCATTCCTTGGAATGAGCAGTTGAGCAATTTTAAAACTCTTCCATTTATTTGATTTGATCGACAACTTTAGTAGAATCTGAAAAAATTTGACTGATGGTTGGCTTTGCAACACTTGGCATTGTTGGGTAGTTAAAACATTTTAGAACCATCATCAATGAGATTTGATTCTATTCAAAACCAATTAGGAAATTCCATTGTCTTTTTTTCTCGATTAGATGTAGAACTTTCCCATATGTGTCATCATTGGTGGATCGTGGGATTCAAAATTTTCTCTCCCTCCCGACATCATTATGTTGTTTACACCATTTGATGATGTGGAAACCACATATCTATTATGGTTTATCAACCTCTTCCATCATTGAGTCATTGGGATGTGTAAGATTATTTTTTCGATGGTCATTTCTTTTGATGTTTATATACATGTATGCATCGATGAGTTCACAAGATGAAATTTAAATGTCCCCAAGACGCAGAATCTCACCGACAAGATTTGTTTTTTTTATTTTCCATCCATATGTGCATCAGTGAGTCAACAAGATAGAATCAAAGCCTCCCCCAAGCACAAGATCTCACCGATAACCATTTTACCTTTGAACCATGTCCATGTTGGTATCGTCAAGTCATTGGGATCTAAGAAATATTCTAACAAACCTTCGGCATCATTCCTTCATTGACTCCTTGTTGATAAGTGGACATCATTAGGTCATTGAGACTTTGAGAAGGATATCACCAATGCCATGAAAAGATGCTTCTATTATATATTTGTCGTGATGTGGACTTCCACATTGGTTTGGCAGATCGATGGAACATGATTTAAACTTCTACGGAAACTGAATGACCTCATAGTGGGACCATGACTTAGGAGTGACTTAAAGCTCATGCTTTGAAGATGAATTTACTAGGATATAAGAGGAGACTAGTACGTGCTAACACATGACTTAGGAAAAATAAAAACATTTGTGTGAAGACTTAAGGAAAATATATCGATCGACAAAATAACACAAGCCTAGGCATGGGGTTGGTTAATGCAACGACTTAGAACCCTTAAATACAACTTAAGAGGAAAACCTTACTATCCAAGCTAGTCAACTTAATAATCTCCTGGAATATCAGAGGGTTGAATGCCCCTCATAAGCAGGATGTGTTAAGAAATATCATAAGAGATCATAAACCGGATGTGGTCCTTGTTCAGGAAACCAAGATGTGTAAGGATAAAGTGGAAAAGATTAGAATTTTTAAAAATAATGGAGTTATAGGATCTAACTCGGAGGGAGCATCTGTAGGAACTATGATTTTTTGGAACAAAAAAACCATTAAAGGTAAGGAAATCATTTCTGTTTGTAATAGGAACTTTGTGCAGCTTGAGCATATCAAGGATAACTTTACATGGGTGTTAACTAATATCTATGTGCTTAATACCAAAACTGGGAGAGTAAAATATTGGATAAGCCTTGCTGAAGATGGACTTAAGTTTGTTGATCAAAGTTGGATAATAATGGGAGATTTCAATACTCTGCTAAAAGAGGAAGAGAAGATGGGAGGTCTCCCCTTGTAGCTTGATGGTAAACAAGATCTTCTAGATTTCATTAATGACCAAGCTCTTATGGATGTGGATCTTCAAGGGATTAACTATACCTGGACTAATAGAAGAACTAGAGCTAACCTAATTCAAGTTAAGTTAGATAGAACCTTAATTTATCCCGAGTGGTTAGCTAAGTATAGTTGCTCTCTTGCTTCTATAATCAAAATTGGATCTAATCATTATCCAATCACTTTTACTGCTAATTCTTTTTCGGCTAAGAGAAACTTTCCTTTTAGATTTGAAAAAGTGTGGTTATCCCATCCCTCCTTGGAAGCTTGTGTTGCTGATTAGTGGAATTTTGAGGTCGAGGGTATGACTCTCTTTAGAATAGCTAAAAAGCTCAATATTATAAAGGCCAAAATTAAAATCTGGAACAAAGAGATTTTTGGGGATATCTTCAAGAGCAAAATTAAAATTAAAATTTAAATAAAAGACATTCAAGATAGAATCCAAGAGAATGGGTTGTCTGAAGAATTGAGATCTATGGAAAATGGTATGTTGTCTAAATACCACACCATTATTTCTAATGAAGAGACGTTCTGGAGACAAAGCTCTAGAGCCTTGTACTTGAAGGAAGGTGATACAAATACCCAATTTTTTCACTTAACCGCTCTTAAGCATAGAGCGGCTAATAGGATATCTAGGTTATCCTATAATAAAGGGATTTTAACGGAGGATAATGATATCAGAAAGGAAGCTCTGGAGTATTTTGTCACCCTTCTAGGAGAAGTGGATTACCTAGATGCCAATAATCAAAACATCCTGTTGCAAGCTTTTCCTTCTACCCTGGCTGTGGAAGATAATAATTATTTGTCCTAAATTCCCTCTAATCAGGAAATCAAAAAGGTAGTGTTTTCCTTTCAGGGAGATAAGTCTCCTGGACTGGATGGTTTTCCAATGTTCTTCCAATTTTTTTGGCATATTGTGGAGAATGACATTTGTAAAGGTGTTAAAGAATTCTTTGGTTCTAGAAGGCTTTTAAAACAACTAAATGCTACCTTCATTGTCCTTATTCTGAAGATCCCAAGTGTTGATTCTCTCAAGAAGTTTAGACCTATTAGTCTCTGTAACTCTATTTACAAGATTTTATCCAAGGTTCTTACTTCTAGACTACTGGAAATTCTTCCAAGAATTATCTTTGTCTAGCAAAATGGTTTTGTCCCTGGTAGACAGATTCTGGACTCCATTATATATGTTCATGAAAATATCCATTCTCTAAAAGTGGCTAATAATCAGGGTTTCTTTCTGAAGTTAGATATGGCTAAAGCTTATGATAGAGTGAATTGGTAGTTTCTCTTAAGGATTATGAAAGTGTTTGGTTTTGGAGAAAAAGTTATTCATCTTTTCTCTCAACTGATGGAAACTTCCTTTTTTGTTGTTATTGTCAATGGATACCCATCAAGTTTCTTCAAAAGTTCAAGAGGTCTTAGACAGGGGGACCCCATTTCCCCTATCTTGTTTACTATTTTAGCTGAAAGCCTGGGTAGATTATTTTTGAAAATGTGGAAGAAGGTAATCTCAGAGGACTGAAACCATCTTCATCCAATTTCACTTGTACTCATGAACAATTTGTTGATGACTCTATCACAATGGGGGAAGCCACCATTAGGGAAGCTAAAAACATGAAGAATGTGTTGAAAATTTATGAATCTGCCTCTGGTCAAAAAATTAATTGGGATAAGAGTTCTTTGTTCTTCATCAATACTCCTGTTCAAAGACAATTAAGGATTTAAAGAATTCTTGGTTGTAAAATAGCTGAGCTTCCCTCTTCTTATCTGGGGCTTCCTCTGTGTATTAAGCCTGTGGATAATTTATGGAATAAGTTGGTGGATAGATTCAACTCAAAATTGGTTGGTTGGAAAGGGGCAGTTCTAAGTCAAGCGGGCAAAGTTACTCTGCTCAAAGCCACTCTCCAAAACTTGCCTATTTATGCTCTCAGTTTGTTCAAAATCCCCAGAAAGTTTGCAGAAGCTATAGAAAGAATCCAAAAAAAGTTTCTTTGGTTGGGGATGGAAGTCAAAAACAAAATTCCTCTTATTGCCTGGAATAAAATCTGTTCTTCTAAGGGCTCAGGGGGGCTGGGCTTAAGGAATATAAGTTCTATGAATAAGGCTTTATTAGCTAAACAAATTTGGAGAATGAAAGGGGAGGAAAGAGAATGGAATTTAATCTGGAAAAATAAATATCTTCATATGCAACCTTCCGAGGAAGAATTTTTAGATGAATCTTTTATCGTTGAAGGTTCTGCAATATGGAATGTAGTCCAATCGGCTAAAAGTTGGGCTGCTGTTGGTCGAATGTGGAATTTGGGGGATGGTAGGAGTATAAGATTTTGGGAAGATAGGTGGATAATGGATAAACCTCTGGAGGAAATTCCAATCCTTAATGACTGGAAAGATTGGTTCAAAAGCAGGTTTGGTGAGTTGGTCAGAGATTACTGGAGAAATGGGAAATGGATTGATTTTAGCTAGCAGTGTCCATGGCTAAAGGTCCTTCAAATTGCTCTCTCTGCTAAAGTTCCTAGAGACAACAAAGAAGACATGATTGATTTCAAGGGAAACCTCAGATGGAAAATATTCAGTGTCCTCAGTTGTGGCTATCCAAAATGAAGTTGTTGAAGAAATTCCTATTTGGGCTAAAGTCTGGAACAAGAAGTTAGTTCCTAAGGTTAATATATTTTTTTGGATATTAATCCAAAACAAGGTTTTAACTCTAGACAACCTTCAAAAGAGAGGTTTTTTTTTTCCTAATAGGTGTTCTCTTTGTTGCAGGGAAGAAGAGACTACTTGCCATATTCTCAATCAATGCACTTTCAGTCAGGAAATCTGGAAAATCATTTTGAGTAGGTGGAATTTGAGTTGGGTTTTTCCAAATTCCCTAGGGGAATCTTGGCAGCAATGGCATTGCCCTAATTCTAATCCTAAGATTGTGGAGACTTGGAAACTTACTTTCCTGAATATTATCTGGAATATATGGAAAGAGTGTAACAATATGATTTTTAGGGATAAAAGTGCCATCTGTGAAGTGGTGGTGGATAAAATTTACGGGAGCATTTTTGAATGCATCTATGGTACTGATAATGGACCAGCTGCTAAAGATGACTTCAATGATGGGTGTAACCTCTCCACTACCATACCTAGTAAGGAGAAGGGAAGAGAAGGTCTAGTTTTGTGTTTTCCTCCTTAGGGATGGATTAAGGCTAACTTTGATGGGCCTCTAAGGGGAACCCGAGTAAAGCTAGTTATGGGGGCACTGTCAGAAATTTTGCTGGAAGTTGCCTAGCGGCGATGGGTGGTCCTTTGGGGAGTCAAACTAGTCATTTTGATGAGGCCTCGGCTGCGCTGAATACTCTAATTGTAGCTAAGAACCTTAATCATGATAAATTATGGCTTGAGGGAGATTCACTTAATATTATTAAGTGTTTTAAGGGGGAGTCTGAGCCATCATGGTCAATTGAAAACATTATTTTGAAAGCTAGGGAAATCATCGCTAGTTTTAAAGAAATAATTATTCAACATGCCTTTAGAGAGAGAAATATGGTGGCAGACTTTCTAGCAAACCTAGGAGTTAATTCCGATTCTCAAATAGTTTGGCATGGGGAAGATATTAATATGAACATAAAAGAGCTCCTTAGAAAGGACAAAATTACAGGGAGAGAAAGACCGCATAATCATGATAGGTTATATGAATAATTTATGCTTTGATGGAAAGGTAATGATTACCTGGCAAAGTGATAGAATCCCAATCAAATTTAATATTACTTCACACACTTTGTGGGTCATCCTTTTCAAAATTTTGAGTAACTACAAGAAGAAAGTGTTGAGTTTGTAGAAGAACAAAGCTGAAAAATCTGAATTCAAATATGGGAGGAGATTTAAGGAGGGAGGAACCAGACAACATGTCAAGATGGAAGGTGATGCCACAAGTGTGGGCGAAGCTGGAAAAAGGGTCCCTCACAAGCTTTATGGAGAAGCTGGTTGATTATGACAAAGGTAGGGTTAACCTTGTTGTTTCCACAATTTCTGAAAATTGGTGTAATGGGTCCTTTAAAATCTATGGGGTAAAGTTCAAATTGGACGTGGGACTCATTGCGACTGTGACTAGTATACCCCACTCAGAGCTCAATTTTTTTAGAGACCTAAAAGTTTCCAATAATGTGGTTAATATTTTTCCACGTAAGGAAAAAGAGAGGGCTAAAATTGGCAAAGCCATAGGGGGTTACTATGAAGCCTCCAATATCAAGAAAATCTAGGGCTAGGTTTTGAATGCCATAATGGAATATATAACTATTGAGGGCTGCTTTTCCAGGGCCCACACTTACCACTTTGTTCTATTAAACCATTTCAAACATGACAAAAGGGTATCCCTGCCCTACTATCTCTTCAAGTCCTGTTCAAGGTCTCTCAATAAACACAATAAGAATCCCTCGAATCTGGTTCTCCATTGCGGTATTTTGCTGCTCATTTATGAGCACTATAAAACCCTTGCCATGCAGGAAAATAAGAGGTTATCTGCTTCTCCAGGGATATGCAAGAGAAAGCTGGAGGGAGGAGAATCCAGCAAGGAGAAGACATCCTCTAGCAAAAAAAGTAAGAGTGCCTTTGGGACGGAAGCCCATGAAGAAAAGAAAGATACAAAGGAAACTGGAAAAGATGGCAGTGAAATGGATATGGATGACTCTAAGGGGGAAGATAGCTGGAAAGATGAGGATGTGGGTGCAGAGGATGAAGAAGGTGAGAGTGAGTTTGACAATGACAGCCCAATCCACAGTGCTAGCCCTGGCAATGACAACAGTCAACCGATGGTGGATGTGGAAGACAAGGGTAATGAGGAAAAAGATGTGAAGTTTCAGAGGGAGAAGAACAAGGAACCTGAGAAGGATACGACTAAGGATAGTTTAAGTGAGGATAAAGAAAGTGTTGGTAAAGGGTTATCCTTGGCTAACCTTAAAAAACTCACTGAGGCTAGATTGGATTATGACAGACGGACATATGAACTTTTGAAGAACCTGGAAAAAAATGAGAAACAAATGGATGAGAAAAGGAAGGATTATGACAGGGATCAAATAAAATGGAAGCAGGATATGGAGGAGAAGGTAAAATCATTGGAAGAAGGGAAGGTGGCGATGAAAAATTTGTTGGGCATTATCCCAAATATCTTATCTGTTGTCACTAAAAATGTTGAGGATATTGCTAAGGTCCTCGATAATTCCATCTCTCTTAAATTGGTGGTGGACCTTGACATGGATGAAGATACTATTGAGATTGGTAGTGATGAAACTACTCTAGGTGGAGCTGCAAAGAGGACCAGGGCAAGTGTCAAGAAAGTTGTGGCTGCTTCTGCTAAGGATATCCCTAATCTTAGGGAAAATATCAAAGACCTATATGGGATTAGCAATACCCTGGCTAATGCCCTGAAAAAAATTAATTAGTTTCTTCTCTCGGGTTTGGCTGGTTTTTGCTAGTGTTTTGGGGCTTTAGCCGGTTTTCTCTGGTTTTTTGTTGGCTTTTTGTTGGTTTGTTCCTTTTGGTTTCTTAATGCCATTATCTTTTAAGATCCTACTATAAAGGGTTTTGGGGCCCCTTTAATAATCAAAAACTTAAACATAGACAAAGTGGAGATCATAAGCGATTCAACTCTAGTCATTAATGAGGTTAGAAAAGGTTTCACACCTAATTGGTAATTGAATGCCTTGTTGGAATTTATATTGGAGATTCTAAAAAAATTTGAGGCATACACCATGTGTATAGGGAAGCAAACAAAGAAGTTGATGAGTTGGCCAATCAAGCTACCAATGGGAATCACTTTGGTTCCATTAGTCCTCCTCATTGATTAGCAATTCACAAGTCATCAAAACATCTTTGAGAAGTATGATGCAAGTTTCATGATATGAGCTGGAAAATTTGAAGTGACATACTCAAGTTGATATCATCCACTGGTCAATCAAGGCATGATGAGAATGATTCACAATGCAATCCTTTTATTCATTCTCCTCAAAATTTGTTTTTTCTCATTTAATGTTTGGTTGAACTCCTTACATTCTTAGCTTCCGTTCACACATGTTGATGGACAATTATTATTTTTCCTACAAAAAAGATAATTTTTTTGGATTTCCAAGACCTCTACTCATGTCACATTTATTCTATATTTATGATCTCTTTCTTGATTATTTCTAGTGAAGCCAGTTAGGCAGGGGTTTCATGGGGGGGCTTAAGCTCTATTTTTAAGGAAGAGGTGGTCCCGTGAAGAAATTATTCTTTTGCTACAAGATTATTTGGACTCTTTTCCTAAAAAATAAAAACCCCTACTTTTTAGGCCTGTAAATTTAAGCAGGTGAAAACGGGGTGGGGCTAGAAATTGCCCCACCAGCTTAGGAATATTTTATACCACTTGTCAATCATCTGAATTTTAGAGTGAAAATTAATTTTAATTACCAATGATTTGCACTACAAATTCATTCATGGGACCACTGGCATCCTTAAATTTAGGAGCTGAAATTGTTAAGTTGAAATGGAGTACAAAATTTATGGGACCGCCAACTTTAAAATATTTTAAAAAATCTCTACAACTCCAGGTCTATTTTTTAGGAATCCCCCCTCCATGAGACCTAGCCTTAGTTTGCTAAATATTTATCTGCAACTTCTCTTTTTGCATTCCATTTCACTTCCTTCATTTTCCCTTTTTGCTCTCTTTCTGTTTTGCATCTATGGATTCTCTTATCCGCTTGATTTCTACCAAACAACAAATGTATTGTCTTAGGGAAATTTCAGATAAGTGCCTCTTAGGTTTTTTGAATTATTCCAACCCCCATATCATTCATGCAATCAAACAAATCATGGGGAGGACTTCATCATGACTTTTCATAGATACAGAGTGAATGCAGACATCTGTACTATATTCCTAGCTTTGATTATCAAGGCGGGAGAAGAAAAGGTGACGACCATGTGCTTGTATCAGAAGTTCTTCAACGATGCTTTTTTGGGAGAAATTGAAATAGTGGTTGTTAATGTTAATGATAATTTCACTATTTCATTCCCATGAGACTATTTTGTAAATTTTTGTGGGGGTCGGGAAGTTCACTGGATGCTTATTCTTTCTAGGGTATTTGTGGGTGTGTTTGAAGCAAGAAGGCCAAAAATTCTCAAGCATATGAGATTTGTTCAGAAAGTTTTGGGTTTGAAGTTCAATAAAGGTAGGGATTGGTTCAAGGAATGCATCAATACCGAAGGGTTTGGCACAAACTATGAACCTGAGAATCTTGGGGTGGTTATTGAAAATAATCTTTACCTTTTGATGATGAGATATGCAATTCTTCTAGTTTGTGTCGAACCACAGCCGGGATGCCAGGTGTGGCAAAGGTACACATTTCTAGACCAAGCCATCACTAAGGTCTAAGGGATGCCCTACCCCTTCATTTATTCTTCTTGCATGTCACTAATATAAGAGTTTTAGTACTTGGGTTTTTGGTTTACAATCTAAAGAATGTATAAGCCAGCGAGCTATAATATGTAAAGGATTTTTCTAGTTTTGTTTGTGGATATCTAAATTCTATGTTTAGGGAAAGCATATGGGTTATATACTGATTCTACTAAATCATTGGTTTTGATATGATTGTTTGGATTCCTAAGGTCTTTCTACAGTCCTTACAAATTTTGTAATACTTTTAAATTATTAATATATATCTCTTGCAACTTTGTTGCGTATTTCTAATAAAAAATAAGTGAAAATTATAGAGATTGTTAATACTTCTTTTTTACTTGGACAATTTATACCTACAATGACTATTGACGGCATCAGCCAATTGGAAGATGAAGGATTAATTTTATAAAAAATTATTTAAATATTTTTAAAAATGGAAACTAAAGGAATGAAAAATTGTCTACAATGATTGGTTGATTGAAAAGAAGATTTGCATTCAATGAATAAATTAGTATCTTTCCTATCAGTAGGAACTAAAAAAAAAAAAGGTTATGTTGATGGCCATTCCTTCCGATATGTCCACCCACATGTGCATCAATGAGTCAACAAGATGAATTTTTAACGTCTCTGAGACATAGAATTTCATCGACAAGTTTTATCATTTTTTGAATGTTTGCCATGCTATCATTGTCAACTCGTTGGGATATAAGAAATTTCCCAACGAACCTTTGACATCATTCTTTCATTGACTCCTTATTGACAGGTGGACATCGTCAAGTTGTTGAAGATTCGAGAAGGGTATCATCGATGTTACAAAAAGTTTATTTTATTATATATCTGTCATGATGTGGACTTCCACAACAACTCAATGGATTGGTGGAATAAAATGACAACCCGATGATGCCCAAGTGGGACCATGACTTAAGAGTGACTTAAAGCATGTTCTTTAAAAATGAAGTTACTAGGACGTAAGAGGGGACTAAAAAGTACTAGCACATGACTTAGTCAAATAAAAACATGCACGTGAAGACTAAGAAAAAAATATACCAACTGGTAAAATAACAAAAGCCTAAGCATGTGGCTGGCTAACGCAATGAGATAAAACCCATATGGACAACTTAAGAGGAAATCTTATCGGTTGAACTGGTCAATTAAAAATTAAAGCAAAAGCCTGCCTAAGGTTATTTGAAAATTCTAACCCAAAACATCATATGAAACCCCAACCCTAGGAACTGCAAAAGTAGTCCTTAAAATGATCTTCATTAGTTGGCCACTGTTCCAAAGAGATGATAATAGATCTTGGATCCATCATAGGATTTCTTTGGCAATCAGTTGGAAACACCAATACTACAACTTGTTAATTTCAATCGAAAGGATATAGCAATATATCCTTTAATATTCAATGGTTAACATGTGTCTAGGGCTCCAACTTTAAACCAAGCCAAGTTAAATAGAAACTCTAGTTAATTTAGAACCCATCTATTAATATTAGTACCTTATGCCAAATCAAGAGTTTTTCTTAAAACCCAACCAGCTCTTTATCATTTAACATAAGATACAAATATAAATGAGTATGAAAAATGTTAAAGAAAAAATTGATACATACAATATATGGTGAAAATGGGGGGGGGGGGTTTAATTTGGGTTGTGTATTGGGAGGGGGTGACAAGAAAGGATTTTAGGGCAATATTTTTTTTAAATTGGGGGATTCTTTAGTATGTCATGAAAGCACATGATATAACCTAGGTTCAATAAGTGAATCCCCCATGGAGAAAGTGGAGATAATTTCCCTTCAATAACCAAGAAGTTGGTACTTGAAGGAGTGAACTCAAGCACACTAAAACCTCTTGAAGTTGTAACAATGGTCGATAACAAGCATTGGAAGAACCTATGAGAGATATAAAAGATATGTGCAGAGCTTCATAATTCACCAAATGATCAAGAAGTCCTTGTAAAATCCCAAAATGCATGAGATATAGTCTTCAAAGAGGAATCCCGATGTTGGTGGCCGCAAATAGAGGTGTTACAAACTCTTTCAAGTGCAAGTGTAACGCTCAAATGGCCACCTACGAACTAACATATTCATAGGACACTAGCATGGCGTGTGGACTTCTCTATTGCATGCTAGAGTCCATTGGTCAAATAGTCAACATGTTCAATAAGAAGCCAAATTCAAATCTGACAAGGCAATCCATGTGGACAAAAGGACAAATATGTGACGAATGACTTCAATGAGCTTAAAGCAAAGGCACTTATGTGACATGGAATTGCATAGGATGTAATTTACGATGTTACAAAAACTTCTACTAGGGGCATTAGAATCCCAAACAACCAAAAAAGAGAATATGACAGTTAGTTGTCCAAAAAGATTTATTTTCCATGGAAGGATATAATGGAAAGATTAGAGATTAATGTGTCAAAATTGGGGTAGAAAGCTGAGAAAACCATTTCTAAAAGGTGTTGAGATATATTTGTTTGAGAATTTTATTATTGCTACACAAGTGGCATTAGAAATAAGAAAGAATGGTTTTCTTTATAAAATTGAAAGGAGGCATTTAGATGGAAAATGATTAGTAAAAATGATTTATCTTGATTTCAATAGGGAGGGTCACGTTATTGTTTAGTTTACTTTGGTTAGTAATCATTTTTTAATTTTGGTTAGGGATCTCTCATTAATTTTTAAAGAGAAATTTGTAGAGTCTATGGTTTCATGAATATTTGAATTGTTTGCTTGTTTTTACATAATCATCTTAAATTTAATTTTTTTATTATATATATATATTTTTAATTATTGTTTTTCCTCAAAGCCATGTAGCATTTTTGTCAATATGTATTTCCTTTTTATTTTCAACACCTATTTTTTTCACAACCTCTTTTCAATTCCTAGTTAGTAGTTGCTCCACTAAAATAGGGAAAGATTCCAAAGTATAAATTTGTATAGAAAAACTACATCTACTCAAATTTAAGTAGAAAATGTACTTAAACAATCACATGGGGACATGTAAATAGAGGTGTAAGAGAAAGGAGATTATTTTTGTCTTAAAACCATTTATATTCAAACAAGATGGAAAATAAATTTGATTTTTTTTATTATCTTTTGAAATGTTTAAAATAATGTTTCTTAGAAAGTAGAATGAAAATAGGAACACATATTAAGAAGAATGGTATAGAATATATGGATATTAATTATTAATGTTTTTTTAATGGGATGATAAAGCAACTATGTAGACGTTTGTATGATCATACAATTTTTTAGAAGTCGTGAAGGTAACAAAGTGTTAAAATGCAAGAAAATCAACATAAAAATGCCAACTTGACACACCAAACAAGGAAAAATGACAAAAGTTGTGACTTAATGATCTAAGACATTATATGGGAATAAACACCAAAATGAGTGTGAAACACATTACCACATTATAAGGTATTCATTTTTTACATTAAAACTTCATAATTTTAATAACAAATGGCACATAAGGGTACTAACACATATAACAACTTGCTAAGAGAACTTGATTACACCTCTATCTGGAAAGAGGTCTGGAATCCCCAACTCATCCCCAAGGTCAATTTATTTTGGTGGACTTCTCTCCTCAACAAAATTTTAACCCAAGGCAATTTGGTCAAGCAGGGATTCCAATTTCCTAATAGATGCATCCTTTGCAAAAATGATGAGGAAAGTCCTTCTCATCTCTTCTTCCACTATGTCTTTGCTCGAGAGCTCTGGGGGATGGTCTACAATAAGCTCAATATCTATTGGATTATGAATGACAATTTGTTAAGTTTATCGCAGGAGTTTTGAGGCCCCTCATCCAACCCCCTTATCCAACAACTGTGGAAGCAGATCCCCCCTCATGTGAGCTAGAGTATCTGGAAGGAAAGGAATGACAGGATATTCAGGGACAAAGAGGCCTCTGTGGAAATTGTGTTTGCTCGATTCCTAAAGTTGATTCTTGAGAATATCTTTGTTTCTAAAACTCAGCTGGCCTCCAAGCCCCCCTCTACCTGGGACTGGGAAATTGCTAGATGTCGGAACATCCCCCCCCCTCATTCTCTCTTGTTGACTACTCTAAGAGACTCCTAAGGAAAAGCACGGTTTGGTCCCCTCCGGCTACACATTTAAAACACAATTTTGATGGGGTTGCCAGGGGGGTCTGGCTGCTAGTGGAGGGGTTATCAAAACCCATTTGGGGCCCTTGTCATTGCTTATGCGGGCAATTTGAATTGGCATTCCTCTAATCAGGCTGAAGCTATGCCCTTAGCCTAGGAATTCATCTCATCCTCACCATGGGAATCAGGATTATGGACATTGAGGGTGACTCCAAGCTCATCATTGATGCTATCAAAGGGCAGAATAGGCTCAATTGTACCATTGAGGGAACCATCAAGGACACCCTGAGGCTCATCTCCGAGCTTGATTTATTTAAAATTATGCATGTCTACAGGGAAGGCAACAAAGTGGCAGATTCCCTGGTGGCCATTAGCCTAAATCTTTCAGGTTTGAGATGTTGGAGGAGCCATAATTCCCTCCCAGACCATGTCAACTTCCTTCTTCTGGAAGGGAAATCTAAAATTCCTACCAATGATTGAGTTGTTGCCAAGTGTTTTCCTTATTCTCCTCTCTTCCCTTGGGGTCGTCTGGAGGTGTTGGTTTCATAATTCAAATTATGAGAATATCCCTTTGATCTATGTTGATGTGGTGGTGACTCGTTCAGCCAGGCTGGCGATGAAGGACGTATTGCTTTGTTGGCAATTCCTTTGGGCTTACCATGTCATGATGAGGTAAGATTGGATTTGTAATGTGTTGGTTTCCACCGGTATTTGTTGGCTCTTCATGCCTCGTAACCAGGAAATCATTTCTAAAAATGATTTCAATTTTTCCCATGCGCCCAACTTCATGTCTCACTTAATGATGTTGACCTCGCACACTTCCCATTGTCTTTTCTCAGTTTGCTTCTTGAAGGGTCTGTGCAATTTTCTCTGTGAAAACTTTTTCGTGTCTAAATAAGTTCTATTGGTAGAGGATATGGGGGGTGAAAGAGTTAGATATGAACCGAACAATCCAGATAATTTCAAGAATGACCTGCTGGTCTAGAATTTATGCGTTGAAGGAGGGGTTGCCAATTTTTTGGAATGTCTGCAAGGCCATGATGAGCATCTCTCAACTACTTTTGCCTCCTTCTGGTATGGGAGGCATGTTTCAGTGGGTGGCATTTCTTTTGATGTCTCTGAGGAAACAATTGCCTAGGCCACGAAGTTGGCCCTTGACGGACGACGCTCGACGCACACCAGCCATGTTGCCAATGGTGAAGGTTTGAAACACTTCTTCCGCAACCGTGAGGAACTTGTCAAACTCCATGGTGGGTTTTCTCGGGAAGAGCTTAAACACCCATGGAATATGATCTGCCTTATGATCATGAAGTGCTTCACTCTTGAGGGCAGGCACAAGGTATTTTACTACTATCATTTGCCCCTTCTAAATCATTTTTGCAATAATGATTTGCTTTGTCTACCCTTTTATTTACTGCATTCCATTGAAAGCTCTGTTAAAGACACCATGGACCCCAAGCATCAAGATAAGCCACCCTACCTCCTTCACCAAGGCCTCATTTACAGGTTGTACAAATTTCATGAGGCCCTTTGCCCCCCTCAGAAACTCTCACTCTCTCATCCCCCCATGCCTACTCCTCAATAGCTTGTCACCCTGTCTATGGCCTTCCCCATATTTTTCCAATATCTACATGAAGGCTTTGCTACGGCCAACTTCTCCATATCTCTACCTATTTATGCCTCTGCTATTTCTTTATCTTTGGTCTCCCCCAACTTGACTCTGTCCGCCTCTCCCAGCATTTCTCGCTTCTTGACCAAGGGTAAAGGCAAAACCCCTGTTAAACACAAACGTATTGTCTTTGATGACAATTCATCCTCTGAGGATGCTGAGAATGAAAATCCTTCCCCTGATTTTGAGGTTAAAACGAGATCCTCCAGATTGGCTTCCAAAAGCTTGCACAAAAAGAAGACCCCTATGATCAAAAATATTGACTCGGAGGAGGACCCCATTGAGGATAAGGAGGGAGAGGACCCTAAAACCACTATGGGGGGCCTCGATGAGGATGTTGCGGAAATGGATATGACTAGGGATCCCATTATTCTGAACACTTTTGAGATGCAAGCCCGGGACTCTATTGATGTTAAGGATAGGGTCCCTTTGAACATGGGCACTATGGGTGTCATGGGTGAGGATTATTTTGATACCAAAGCCCTGGACTCTAGTAACTTGGACTCGGATTTAAATATGGTAGAATAGGTGATAAACTCTCTTCCTCTAATGGGCCTAGGCAATGATATTGATTGTTCCCCTGTTGAAGATGTGGCCAAGGTGATGGATAAGACTATGGATGACATGGCTACTGTGAACCCCCAGGGTGTCCGTACTCTAGAGCAAATGGAAAAGTTGTGCACGGACGTGTTGGACATCACGTAGAGGATTGAGAACCTGGGCCCTATGCTTGAATTGCAGGCTATCATGGATGATTTAAAATGGCTCAAGAGAAAGATGGAGGCCTAGGATGCCCAAATTATGGGCCTTACAAAAATTTCATCTGCAGATTTTACATAGCCCAACGCTCAACCTCTTTTGCTGAGGGAATGTATTGCGGACATGGAGGAGGATAAGCAAGAGGCTAAGGACCTATATAAGTTCATATCTAATGAATGGAACAGTGGCATTGATGCCACTAGGGTGTGAAAGGCGTCCATGTAGTTTGTTTTTTGTGTTTTTTGCTGATGTTTTTTATTTTCTAAGACTTGGTCTCTTTTTGCTGTTAGTTATTGTTAATGTTGTTATAGTGTTGTTTTTGCATTTTGGTCTCGTTAATAGTTATGCTATGTAAAGGGTCAGTGCCCTCATTCTCATTGCTTTTTTAATCAAAAACACATGCATACCCAATATGGGGTGCCACAAATGAGGAGCCCTATTTCTCATAAGGTACCCAATGTCGCAATAATAGTCAATATCAATACCTCATATACTCATACTGAGTAGCACCACCTTGAAATTTATTGATGCATCCTTATTAAATATTCCATTTATATCCTTACACACATAGCACCATTTGGCACCAATTAGCAATCTCTGATCCCACCTAGGTAATTTTCCTCTTTCACATAATGGGTTTGTCATATATGAAAGGGTAAATTGGCATTTTCAAGAGTGGTTTGTGAATATTCCTAGAATCTCTTAGATTATAACCAAATTTTTCCCAAAAAGTTCTTTTGAGACAATAATTTAGTAGTTTTCAATGAGAAGCATTTTTGTGAGCTCCATTTGTAGTTATTTGATCCACTAAAATCAACAAGTTACATCAACAAACTTTCCTCCCAAGTCAAACCCCGTATTTATTGTGATTTTAGTTTGGACACTCTAACTTTGAAGGATTTTCTATGAGCCATTTGGGCTCAATTTTTAGTGCAAAATTTTAATAGCTCCATAGTCATGTAGTATATTCCTATTTTGGTGTCTAATATTGCTAAAAAAAGTGTGATTCTTTGTTTGAGCTCATATAGACTTATTTTAAGGTGTTGTTTATTTTGAAAGAATAATTTTTCACATGCTTCTCAGTGATGCAATTAAATTGTTTCTATTTTGTTTAGAAATTATAGTTTCAACAAGTCTTATTTGGAAATAAGTAAAACACCAAGATCAATATTAGTTCCCCAATTTATGGTAAGTGTCAATTATATGTGTTATTAAAAATTGTCACCTTTCATTTTTGTTGAGGGCTCTCTTTATTAAACACTACGAGGAATTCTTTGATTGAGTTAGTTATAGTCAAACTATTTATGTCATCATATGAATGTTGGGGGTCTTTTGGTCAGTCCTTTTATTAACTAATCTAGTTGGGATTTCATCATGTGTTCTAAATACTGTGCATAGTATTTTATACTTTGGATTATGATAACTATTTGTTTTAGAGTGAAGTTATAAATAACCATTGCCACATGTATGCTCTATTAACCTACCTCCATGGAATCATTTCTAAATCAATTTATATATGTCAAAAGGTTCAATGATTTGAAAATAATGGACAAGTCCTTGAAACCATTGGACTCACTATTCTCAAGGATATTTTGCATTATGTAATGCACACAATGCACTCTTCTACTACATGTAATATCATCCATAGTTGTATGGAGATATTGAATTGTCATCTAAATTGATTCTTCCTTGGGAAAACCTTCACATGGACATAATATTAAGATACACATTAATGCTCATTTTATATATGTTCATGCCCACATCACTAATGTGACTAGTGTAAAAGTTGATTGTAAACTCTCAGCGCCTCAAGATCGCCTACCTTCCACAAGAGAGAACAAAATGAATAGTTTGTTTGATTTTGGATGCTTGAATGTATTATTAGTGCATTTGAGGCCTTTCTTTCTAAAATATGATTGGAGGTCTCCCAAAGGATTCTTTTTCTTACACTTGTACTAATAAATCCTATGGTATGATCATTTTTATTACCCAAACTTGAATTATTACATTGTTTCTTTGGCTTAGGCATGAGTCCATAAAGACAAGGAAAAATATTGAGCCACCTACAATGTGTTAGGATGCATTTTTCCAAAACTCACAATTATCCTTAGTCAAAATGATTACAGAAGGATGAGTTGCATAACCCATATTATTACATGAAATACTTCTTAAATGATAAAATCAGATATCAATACATGAATCTTTTATTGTTGATTCATTGAGAGCGTTTAGTGACTCTTTTCAACAAGTAAATTATTATCTTCATATATATCTTTGTGGGATGAATGCTTGGTAGATATTTCAAACTTGTTTATGGAGTCTCACATTTAAAATTTAGAGGGCCTATTTGATGAAAATCATGGCACAAATATTATCACATCATCTATGTCTTTGGATATTGTGTCACATCAATTAGCAATTGATCCTAGTTTTTCATCTTCTATTTTTATTAGGTATGTACCTAATTTGATTGTGGCACCATCATCTACCAAGGACTTGATGATACATGGGAAAAATTCAAGACACCATCATTATACATTTCAAGGATTCTTCTTCCTTCTAACTCCTATTTGAAATGAGAAGCATGCTGCCATCTATAGTTGGTCCATCTTCTTCTTAAAGGGAGAAATGTTGTTTTTTAGGCATTGGATCTTATTTCATCCTCAAGCATTTACCATTTTTATAGGACATTAATTACTTGGGGGTGATTACATAGTCTCTCTCTTTCCTTCTTCTGGATGGATAATTCATTATATGTTCACAATGGATGTAATATTTGGGAGTATCATTCGTTCCTCCATATTTCATCACTTCATTGTATATTTTTCCTATTTTGGAGAGGGGTTTTGTATCAAATTTGTTTCTCCCTTTCTCCATTTGTGTGAGATTACATTGTAAATGGGTACCTAAAATGACCTAATAGAAATGGCCCATAATCATCTTTATATTTTTCATCATTTGCATAATATTATAATTATATAAAAGTTGCACTTAATGAGAGGTGTTGGTGTGAATGTGATATTAAAATATAATTAGTTTACTAGTAATTCCTATCACATGCTTAAATTTAGCTAGGTCATAGGGAATATTTCTATAAGTCTTACATTTCATGTGATCTTATCTTGGCATTTCCTTCTTTTCCTAGGTCATTTAAATATTCACTTTAATTATCTCATAGCATTGGATTAAAAACACACGTCACAATCTTGTCTAATCTCCTATCTATTAACCTTGTCTTTATAAGAAGACATCCTATACATAGTTTATATTCAATCAATCCATTAAATCATCTATCAAGCAAGCTATTATTTCCACTTTACCTCTTTTGGATGGTTTTGAAAGCAATCTTGGGGTGCAGAGAGTTCACAATTGTAGGATAGTAATTGAACATGCATTGAGATTCCATCATGTTTGAACAAAATTATTATTATTCATACTTAGGCATCTAATGTGAATACATCATGGAATGAAAATTTATGTGCATGACATAAATTGAGATTCCACCTCTACATGTTGATTTTATTGAGTTTAGTGTTTCTTCATTGATTTCACTTCAAGTGATTCTATTCAATAGGACCTTCCTTGTTTTCTAGATCCATTCATTGAGATGTTTATTTATTTGAAATTCATCATCTATTTGTAGAATACCATCATTGAGATCTAGACAACACCATTAATGGAATTTGTTTCCTCCTATTCTAATTTTTTCTTTTATTGTAATGAGGGTACATTATGATCCTCCTATTCTTTATCTACATCTAGATGCTTCTATAGTAACACGTCTTATATTCATTCCCATGACAATTGATTCGACTTCATCATCATTGACACATTTATAATATAATCTAGTGTTTATTTATTAAGATTACATGCATTTGTTAATATATATTCTTACATGGTCACTATGTACTTGAATCTTATATGGTTCCTAATTTGACTAATCAATGTTTGTCATGGTTAAACATTAGCTTAGAGAGGTTTGAGAATTTTGTAAATACATTACCATAATCAGTGTCTCTCTTTATTTAAGTCTACATGATTTACGATGTCATTTTCTTCAATTAGATCTAGTACACTGGATAAGATCTTTATACTTCTCAATATTGATATATATAAATTGATAGATGTTTAAATATCACATTGATTTGTTTCTTAAGTCCACATATGAATGAAAATTTAACAAATGTATAACTTTTTATTTATTTATTATAAAGGGAAGATGAATTATTTTATATGAAGGGGCCTACTATAACACTCACCGTGCAATAATTTATGTCTACATTATTTATCTCATATGCATATGAATTTTATGGGTTTTATCTTATATAGGGATTTCAAGAGGCTTTTCCATCTTCTCTCTCTTTGAGGGGATTTTCTACCTCATGTATCATTTTTTTTTACTCCTATTCTTTTTTGGGTGAATATATAGTACATGGATACACATTTGTTATAACTAATGCATACCCATGCAAGTTCTGTTTCTAAGATTTGGTGCACTATTTCACTTCTTTCATTTAAGTGTCTATTATTTGCATATTATACAGCTAAAATAAACTTACATAGGTATGTATATACTTACTTAGGTTGTATTTGGCTATCAAGATAATAATAATATTTTCCAACCTTGATCTGAGACCATCAGGTATCATAATTGCCTCATAAATCTCATATTGACAAGATTATGTGCCACCTTTGTCTTTGTTGATTGCATTAATTGTCTTCTTGATTAGGAGATAACATATGACCTCTTGGACATGTATCAACTTGACATATATATATTTAATATACTTATTTATGTTTACATAATCTATCTATTCGATGAATTATTGAGTTTATTTTAATTTTTCTATACATTGAGCTCTTAATTCAAATAGTATATCATATTTCATGTTACAATATCTGATCATCTTTGTGATTTTTCTAGTGTGACTTGCTTCTATCACCCAGATCTGGCATATTCTACCAATCTTGAAAAATCTTACAAATAAAATATTTTGTATGATGTTAGGATGATTATCTTATTATATCCTTTTAGAGCATCCATTGTTCCACACTGTAAAAGTGGTCCCCTACACCATTGGTTACTGAAAGTCATGCCTAATAATGCTATTTATATCATTTGCCTCAATGAAGATCCCTTCAAGTACCTAATTAGTTCTATCAATCCTACCTAACCCAAGGAGAAACCTCCGTTGTCCAACCTCAATAAAGATGATTGGGTACTTCTGATTTCACAACATCATATACATGAGAGTATAAAATTAATTCTAAAGATTTAAATATATCCTTTATTGATGAATCATACCTTTGGCCATCCACCTCAACCCTAACCCTCTTCACCCATGACTAGTCCTCTACCAACATCTTATCGATACAATAATAATTTTAATATAGTTACAAGTTTTCAGTGAAAAATCATCTTACCATTCTCTCTCCTCAATCAAGAAATGCCATGGTAGGATAGATTTACTATTTTTAAAAATGAATATAAAGGAAAAGACATTGGTCCTTGTGAGGATCTTATTCTCAAATCTATTCAAATTCCAAATTATTTTAATAAAGAAAGGATTAGATATCACCCCAACACCTTGTTATAGGTATAATAATTTTTAACAAATAATAAGATCATTTTGTCTCCATGATATCTCAAATCCATCCTCCTTATTTTTACCCCCTCTCTAAAATTTATTGAACATACATTTTTCAGACAACCTTCTCCCTCACCACCTATCTAAGATGATTTTTCATCCCTTCCCTCATCTCTTCATTGCCCATGATCAAAATAATGTATTTTTTCTTTTCTATTCATTATTCACAAGCAATATAGTATCTTCATTTTGTGTTCTTTCTTGTCGTCCTCTTTGTTGATATATGCATGCTATTGATTTCAAATGGTCTTATTATCTATATGACACTTTATGTTAGTGGTATTTTCTATTTTTTATAGTTTATGTTAGTGGTCATTTTATAACACTTAATTTTCTAATATCAAGTTAAACAACAAACACTTCTTCTTGTGCTTTAGTTATAAATTCTACACATATATACTGCTCTCTTCCTTTCCTTTTCTTTCTTCTACATGACCATGACTTTTATATTGCAAATTATATACATTAATGGTCTAATGAACAACATAATATTTTTTTGTAACTTTTCTTAAATAGCCTTATATAATGCTCTCAATGACATGATTACATTTCTTGTTGTGTTTACATTGCTAAATCTCTCTTATTTACTTAATTTATTTATTTTTCTAAAAGATCACACCTCACACACCATTTTATTTCTAGTAATTCATAATTTTGTACTTTAATTTCATATCTTGCGTGCAATACTTGTCTTCACTTTGGAGGCAACATTAGGGAATTTTTTTCTCATCTCCCATTATCTCAAGTTTCAATAAACACATATTTTAAACATAATTGTCATGTCAAATTGATCACAAATATTTCATATTCAATCAAATTAAATGGGTCATATATCCTACCCTATTCCTTACACATGTTTTAGCATTGAGAAATGATTAGAATAGCACCTTCATA
The DNA here is from genome assembly GCF_030272615.1 of Cryptomeria japonica. Lineage (NCBI taxonomy): Eukaryota > Viridiplantae > Streptophyta > Pinopsida > Cupressales > Cupressaceae > Cryptomeria > Cryptomeria japonica. The sequence continues at coordinate 235,679,373 of NC_081410.1, read as the reverse complement.
GGTTATACACCTTAAACCTTGGTTACATTGAGTCTATATCATGGTTCCTACCATAGTTGAACTACTTGCCAAAACCAAAAACTCGCTAAGGCTCGAAAAAAAACTCGAGAAAAAATCGGCTAGTACTCGGCAAAAAACTTGGGAACTTAAAAAATATGCTTAAATTTAATTAGAAATATATTTTTTTTGCAAAATTCAATGAGAAAATGCATCCAATGAGTCAATAAATGATAACACAAAAGAAAAAGGCTGAGTCTAGATATATTTAAATGCGAAATGGGTACAAAATCACATCCTCATGAGGAATGTTGATGGTTGGAAGCAAAATAGTAAATAGTTCTTGTAAAACTAAAATTAAATACATCATTACAATTACATCTTCCTCTTCCCAGCTCTAGTATAAATTGGGAGAGAGGTAGAACTAGAGGGTCTAGTCCTAGAAATCTATTGTGGGCATGGTGTGACTTTTGAGTGTGACTGTGCCTCCTCACTCGATATGTTTGTCTCAGATTGTGGCTCCTCCTCCATCCTGGATGAAGCTATGTCTCTACCTGCTCCTAGCATTGACAATGACTCCTCATCCTCATCATCCTCCTTAATGTCATCCAGCATGAAACCAAATCCACCCCCCTCCTCCTCCTCCATAGCCTACCTCTCCAAATTAGTGATGTCATCCTCTGTAAATAATGGAGGCTGCTCTTGTGATATCCAATCACTGTAAGGATCTATATCATCCAAGTCAAGTGGACCAGCTGGTGCTTCCTCTACCTTCCTTATGTGCAACTGAAGATTATATTGCACAAAGACAAGGTCACTGAGGAGTTTTTTTGCTAACTTGCTCCTCTTCTTTGTGTGGATGGCTTCAAACAAGCTCCAATTGTGCTCACAACTGGATAAACTACAAGGCTAACATAAGATTCTGATGGCAAATTTTTTGAGATTTGGGGAATTTCCACCCCAACTTTGCCACCAAGCATCTTCAAAATAAAATAATGAAAAGTTAGAAAGCAAAGAAAAAAGTGAAAACATAATTTATCAATTTATCAATTCAAATGGTAAATGTTATACCTGGGGTTTGAGTGGTTCTTCCTCTTATGGCCATCTCTGAAGAGAATATGTTACCCCTTGCTTCCTCATAATTTTGGCATTCGGCCACAATGAGGTCTCTCACCTCAACCTTGGGTATCATTCTCTTGAATGCATGTAGTGAGGCCCTCCATGACCTCTCCATTAGGATTTGAGTAAGAACCCCCAAACTTAAAACGAGGGTTGAGGAAGTACCCTGTTGCATGAATGGGTTGGTGGAGCTGATTGTTCCACCTCTTATCAATAATTTCCCAAATGGGATAAAATTTGAGTCTATCCCCCTTGTAGTAATTTTTGATAGACTCCTTGGCCCTATCCATGACCTTGTAAATATACCCCATTGGGTTTTTATCCCCATCTACCAAGAGGAGAACTCTAACCAAGGTTTCTGAAACCTACAATTGAAAATACAAATTATAAAAAGATTAATTAATGAAGTTACAAATTGATAATGAGAGACTTGAATCAAGAATAATTAAAAATTCAAGTTTTAAGGTTACCTTCACAACCTCTACAGCCTTTTGTGCAAAATGGTTGTCGAAGACTATGCATGTGACACCCTCTCATTCAACCTTCTTTGAATAAGGTGAGTCTAGCCATGCTTGACTCACAAACATTTGTTTCAAAGAAGTCAATACAGCAAGAATGCTATGAAACGTCAAGAAAATCATTGCAAACCTTGTGACACCGACTCTCACCAAATATCTCCCTTGGGTGTGCTCTCTCATCAAATGTAGAACCTAAGGGTGATTATAAATACATTTTGCGATCCTCCTTGCATCTTCCACAAATGGAGTCACCCAATCAAGTTTTCCTATGTCCTCCAAAAGAAGGTCAAGGACATGTGCTACACAAGGTATCCAAAAAAGAGGGGGGTGCCTATCTTGGAGGATTCTACTTGCAAAAGAAGAAGTTATTCTTAAGAAAGATACAACCAAGAAAAACAAAGCCACAAGAAATGAAAATATTGCTAAAGGTGATCATTCAAAAGGATTATACCTGCTGCCACATATGTTGTTGCATTATCTATGATGATTTGCACCACATTCTCTACTCCCACCTCCATGACAATATGCTCCAACATTCTAGCCAATGCTTCTACATTTTTCACCTTATTGGAGACATCAACCGATTTCAAGAACACCACATTGTCCTTGCAAGAAACCAAAAAATTAATAATGGTGTGGTTTTTGCCATTTGTCCTCCCATCAAAAAGAATGGTGCAGCCATATTTTCTCCATTCATTTCTTTGGGCTTCCACCACTTCATTTTCCCTATCAACTATGTTTGTGAGAAACCTACAAGAAAAAAGTGAAATTAGGTCTTAGTACACAATTTTGATTTAATAAACAAGAAAAACAATTAAAAATGAAATCAAGTGGACTATTTACTAACCTCTCACTCAAATCCTTTCGAGAAGGGGCTTTGTACCCTTTTCCCAAAACTGTCATTGCAGTCACCAAATTTAGCCAATAAGGATTGTTTGCCACACTGAATGGGATGTTGTTGAAGTACCAAAATTCAGCAGCTACAATGTTTGTTTTCTCATGTGCCTCTCTATTCCATCCAATGATCTCTAATGATGGTTGTGCTCCAACTATGTTCCTGGGCACAAAATAACTACCGATAGACTATGTCCCTAGTGGTGATGCAGCAGGTACTCTACTAGAGGAAGAATAAGTGGTGGTCGAGGTGGTGTTGAGTTTGTGGATAGATGGGCCATGACGAGAGCCCACTATGCCTTGAAGTGCTTCTTCTTCTTCAATAATGTCAACTGAAGCACCTTGAGATTCAGCTATGGTTGCTCTCATGGCTAGTTTTTCCCTCTCCCTTTGCAATTTCTTCTCTTCCCCAGCTGAAAGTGTGGCATTAATATCTCTTTTTATATCCTCGTTGGCCCTAGGACATACCCTAGCATCATGCTTCTTGATGCATGAAAGGTGGTATTTGAGGTGGTTTATGCCTCCATGAAATAATTTTTCACATTTAATGCAAATCATCGACCCAGGGTCTGATCCTTCATAGGCATACTTCCAAGACCCATCTCTAGCACCTTTAGGACGGATGCCTATATATACAAATGGGCATTGGTTCTAGTGGCGAATCATACCTTGGATTTACCATACTGAATTAATGGTTAACTATTAACCTAAACATACAAAGTGAAAAGGCAAAGTTAAAATTTTAGTCTAACAATTTAGAAAAATATCTAAATTAGTTTAAATAATTTTAGACATCATTCAAAGTTTAAAAAAATTAGAAAAAACTATTAGCGTTTGATTTTTTTGAAAAACTAGAAATTCTTCAAAAAAATAGTAAAAAATTCAACAAAACTTGTCAAAAATAGTTTTAAATCTTGTTCCAATCACTCAGAATCAGTTTTGACTATTTGGAATGATTTTTTAATTCATCTAAATGCAACAAAAAATAAATAAAATGTTTTAAAAAAACATAGAAAAAAATTAGAAAACCTACCTGGGAATCTGATTTTTCTTCAAAAACCACCTCAAATCCACTTCAAATCCGCCTCAAATACTCTTCAAATTGATGGAAATCAGTTTGCAAGTGTTTGGAAGAATATTTTTCCCCCTCTCAGCAAAATACAAGTTAAAAAATGATGAAATGAATGTGTTTTTTGACGTTTTTGGCCGTTACTCCCAAGCGGTTGAGTTTTTAGCATGGACATGCCGAGTTTTTGGCAAAAACTCGCTGACTCGACGAGTAATTTTTGCGAGTAAAAGTGGAAAAAACTCATCAACCATAATTACTCGTTATTTTTTTGCGAGTAATCCATCTATGGTTCCTACAACACATAATGGTTAAAGTTATAATTTTATGGGTCTTCCATAAGGCAATGGTTAATGTGATTCTACCATGGGTACCAAATCACACATACTAATTAGTGATTATTCATGATAATTCTATGATTTTTGCATACAACATGATCATTGTCATGCCCACATTTTTTGGCAAGAAAACCCAACATTTTTTTTTTATAATAAAGCACCATCTACCTTATAAACATGATTGAATATACTCTACATTGGATGTTATAGTTCGTGTACCTATCATCATTAGTGTGAAGATCAAGAAGGAATAATGGGCATAAGTGTGAACAAAAGAGTAGGGTATTTGTACTTGATCCAAATTGATATTTAGGTCTAACTAATCCAAGTTGATGGAAATATTGTAGATTGAAATTTATGTAAGGTAGTTACTACGCAATAACATACTATTGATACATATTCACTTAACTTTAAAGATTAATCAAGCATTACCTTGTTGATCTATTTTAATGGAGTAATTTAGAAATATTGACTAAGTGATTGAAATTCATCTCAATGAAATTTGGTGTCATAAATTATTACATCTTCACCAACAAATTGTCTATTTAATCTCTAATTCTTAAATGTTATTTCTACAACATGATCTCTTAGTTCTGGTGTTTGCACCAAACTCATTTATCCTCGATTACACATGTAGGTGATATAACATCTTATATGATATCCATTCTAATATTTGAAGTTGGAATATATTTTGTAATTTACTATTTTCTTTATAACACAATTACTAATAACATTTAACAATCTACCTTGCAAACCACACCCTAAAGCATTCATTTCAAGCTCTTTGGTCTGAATTTGGTCTACAACAACAGAAACATCCAACACAAGAATCAATGAAATATTTTGTAAGGCAATAAGAAGATAGAAGTTAAAATTAGTAGAGTTCAACTTAACTATTGGAAAATGCCTTATAATTTTAGATCTCAGTAGAATCTTAAACTAAGTTTAAATGAAGAAAGAAAATAACAATATTAAAATTAAAAGAATATTCTATTTAATTTTGTTTAAGGCAATAAATGTTAAGAAGTATGGGATGAATCTTTAAAAATCACGATTTATTCTGATTTAATAGAATCATCTAAATATTGTGATTGGCTTTCTTGTCATATAATTAAAATGAAGATTTATTTTATTTTAACTTATAAAATAGCTATAAAGAGATAATAGAACATTTCTATATTTTGATGTGATTTTTGTTTTAAAAAAAAAGAAGAAAGAAATATATTTCATTTTATTTTAAGAAATATAATAGAATCATTTTTTTTTATTATGAAGTGCTTTTTGTTTCTTAAAAAATAATTAAAAAGTTATAATAGAATATAAAATAAGATTTTATATTTTATAAAATAGGATGATTTGTTTTTTTATAAAATAGGATGATTTATTTTAGTTTATCCCATAAAATAGGTAAGAAATGATAACAAACCATTCCTATACTATGATGAAGTTTCATTTTTTATTTTTCATTTCACTTATTTTTATCAAATGTAATAATTTTAAATTTCAAGGCTATTATAATTTATTGATCTAATATTTAAGTTTCCTTCCCCTAAATTTAAAATTTTTATGTAGTGTCCCTCCCTAACTCGTCCTTTTGAGAGGGTGTGATAAACACTTTTAGGTTTGTGTGTGTTCTAATATCTCTGTCTCATTCTTATACTAATAGTCTCTTTGACATTAGTGGAGTCATTATGATTTATGTGGATGAAAATATGCCCCGTCTAATATGATGATTGGACTTATGTGTAGTGATCTAGATGCACTCATTATTCATGTATCAATTATATTGCTTATGAGGATATGATGACATATTATTATTGCTAACCCCACTTTATGATTGTAATAGATGAGATGATGCTTTATTGATTGCGACTATCTTATTACTGTATTTGTGATAGAGACAATGTCATACCACTCATTACAAGCATGATATGGCGTTATGATTATGTCTCACTTGCCTGATCATTTATGATATATATACATTATGGTATATGTTGCCACGTGGTTATTGGTGGTTGCAATATTTGCAGGTGTAGGCATCTAAAAATGGTCAACGTGTGTGGTGTCATACTTTAACATGTCTGCATGACCTTATTTTAGGGTTTTCGCATCCTATTAACATTTCTTCTATGTCGCACAATTGATCTTTATTATTTGTCGACATTTTGTCATTCTTTTGTGTTTCTTGCATTTGTCGCATTTTCAATTAGGTCTTGTCAACATTATCATTATCATTATCAATTGTGATCTCTAATCATTATCAATATTATCATGTCAATTGGACATCGTCAACCCTTCTCAATGTCAAATTAGGGTTTTGTCCTGATCAATCATCAATTTATTAATCTCTTATCAATTTGCAACCGATTTGTCATTGGTCTTTGGTCATTCGACCTTCATCAAGTCGACCTTTTATCAATCTTTGATTGATTTGTCATCGATCTCAATCAATCATCATTTCTCATCAATTTGGATTGATTAGTCATTGGTCCTCATCAATTGACGTCTATCAATTTCATCCTTGTCAATCTTGACCAATTTATCATTTTTATTTATCAATCAACATCGACACTTTATCAATTATCTAATTTTCATCATTAAATCGTGAACAAATTGACCTTATATCAATTTTCTTTTGTCATGACCTAATTATCGTTCTTGCATTTCTAATTCATCTCCTAGGGTTATGTGATTTAATCATTTAATCCTATTTGTCATTTTCCCTCTAGGTTAAATAATTTATTCATTTATCCTAAGTCTTCTTGTCACAATTAAATATTTATTTAATTGACTGATTAATTCCCCCTCTTTTGTGAATTAATTAATGAATGAAAGCTTATTAATTAATTCACCTAATTTACTAATTTCCTAATTTCTAATTTCATCACTTTCTAATTTCCTAATTTCTAATTCATCATTTTTACCTAATTTCCTAATTGCTAAATCCTAATTTCCAACTCATTATCTCTCTCAAATGGCTCATATTTTTGTGCTTTAATTTGGAAGCATGTTTCCTTATTCGTCATGAGTTTGGATATGGCATCTTATCCTAACATTAGATTTGATGGCCAGTCTTATCCTTTTGCATGAAAAGTGTGCAATGGCATTTCTTTCTAAATCTGATTTTTCCCATTTTTGAATTCAATTGCATCTAATATCGATTTATTGCTAATTGTTGTCCTCTCTCCAATCTGATTTTTCTCATTCTTGAATCCAATTGCATCTAATATTGATTTCTTGCTAATTGTTGTCCTCTCTCCAATTTATCTATAAATTGGGTGCATTTCTCATCAAAATCAACCATGTTTCGGGTAACTTTATTATGTCATTTTCTTCTTACAATCTTGCTTCCACTTCCAATTGCACTTGTAGGTGAAATCCAGAAAATCACATTTGAAGGTAAAAGAAGGACAATGGAGAACCATGGAGGAGGCACTTTGTGATTGGTTTACATTTATTTTAGTGCTTTGTCTTCATGTATTTATTGATTGAATTATGATTTCATTTCATAAGATTCTTAGTTTTCGTGGTTAACTAATGGTGAGCTTTGATGTTTTCCAGAATTCCTAGTAACATTTTTTTGGTGAACCCAATGTGAACATGCTTGGATCTAATTTTTTTTTAAAGTTTTGTGAAATTGCAAATTTTTCAAGCAGCAACATGCCTTGCTTTGAGCAGATTTTGATATTGTTTTAAAACAATTTTAAAGGTCTTTTTGATGCACCACTTTTGTGTAGATTTGAAGACGTCCTTTGTGCAAATTTAAAAATGATTTTTATGATAGTTCTGATACTTAATATAAGTACAGATCCGATAGCCAACAAGATGAGAGGGGGGGGGTGAATCATACAAACTTAATCATCAATTAAAACATCAGATTCAACCTCGGTAACATATATCAATCATAGAATAAAAACTGTCAAACATGCAAACTCAAAAGCATATGAACAATATAAACCTCATAACACCAGATTTAACGTGGAAACCCAAATAGGGAAAAACCACTGTGGGATTTTGGACCCACTAATAAATATACTCTTCTAGAGTATGCTCGGTTAAAAGCCAATCCTGTTAAAGATTATAAAACACATTGCTAGATGTGACCCGGTTAAGGGATTTCCCTTAGATCTATTAGGATCTTCACTTTGTTAGAAGTGACCTTGTCAAAGGATTTCAAACACTCATTTAGAATGTCACCTTGTTATAGGATTTACTTATAAGACTGTTAAGTCCACTCGGTTAAGAGATTTCCTGTTACTTTCACAAGCTAACAGTAATACAATCTATCTGCAACTTTACATCTAAAATGCTAAAGCAGATTCTTATTTGTTCAACACAATCTAGACATAGAACTAATCTTGTCTATCTGTTGGGCATCAATACTCTGTTATTCCAACAAGTCATAAGCTTCTGTACTCGATGATCACTATGTAGCATCCCTATGCATACACTTGCCCACATCCACTATTTATCAACAGTTCTTTATTTATAAACAATCATCTAACCGCTTAATCTCCTTGATCACATTTTCCATGATCAATCATAGCCATCAGATCTTCAATCTTGTCTAGGTTCATTGTATCTTACGATCTGAAAAATGTTTTACCCTGCCTCGAAACTTGCACAATCATCTTGGAACTTGTGCTAGGGTAATGCAGTTCAATCTGAGCTATAGATCTTCTTGCCGACTTTCCATTGCCTTAGATTTGTTAACAAACTTCTTCCATGGCTTGCCAATCATTGATTCGCTCTAGCTCATCAGCTTCTTTCATTAAATATCACATGTAAACATTTAATGCATTCTATTTTAGCTCGGTTACAACTCGGTGAATACTAAACTTTACTCGGTAGACATTTTGTCTTCATTAACTGACTGCGATAACCTTAGTGTTTACCGACTAGGTTCCTTAGGGTTTACCGACTAGGTTCTTTGCCTGATAACATAGTGTAGTATTAACCTTTACATTTTACAACATATGTATGATGTTAAAACAATCTAAAACATCAAGATCTCATCATTGTCTGACTTGGTAGAGTTGCCCATTGAATAACTTATCCCTTTATTCATCATATTCTTTCATGTGTCTTTACTGACTTCTTTATAATCTTCATATCATATTTCTTAAGATATGGCAACATCATACTAAATTAGAAAATCAATTTCTTGATATCAATGACAAAATAATAATATCAAGATAGTAAAACATCTTTAATCAGTTATGTCCATAATCATCAACAATCTTCTCAATATCCTTGTTATATTGCCAACAATCTCCCCCTTTGGCATTGATGGCAAAACCAATTGATTTGACCATTAAGAATTCGGATTGTTGTGATTCTGAAATGCTGAAATGCTCTCCCCCATACATCAAACTTCTTTTCTAGTTTTCTCTCAATCTTCTCCTCCTATTAGTCTTCTTCTCCTCCTTGGGTAGGTCTTCTCCCCCTAGTAGTCTTCTCCTCCTTGGGTAGCTCTTCTCCCCCTGGTAGTCTTCTCCCCCTTTGACAACAATGCCAAAAAGAAAAGAACTAAAATATAAGTTGTTTCTGTAAGAAGTTATTTCCTGCTGATGTGTATCAACTGAGTCTCAGTCAGAGCATTTGTTTACAATTCCTGTTCCCTATATCATTTTATGTATTATCCCAATATTGTTCCAGTACACTTTCAGAAAAGCATTCTTAAAGTGTATCATTCTAGCATCAGCTCCCTAAAAGATATTCAATAGATTCATCAAAGTGATGCTTTCACCGAACTCGGTCAGTGAGTAAGAGATAGGGGTAGGACCCCTAACTTACTTCTGAGATATTCAAAAGTGTCCTTTAGTAGTGGCTTGGTGAAGATATCAGCTATTTGTTCCTTTGTGTTAACATATTCCAACACCACTTTCTTTTCATGAGCTTCTTCTCCAAGATAATGATATTTGATAGATATGTGCTTTGTCTTAGAGTGCATAACAGGGTTCTTTGAAATATTAATGGCACTAGTATTGTCACAGAATATAGTTACTGGCTCGGTAACTTTCTCATTTATACCTTCCAACAATTGTTTGATCCATGCAATGTTGGTACAATTCAGTGCTACAGCAACATATTCAGCTTCGGCTGTTGACTGAGAAACACATCCTTGTTTCTTGCTAAGCCAACTCACTAGTCTTTCTCCTAAGAAGAAAGCTCCTCCACTTGTGCTTTTCTTGTCATCAATGTTGCCTACCCAATCAGCATCAGTATAGACTTTCAAATCAAAATCATTTCCTTTCTGATATGCTAAGCCATAATCTTCAGTGCCTTTCAAGTATCTGAAAATTCTTTTGATTGCTGTCATGTGTATTTCCTTAGGATCTGCAGAGAATCTTGAAACAATACCTACTACATGTGCTATATCAAGCCTGTTGTGAACAACATATTGTAGTTTTCCAATCATGGATCGGTAGAGTGTCTCATCAAAAGATGCAGATTCATCATTCTTTGATAGTTTGTAGTTTGTAGTCATAGGAGTACTTACTGGCTTTGAATCCTCCATTCCAAATTTCTTCAAGATTTCCTTTATGTATTTGGATTGAGTAATGAAAATTTCATTTTTCATTTGCAGTATCTGTAAGCCTATAAAATACTTTATCTCACCGATTAATGACATCTCAAATTCTTTTCTCATTTCATTACCAAAGTTCTTGCATAAAGAGTCATTTCCACAAAATATAATATCATCAACAAATATGGCTGAGATTAGTATTCCATTTTCATCATTCTTCATGTACATTTTGTTCTTACTTGTCCTTATAAAACCAATCTTAATCAAATAAGAGTGCAGTCTTTCATACCATGCTCTAGGTGCTTGTTTCAGACCATATAAAGCTTTGTTCAATTTACATACCTGATCTTTATTATTGTCTTCAACAAATCCTTCAGGTTGTTCAATGAAAACTTCTTCTTCTAATATTCCATTGAGAAATACAGATTTGACATCCATTTGATATACCTTGAAATTTTTGAAATCAGCATATGCCAACAATGTTCTAACTCCTTCAAGTCTAGCAACAGGTGCAAAAGTCTCACCATAATCAATTCCTTCTTCTTGGGCATAACCTTTGCAAACCAATCTTGCTTTGTTCTGAATGACCTCACCTTTCTCATTTAGCTTGTTTCTGAAGATCCACTTTGTATTGATTACATTTTTGTCCTTCGGTCTTGGGACCAGTGTCCATGTGTCATTCTTCTTGATTTGATTAATCTCTTCAGTCACAGCATTTATCCAATCTTCACTGTTGAATGCCTCTTTTACTATTCTAGGTTCAAATTCAGATATCAAACATGTGTTCTGTCTCAGTTTGTTCCTTGTCATCACTGGATCATCCTTATCTCCTATAATTTGACTTGGTGCATGATGTCTCTTGACATATTTGGCTAATACAGGCTCGGTAGGCTCTGTATGATCCTCTTCATCACTTGGTAACTGGATATCTTCCTCATTTCCTTCAACAGTTATCTCGATAGGACTTTTCGGTTGCACATAGACAAATTCATCATAGTCTTCTGGTTCTTTGGAATTCCTGTCATCAGTTCTTTCTGCAAATTCATCAATTTTTACATTTGCACTTTCTACTATTTTGTTAGATGATTTGATCAAACATTTAAATGCTTTGCTTCTAGAAGAATATCCTAGAAATGTTCCTTCTTCACTTTTCTAATCAAACTTGCCATTTCTATCATCTTTATGAACATAGTATTTGCTTCCAAAGATCTTAAAATAACTTACATTAGGTTTCTTGCCATACCAGATTTCATAAGGTGTCTTCAAAGTACCTTTCTTCAATTGAACTCGATTCAAGGTGTAAACAGTTGTGCTTATTGCTTCTCTCCAAAAATTTTGTGCAACCTTCTTCTCAATCATCAGTGTTCTAACACAATCCACAATAGATCTATTTCTTCTTTCATCTATTCCATTCTGCTGTGGAGTCCTCGGTGCAGATACTTGTCTTTTAATACCATGATCATTGCAAAATAGGTTGAACTCATTAGATGTGAACTCTCCTCCTCTATCTGATCTAAGACATTTCAGTTGTCTTCCTATTTCATTTCAACTCTAGCCTTGTACCACTTAAACATTTGAAAAGCTTTTGATTTTTCTTTTAAAAACATTACTGACATCATCCTTGAATAATCATCCACAAATAATATGAAATACTTATCACCATAATAACTTTGAACTTTCATAGGACCACAAAGATTAGTCTGTACAAGATCTAAAATTCCCTTAGAAGTGTAGGACTTACTTGTAAAGCTGGATCTTGTCATCTTGCCCATTTGGCATCCTCAGCACATAGCATTCTCGGGTTTTTCAAGACTCGGTAGACCTCTTACTCTGTGCTTCTTACTTATCTTGATTAGATTATCAAAATTAACATGACAAAACCTTTTATGCCATAACCAGGTGTTATCAATATTTGCATGCAAGCACTTGTTGTGAGTAGAGTCAAGGTGAAATGTATTACCTTTTGTTTGTATCCCAATAGCAGCTAACTTTCCATTTGTGTCATGAACTTTGACAATTCCTTTCTAAAATTCTATTCGGTAACCTATGTTGTTTAGTTGTGCTACACTTGACAAATTATATTTCAAACCTTCAACCCAATAAACATCATTGCATCTTGCTTTATCAAGAAGTGTTATGGATCCTTTACCTCTTACCGGACATGGTGCATCATTACCAAATCTAACATAGCCTCCATCATAATCTTATAACATAACAAACTTATGTTTATCTCCTATCATATGATGTGGGCATCCACTATCTATAAGCCAAGAATCATTAGTGATTATGTGAGATATTAGGGATTTTTCTTCATACCTTTCTTCATCTGATCCATCCTTGATAGCCACATAAACAACTTCCTCTATATCAGTCTCATCTGATTTATCATCTTCAGATTCCTCATCAGCAATTAAGCAGGTCTTTCTATCTCTTCTTTTGAAGTCTCGGTGACCTCTGTAATGATTATCTTTCTGTCTGTCATCTTAGTAATCTCTCTTTTCAGTGAAATCTTTGTCAGGACAGTTAGAAGCCATATGTCCAATCTTATCAAAATTGAAACATTTCAAGGGTATTTTTCCCTTATACTTACCTTTGCCTCTTGGTAACCTTTTGGCCAATAGTGCTTCAAACTCTTCTTGCTTTCTAATTTCTTCATACATTTTGTGTACCTCCTCCATGTTCTTCTAAAATCTTTCACTTGCTCCACTATGATCTCCTCCAGAGTACTTATACTTTCTTTCATTGTAATCATTAGATTCATTCAGATGAAAAGAACTAAATGCAGATTCAACTTTATTTACCGATGACCCACTGTTATCAAAATTACTTAACTCAAATGCATGTATCTTACCAATAGTAGCATCCAAGGAAACTAGCATATTAGGTATAGACCTCAATTCATTGATTGCAGAGACTCGAATTGCATAGGTAGGTAGAAGGGTTCTTAACAACTTACTTGTCACATCCTTTTCTTCAATAGTTCCTCCTGCTCCCTTGATTTGATTTACAATCTCCTTTAGTCTTGTACTATACTAGGTTATGTTCTCACCTTCATTCATCCTCATAGATTCAAGTTGTCCTCTTAGACTATCAACTTTTGCTCTTTGAACATGTTCATCTCCTCCATATACAGATATGAGCTTAGTCCACATAGCCTTCGCATCATTGCAGCCTTCTAGATCATTAAACTCAGAATCAGTCAATGCAGATGTTATTTCAATCATTGCTTGAATGTGTTCTTGCTTTGCCTTTATCTCTTCCATAGTCAATGGATAGGTGCTCGGTGTAACAAAATGATTCTCCAGATAGTATATAGCATATTCTCCAACTCCTGATAGATGTAGCTTCATCCTTTTCTGCCATGTAGAGAAACTTGACTTATTTAGCTTAGGTGCATCCCTCTTATGCATCTTTGGATCTTTAACTCATGTGCTTTTAAACTTTCCTTTCGGAGTCCAAGGCTCTGATACCAATTGATAGTTATAGATCTGATAGCCAAAAAGATGAGAGGGGGGGGTGAATCATACAAACTTAATCATCAATGAAAACATCAGATTCAACCTCAGTAACATATATCAATCATAGAATAAAAACTATCAAACATGCAAACTCAAAAGCATATGAACAATATAAACCTCATAACACCAGATTTAACGTGGAAACCCAAATAGGGAAAAACCACTGTGGGATTTTGGACCCACTGAGAAATATACTCTTCTAGAGTATGCTCAGTTAAAAGCCAATCCTGTTAAAGATTACAAAACACATTGATAGATGTGACCCGGTTAAGGGATTTCCCTCAGATCTGTTAGGATCTTCACTTTGTTAGAAGTGACCTTGTCAAAGGATTTCAAACACTGATTTAGAATGTCACCTTGTTAGAGGATTTACTTATAAGACTATTAAGTCCACTCGGTTAAGGGATTTCCTGTTACTTTCACAAGCTAATAGTAATACAATCTATCTGCAACTTTACATCTAAAATGCTAAAGCAAATTCTTATTTGTTCAACACAATCTAGACATAGAACTAATCTTGTCTATCTGTTGGGCATCAATACTCTGTTATTCCAACAGGTTTTCAAGCTTCCGTGCTCGGTGATCACTATGTAGCATCCCTGTGCATACACTTGCCCGCATCCACTATTTATCAACAGTTCCTTATTTATAAATAATCATCTAACCGCTTAATCTCCTTGATCACATTTCCCATGATCAATCATAGTCATCAGATCTTCAATCTTGTCCAGGTTCATTGTATCTTACGATCTGAAAAATGTTTTACCCTACCTCAAAACTTGCACAATCATCTTGGAACTTGTGTTAGGTTAATGCGGTTCAATCCGAGCTGTAGATCTTCTTACTGACTTTCCATTGCCTTAGATTTGTTAACAAACTTCTTCCATGGCTTGCCAATCATTGATTCGCTCCAGCTCATCAGCTTCTTTCATTAAATATCACATGTAAACATTTAATGCATTATGTTATAGCTTGGTTACAACTCGGTGAATACTAAACTTTACTCGGTAGACATTCTATCTTCATTAACCGACTGCGATAACCTTAGGGTTTACCGACTAGGTTCCTTAGGGTTTACCGACGAGGTTCTTTGCCTGATAACATAGTGTAGTATTAACCTTTACATTTTACAACATATGTATGATGTTAAAACAATCTAAAACATCAAGATCTCATCATTGTCTGACTCGGTAGAGTTGCCCATTGAATAACTTATCCCTTTATTCATCATATTCTTTCCTGTGTCTTTACCGACTTCTTTATAATCTTCATATCATATTTCTTAAGATATGGTAACATCATACTGAATTAGAAAATCAATTTCTTGACATCAATGACAAAATAATAATATCAAGACAGTAAAACATCTTTAATCAGTTATGTCCATAATCATCAACAACCTTCTCAATATCCTTGTTATATTGCCAACATTTTATGCTGATTTGAAAATGGTTTTGTCCAAGATTTTAAAAAGTCTAAAATTAGATTGTTTTTCTCATTTTGATTTAGTTTTGGTTTGTTTTTTAGTTTTAAATTAGTTTGGATTTAGATTCTATTTTTGTTAGTTTAGATTTAGATTTAGTTTCTATTAATTTAGATTTGGATGTACTTTAGATTAGATTTAGTTTTCATTTACTTTAGTTTTTTCTTTAATATTGTTTTTAGTTTAGATTAGATTTTCGTTTTTAATTTAGGAAAGTTTTTTTTTTTAACATTTTATTGTTTAAATTTAGAATATTTTTTTATTTTAGATTAAATTTGTTTTTCTAGATTAATTTGTTCTTAACTAAGGAAATTTGTTTTTTTAAATTAGACTAGTTCTATTTTTTTTGTTTTTTCACTTAGATTACTTTGTTACTTAGATTAACTTGTTAGTTAGTTGTTCATTATGTGGTGTGATTGTTTGATGTGTCTTTTTTATTTTGAGAATTAATCTTTGAATATTCATTTCATGCAAATTCCCTCATGTGGCATCTATTCTCGCTTGTTGAAGACCATAATCTTGAAACTACAAACGCATTTGGTGCAGGACATGGTCAAAGAGTCTTATAAAAAATAGAGTGTTTGTGATTTCTAGATTAGCTTACACTTCAATTTATTAAGGTTAATGAACAAGTGCTTGCCATGTTTTCTTAGATGATTTGCATGTGTTAACCTTTAGAGGGCCTACATCCCGAGTAGCCTATAAGGCCAGGTGAAAGGGAACAACCCAAAGTGGTGGCCAAGCTCTTCCAAACCACTCTAAATAACTGTGTTTGCAATGAAATTTGTAAGCAATGGGTGTTCGAATGGCATAGCGATGATTAAATTTGCCGGATCTATGCCCACCCAAACATATGCCCTTACTAGAACCTCTTATTTTTAGATGCCAAAATCCTTCTATTTGTTGGCTCATGCATTGTGTTATGCACATGCCGAAGATACCTCTCATGTACTCTTCAGTTAGAAATAGAAAATTCTTGGGAAGTGATGACCCTTGAATTTGAATCTTGGTATGCTTGAGAAGTGAGTGCACTATAAGGGGGAGCTCATGCTACCAAGAGTCTAGCTATCCAACTAAATGTTGTATTGAGCAAGAGGATTCAACAGATATTGTCCTGGCCAGCCATAGGATATGTTGTGAATGAGCATGATTGTTTTCAGTCCAATTCTGAATACTTTGTCTTCTATGCTTGTCAAAAGTTGAGTCCTACATCATTTTTTGAACAAGTCCAAACATTTTCCAAACAAAGTAAAAAACAAGAGCATTCATCAAAGAAAGTGGAAAACATTTTTTTTTAAAACATGTATTTCAAAAACATTGGAAAACTTTGTCTCAACATTTATGTCACTTAGGTTTAGGTCCTTTATAGTCCATTCTTAGGTTTTGAGACATAGTCAATGCATTCCATTTAGTCCTTTTCATTGTTAAGTGTACTCATTTTGAACTTTGCTTTAGCACTATTTCCCTAAGTCTTGCATTATCATTTTCCATACCATCCTTAGGTCCTTTCTTAGGTGTCATTTTTCATACCATCATTAGGTCCTTTCTTAGGGGTCATTTTGCATACCATCCTTAGGTCCTTTCTTAGGTGTCATTTTGCACACCATCCTTAGGTCCTTTCTTAGGTGTCATTTTGCATATCATAGGTCATTCCATATCTTAGGTCATTGCCATATCATATTGTGGGTTTATACCTTAGGTCATTTGTCCTTTTGCATTATAGTGTCCAAAATTAGGTATTTTCATACTTGAGAATTCAATTCTTTAGATTAAACCCTAAGTCATTGTTAGGAAGTCTATACCTTGTCAAAATTTTGTCTATTTTATCATCAACAACATTATGTCAAACCTAGCTTAGTATCCAAGCATACAGGTGAGACGCTGACAATTGTCCTTTTGTCAACTTTTCCTTTTAAGGTCTAGACGTCATCTCAATTTCCTAAGGGTTGAATCTATAGGGTTACATTTTTAAGGTTTTTCTAAAATCTTCAAAATCATCAAAAACATAGTTTGCACTCTCACCCTAGGTTGCATTGTCATTTGCATTCCTCAAAGCTCCATTTAATTGTGTTTCAATGTCATTCCAAAAATTCAAAAGACCAAAAACATAAGTGGCATTGTCAATCATCTAGGTTGCATTTAGTTGCATACCCCTATCATTCCAAAATTTCATAAATACTAGAAAAAAAAACAAAAAAACATAAGTTACATTATTTGCATCCATCATCCAAAATCCCAAAAAATATTGCATTGCATAGTGACATGTCGGTTGAAACAAGGTCTAAGTCCAAGAAATCACATGAATCAATGTATCAAGCCATGTCCTATCCAATGGATAACACACAAAATGCGCAAATGTAATAATATCATACTCAGTCACTCAATCTAAATGTGGGTTTGTCAAGCAATGCCCCACCACAATATGAGATAGTACAATTGGGACCACATTCATATTATGAACCCATATTTGTGCTAATGAAACTAGGATTGGAAGTGTTCCACCAACACCATCAAGGAGTGCACCATTCAATTTCAATCAATTAAACCAGCAACATGACACACAACCGCCAATGTTATATGAGGAACAAAACCTTATAAAAGGATTTGGGTCAAACCAAGACCTTCAAAAAGAAATGGATCCAAATAACCCATCAAATTCCTTGTCAGATTCAAATGATTCAGATGATGTTGAAATGTTTGTTACCAATCCAAAAATGGAAAAGAAAGTGAACAAGTTTTTCAGTAAAGTGTCTAGATTATTTCCCAATAAGTATAGAAGCATGCTTGAAGCTACTACAACCTCGAATGATCAAAATAATCTACAAACGCAGCATGAATTTGGTAATATTTTGAGTATTCAACCTCATCCAGCTGAAACAAATGCACAAGAGGAAGTACTAATCAGACCACTTGAGAAGAGTGTCTCTAAATCCTTGGGTGTGAGTGTTCCATTTAAATCAACTTTTGACACAATTAATAATCCCTTATACGACACTACATCATTTCCACAAGATCAAATGGTGATGGTGAAATCATTGACAAACACAACATATCCAAAGACATCACAAGTTCTTCAAAGTGGATCAGAATCACAAATGCAAGAGCATTTTACGACTCGAATGCCAAACATTACTGATGTCGAAACCAATCCAGTGATACAACAAAGTTCATATGTACACTCAAGATCAGTACATGCGACAAATACACATTCACAAATGACACAAATTTTATCCACAAGACCTTCAATTATGACAACAAAAAGAACAAATAGTGGCACACAACCGCAACAAATATGGAAATAATTTAAAAATGCACAACAGGAACCATCGAATATACAAACACGTAATGCACAATGACGGTATTATACTCAACAACAAACAATAGTATCTCCTGCACCACTACAAGTAAATACAAACTTGTAACAATGACAATCATTTGGACAAAATTCACAGCAAGTAAATACAAGTGTCATTCCACATGTAAAAGTGAAACAACCTAAAGCACATAAGCAAAGCTTTTTGAAATTAATGGGGTTTACATCAGGAGATTAACAATTGTCATAAAATCAACAAATTCCAATTTAAAGTTAACAAAATCAATACCGATAACAATATGTGCCTCAGAATGTGTAACAAGGCCAAGCAAGCTATTATATGCCCCAGCAACAACAACAACAACAACAACAACAACAACAATAGGAAAATGTGCATTACTAACCATAATTACAATTTCAACAACCCAAAGTGTAGTGTCAACCACAAATGTAGATGGAAATTCCATCTCAATGGGCACAACAAAATACTTCATACCAAAGCATGGCAGTGCCTCAGCAACATGAGCAATTCCAAAATGAATATATGCTAGAGACACCAAAGAAAAATATTTATAACATCAACAACCATTTGGAAGTACTATATATCAAAAACAAGGACATCCAAGGATGAATGATGATGCTCAAAAGCCTTCAATTAGTGAGATGTGTTGGTGCAACAAATTGAAAAGATGAAACAACAAATAGAGGCATTACAAACCAAAAGTATAAAGAAGTTATACATAGAGCAAGGCTTATGTCCTAGTACATTTGATACAAGTTTGTACATGCCTCCCTTTCCTAAGTACTTTGAAGCACCAAATTTTGAGAAATACAAGGGAGACGGTAATCCAAAAGATCTTATTTGAGATTTTTATGTAGTGTGCACTGAGGTAACTTATGATGAGACATATTTGATGCGTCTTTTCCCATGTAGACTCATGGGACAAGCTATGGATTGGTATGCATATTTTCCTGGGAATATAAAATCTTGGAATGAATTGGCCAAGAAATTCATTTGTCATTTCCAATTAAACATCGACAATGAGATAACCATGTTAGATTTATGCAACACAAAGAAAAATCCAGGAGAATCATTAATGACTTTCTTACAAAGATGGCGAGGCCTGGTTAGTCGATGTTCCCTCGACATCTCGAAGGAACAACAATTCACTTTATTTATTCAAAACTTGATGCCAGAGATGATGTATGAGCTTAAATTAAAAGGTCCTAGTACTATTGCAAAGCTCATTAAAAAAGGAATGGAGATTGAGGATGCTCTTATTGCTAAGGGGGTTGTTAAAGTGAACAAGGACAACAACAATCTGACCATCTCAGGTGAAAGGAATAAGTTTTGGTCCAAAAACAAGAATGTCACTAATGATGGTGTAGTTGACACAAGAACCGTAAGCACTAGTCAACCTGAGTTTGTTATAAGAGGACCAAGTTCTTTGAATGCTCCAACTTTCCAACAAAATCAACAGATGTAGAATCAAACAGGTAACACTATCCAACAACCACAAATTCAACAGCGTAATCAACAACAACAATATCAGCAACATAGACCTTTTAGATCAAGAGACAGGCCTCCCCGTCAATTTACACCATTGGGAGAGCCTATTGAATCGGTAATGAAACAATTGATTCAGGCTAATTTCATTAAGTTGTCGGATATCAAAGAGGATCCACTAGTAAAACCCCATTGGTGGAATAATAATGCATATTGTGAATATCATCAGTCTAAGGGACATAAAATGCGTCATGTTTTTATTTATAACACCTTATTCAATATTTTCTCGATTAGGGTGTGATTGAGGTAGATTGATCTGCTGGAACTTCTAACACTGATCATACAATTTTCAAGACTCCCTTACTTGATCGTGACAAGGGAAAAGCCTCCTCTTCAAACTCAAATAAAAAAGACAATTTGAATTATACCAACGCAAGTCATAACAATGTCATTAATTTCTTTCGTGTATCAAATGAGTGTGTGTCAACCATAAGAATAAAAGAACAAGATTCCTCATGTGCCCACCTACCGATCCAAA
This sequence comes from Cryptomeria japonica, assembly GCF_030272615.1. NCBI lineage: Eukaryota > Viridiplantae > Streptophyta > Pinopsida > Cupressales > Cupressaceae > Cryptomeria > Cryptomeria japonica. The sequence continues at coordinate 235,658,553 of NC_081410.1, read as the reverse complement.
ATAGTCTTAAAAGGAGCACCTTCCAGTCCTCCTAAGCTAACCTCAACATGCCAATACAATCTCCTTGACCATTTGGGAAAAACCCCTATGCAAATTTTAATCCTTGAGTTGTTAAAAATGTCTCCCATGCATTGTGTTGTCTTAGACAAATCTCTGACTGAGTCAACGGTACCTAATGATATTGATGTTGACCAATTTCAAGTTAGGATAGGACACCTTGCAACTTCCCAACATATTGCCTTTTCAAATAAAGATATATCTTGTGATAGAACCCATCATAATGATCCCCTCCATCTTGAAGTGTTCATCCATAATTGCAAAATCAGATGAGTTTTGATAAACAGTGGAGCAAACCTAAATATATGCACTATGAGAGTCATAATTGGCCATGGTTACTCTAAAAATGACATAGATCCTTCAAGGAAGATAACAATAAAAGCCTAAGATGATGTTGAATGCCCATCTAAAGGATTGATTGTTTTTCCTATCAGAGTAGGTCCAATAATAGAGAACACGTTGATACAAGTGCTAGATCTGGATCTCCCTTACAATATGATCCTAAGACATCCATAGATTCATGCAATGAAAGCAAATCCTTTGACCTATCACCAGTGTCTGAAATATTCATACAATAGAACTGAGATAACGATTCCTGGAGATCCTAATCCATTTCAATTTTGTGCTAACCTGAAGGATGCTCTACAACAGCAAGTGCCTATAAATAGAGAGGTATCCTCGCCTAATTATGTGGATCCCAATACATTGTTAGAATCTGTCAAAGGTAAGATGAAAATACAAGATCAAGGTTGTGGAGGGTATTCAATGTCCCAAACATTCCTTATTGGCAAGCTGCCTCTATCACCAAAATCACATGGAAAACCATATTTATTGCAAAAGGAATCCAAAATAGTCATCCAATATCAACCTCCCACTGTATTTAAGAAGTGGGGTGAACTGAACAAAGAAACTTTGGATGATGACATATCAAAATGGCTCTATAAAGATGAAGCAGATAGAATAGACACTTCACCTATCAAATTGCCAGTAGAACAATATAGCAATGAAGATCAAGATGTTTGTTTGACTTGTTTGAACTTGTGAATCTTATTTTTCTTTGATTTATCTTTGATCGCGTTCCTATGCTACTTGATGATGTCATAAAGTGATTTAGAGTGGTCGGGAAGGCTCATGATCATTTTTGTTTTGTTTTTTGTTTGTGAAGTGTTTCATAAATTTTTGGGGCACGCATGTCTTTGGTGTCTGTGATAAGTATGTTCACTTTGTGAATGCCGCACTTACCTTGACCTTTGACACACGTATTGTCTTAGGTAGTTTTTGACTTATTCTGTGTCTGCAATGTGTCTATTTACGCAAAGGGATTGCATTATCGCTTTGGCCTTCAATTCCATGATGTGTTGCATCCATTTTGCAATATTAAATAAAGGTTCTCACCTATTCTTTATGCATTTGTGAAAGCAATATTTGTGCGGTGTCATACTTTAACATGTTCGCATAACCTTATTTTAGGGTTTTTGCATCCTATTTACATTTCTTCTATCGCACACTTGATCTTTATTATTTGTCGACATTTTGTCATTCTTTTGTGTTTCTTGAAATTTGTCGCATTTTCAATTAGGTCTTGTCAACATTATTATCAATTGTGATCTTTGATCATTATCAATATTATCATGTCAATTGGACATCGTCAACCCTTCTCAATGTCAAATTAGGGTTTTATCCTGATCAATCGTTAATTTATCAATCTCTTATCAATTTGTGACCAATTTGTCATTGGTCTTTGGTCATTCGACCTTCATCAAGTTGACCTTTTATCAATCTTTGATCGATTTGTCATCGATCTCAATCAATCATCATTTCTCATCAATTTGGATCGATTAGTCATTAGTCCTCTTCAATTAATGTCTATCAATTTCATCCTTGTCAATCTTAATCAATTTATCATTGATCTTTATCAATCAATATCGACACTTTATCAATTATCCAATTTTCATCATTAAATCATGTTCAAATCCACCCTATATCAATTATCTTTTGTCATGACCTAATTATTGTCCTTGCATTTCTAATTCATCTCCTAGGGTTCTGTGATTTAATCATTTAATCCTATTTATCATTTTCCCTCTAGGTTAAATAATTTATTCATTTATCCTAAGTCTTCTTGTCACAATTAAATATTTATTTCATTGGCTAATTAATTCCCCCTCTTTTGTGAATTGATTAATGAATGAAAGCTTATTAATTAATTCACCTAATTTACTAATTTCCTAATTTCTAATTTCATCACTTTCTAATTTCCTAATTTATAATTTGTCATTTCCACCTAATTTCCTAATTGCTAAATCCTAATTTCCAACTCATTATCTCTCTCAAGTGGCTCCTATTTTTGTGCTTTAATTTGGAAGCATGTTTCCTTATTCGTCATGAGTTTGGATATGGCATCTCATCCTAACATTAGATTTGATGGCTAGTCTTATCCTCTTGCATGGAAAGTGTGCAATGTCATTTCTTTCTAAATCTGATTTTTCCCATTTTTGAATCCAGTTGCATCTAATATAGATTTCTTGCTAATTGTTGTCCTCTCTCCAATATGATTTTTCTCATTCTTGAATCCAATTGCATCTAATATCGATTTCTTTCTAATTGTTATCCTCTCTCCAATTTTTCTATAAATTGGATGCATTTCTCATTAGAATCAACCATGCTGCGAGTAAATTTATTCTGTCATTTTCATCTCACAATATCGCTTCCACTTGCAATTGCACTTGTAGGTAAATCCACAAAATCACATTTGAAGGTGAAAGGAGGACAATGGAGAACCATGGAGGAGGCACTTTGTGATTGGTTTACATTTATTTCAGTGCTTTGTCTTCATGTCTTTATTGATTGAATTAGGATTTCATTTCATAAGCTTCTCAGTTTTCATGGTTAACTAATGGTGAGCTTTGATGTTTTCCAGAATTCCTAGTTACAACAGGTACTAGACATCGAATGCACCTGGCCTCACAGTTCTGAGCATGTCTTAATCCCAATTGCAAGTTGATTGGAGATGGCATGAGTTCCCTCTACACACTCTAGGCTTAAGTTGATACCCTTGTCAGTTAGTGTTTTGGCTTGAGTCATTGGTTTGCGCCATGTGGTGCATTGTTCAACCCTATGTCGAGTTGCCTTGTGAGTTTGCAATTATTTATTAATTAATAATTAATCGATTTATATAGTTTATTTAGTATTAAATTAAATTAATGGATGACATTAATATTTGATATTAATGTGTGAATTATTATTATTAAAGATTTATTATTTATTGATGTTTATTTCATGAATTTGTATTCAATTGATGATTTTATATTATTATTATTTTATGATCTAATGTTTAATTGAATATTTATTATTTGAGCTTTTGATTTATTGGATTATTATTTATTTATTTATTAATTACCGATTGAGTATTTATGCTTGTCTGTAAATTTACTTATTTATTATCCATTTTGCTTATGTTGGACATTGTTGCTGCTAGGATATGTTGTTGTCATTGATGTCAACATATTTTTGTTTTGGTGATTACAGATTGGTTTAATGGATGTATGGTTTAGTATATGGAGTATTTCTAGTATCACTAAATTCTTTTGTACTAGTTTTGGTGATCCAAGAAGCTTAATTGATCATAGCATATGATCCGGTTTTTAAGTTGTTTTTTTATCAGTGCTTTATAGAGTTCAGTATTTCCTCTGGTATATTTTGGTGTGATCAAATATTGAGCTGCATTTTTGGGAGAATGTTTGGGATTGCCTTGTGTATCTTTATTTCAGATAGTTCATGATTTCGTGCTCTGCAAGTTATCTTTTTGTTGTGATAGTTGTTGTTGTTTGAGTGTTCTTGATGTTCAGATGTTGATCGATGAAGATTTGATAACTGGTATTGGTGCAGTTGTTGTTGATGACTCTAACGTGCTTGTTGGTGTTTCCTAATTGTTTCCTATTGTTTTGGTGATCCGCAATGATCATTGTATGATTTCTTGGTGATTTTGTTGATTCGGTGATGTTCTTCGTGTTATGCAGTATTTTTGGTGGTGTAGCATGTTGCGGTTGATCTTGGCATGATTTTCGGTGGTGTTGCATGTTTTGAGAATTGATTTAGGTACATGTTATGTCATGTATATCATTATATTGGTCTAGTGGTCAATCCTTGTATCCTATGATGTAATTTTGTAATTATGAGTTGAGGGTTTAACCGACCTTGTTATCAAGGTTGATGAATTGTATAAATAGGTGATGTTGTCGTAATTTAAATATAGAGGTTGTGTTTGCATTATCAAAGAATGGTGTATGTACAAACAAGTGATTCATCCTTCAGTATTGTGATTGATTAGATATTGGTGTTGCAGACTTGACAATTGTGCTTAACTGGAACTTTCATCAGGCATGTGCAGATGCTATTATTGAAGTTCATTCCTTCTGGATTCTACTCTGAATAATTTTGTAAGTCAGTGAGACTTCCCTAAGGGTTGTAGCCTTCTGGGTCATTATCTTTTGAGCAGTGAGATCTAGGCAGTGTGCCTGAATGCATGTGCATTCCCCATTATAATATTTACACATACTACTACAGAGTATCATCTTATTGTGGGTAGTTTCCCACAATGGTTTTCCCTTAACCAGTTTTTCCATGTCAAAATCTTGGTGTTGTGCGTTGTGCTATCAATTTTCTTATCTTTGTTATTGTTGTAGTTTATCATATTTGCATTTGTGGTTAAGTTTGTAGATCTGATGAAAATTGATTCACCTCCCTCTTAGTTTTCCTTCATCATTATTGCCTAACAATTGGCATTAGAGCTAGATCCTTCGAAAGAAGCTTAACCGCTTGAGGAGATCCGAGATGGCAACTAGAACTAGAGGTTTTATCTTTAAGGAGAGTCTGAGATTTGATAGAAGTAACTATGCTAAATGGAATAACTAGATGGAAGTGCACTTGAGATGTCTTGGAGAAGATTACTGGAAGATTACTAAGAATGCATATTTTGTTCCTTCAAATGGACTGATTATTTTTTATGAGATCAAGGAAACTAAACATAACATTAAAGTGAAGGAAGCATTGCTGAGCACCCTGACTGATTCTAAGATGACAAATGTAATGGGAATTAAAACCACACATGAGATCTGGGAGAAGCTTGAGACCCTGTATGAAGGAGATAAACAAGTGAAAGTTTCTAGGTTGTAGAGTTTGAAAGGGAAATATGAGATGTTGAAGATGGGAGAAGATGAGAACATAAATACCTTTATGGCTAAGGTGAATGACCTTGTCCTAGGTATCAGATGTGTCACTGGAACCCTTGATGAAGATGAAATTATTGCTAAGGTGCTAAGATCTTTCATCTTTGCCTCCTTCTTGTAAACATAAGGTAGCTTCTATTGATGAGATTTGGAGTGTGACTACAGTAACAAGAGATATGTTGGTTGGAAATATTGTTACATTTGAGTTGAGAAAATTCGGTGAACAACATGGAAAGTCTGAGACAACATTTAGAGCATCTGTATCTAAAAAACAAAACTATGAACTTGAAGAATGCAGAATATCCAGATATGAAAGAGAAAGGAGAGAGATGGAAGAGCAAGAAAGAGAACTGGATGAGCTTGAAGCATTGATTTCCTGGAGATTGCCTAAAGGAGCTAGTAAGTATGATGGAAAACTACCCTTCAAATGTTTCTCTTGCAATAAGGTAGGACATTTTTCCTCTAGGTGCCCAGAGAGAATAGCTAAGTATGATAGGCATGATAATTTGATAAGCATTATAGAAATGATAGATATGAGAAGCATGAGAAGTATGAAAAGCCTTACAAGTCCAACCAGAAGTATAAGCATCAGAATAAATACTATTATGTTGTTGATGAAGGTGTTACAGATGAAGAATCAGAAGGAGATAAAGTTCTATTTCTTGCAATTAAAGAAGATGGACTAGTACCTGTTGATTCCACTAGCTGCACTATTGAGGAGAAAGCTTTAGCTGCTAAAGTAGAAGAAAAAGATGAATGGGTGATTGATAGCAGTTGTTCACATCATATGACCGGTGATAAAAGCAAATTTGTGAGTATGGAAAGGTATGATGGTGGAATAGTAAGATTTGGAGATGACAAAGCCTATGTGATCTGTGGTAGAGGTTATATTTCCTTTGACAGTAAGAATAATATTGATGATGTTTTGTATGTTGAAGGTTTGAAGCATATCTTTTAAGTGTTGGATAGATGGTTCATAAAGGTTATGATTTGCAATTCAAGAATGGTAAATGTAAAATCCTAAATGCCTCCAATATAGATATTTCATCTAGAACTAAGACTAAAGGTAATATTTTTCATTTGAATGCTAGTGAGAAAAGATTTTTTATTGCTTAGATTAATGAAAGTTGGTTATGGCATAGGAGAACGTGTCATGTTAATTTTGATTCAATGATTAAGATCAGTGCTACTCAAGCTATTCGAGATTTGCCTAATATTGTTAAGCCTGCTAATCTGGTATGTAAGGAATGTCAATTGGGTAAGAAAACAAGAATTTCTTTCAAGAGAAAGCAATATACATCTGATGGATTGCTAGATCTTGTGCATACTAACCTATGTGAACCTTCAAATGTTAGAAGTGTGCAGGGAGATAGATATTTTATGTTTCTAATTGATGATTATTTCATAATAATGTGGGTTATCTTTCTGAAGGAGAAATCTGAAGCATTCGACAAATTCAAGATATTCAAATCAAAGGTTGAGACTGAGTCAAGACTAAACGTGAAAAGTCTCAGATCTGACAGAGGTGGAGACACCTATTCCAGTGAGTTTGATTCATTATGTGAGAAGCAAGGGATTAGAAGACAATTATCTGCTCCTAGAACCCCTCAGCAGAATGGAGTTGTTGAAAGGAAGAATGAGATTGTTTTGGATGTTGCTAGGACTATGCTAATTAAAGGGAATGTTTCGAAGATCTATTGGAGAGAAGCTATTAGCACTGTTGTTTACACATTCAACCAAGTTCATATTAAAGGTGATACTGGGAAGTTTGATGCAAGAAGTGATGAAGGAATTTTCTTGAGATATTAAGCTAAGAGTAAAGCCTACCGGTGCTACAATAAGAGACTAAGAAAGATGGTGGAGAGTGTAAATGTGAAAGTGGATGAGAACCTTGGAAAAGAAATCAGATCTTGTGGATATGATGATGGTCAGCACATTGTTCTAAATCCTATTCAGGTTGAAGAATTGAAGCAGAATGATCTGGTAGAGACTGTTAATCCGGATGTTGCTACTGCCAGTGGAGAGTTGTAGGAACTAAAAATCAGGAAACAATCAGAAGACTTTGAGGTATGTAAGATTGAATCATTCTGAAAATCAGATTATTGGTGATAAAAACAAAGGTGTGATGACTAGAAGAAGGCTAGTTGCTAAAGAGGTATGTTTGATTTCTAAAATTGAACCTAAAGATGATGTTGAGACTTGCAAAGATAAAAATTGGATGAGAGCTATGGAAGAAGAATTAGATCATATTGAAAAGAATAACACATGGGAGTTTGTGACTAGACCTAAAGATAAGAATGTTATTGGTACTAAATGGGTATTCAAGAATAAATTGAATGAACTCGGTGAAGTTGTCAGGAATAAAACAAGACTGGTATGCAAATGATATTCACAACAAGAAGGAATTGATTATGAGGATAATTTTGCTCTAGTAGCCAGACTTGAAGTTGTTAGACTATTGCTTGCATATGTTGCCTATAAATATTTCAAGGTGTATCAGACGGATGTCAAATCTGCCTTTTTGAATGGTGGTCTTGAGGAAGAATTTTACATTGAGCAACCTCATGGATTTTCATTATCAATTGATGGAGACATGGTATGTAAATTTAAGAAAGCTCTTTATGGATTGAAACAAGCCCCTAGAGCCTAGTATGCTAGATTGGATAATTACTTGCAGAAATTAGGATTTAATAAAGGGTAGGTGAGAACCTTTATTTAATATTGCAAAATGGATGCAACACATCATGACATTGAAGGCCAAAGTGATAATGCAACCCCTTTGCATAAAACAGACACATTGCAGACAAGGAATAAGTCAAAAACTGCCTAAGACAATATGTGTGTCAAAGGTCAAGGTATGTGTGGCGTTCACAAAGAGAACGTACTTATCATAGACACCGAAGACATGCGTGCCCCAAAAATTTATGAAACACTTCGCAAACATAAAAAAAAACAAAAAACAATCATGAGCCATCCCGACCACTCAAAATCACTTTCTGAAATCATCAAGTAGCGTAGCAACACAATCAAAGATAAATCAAAGAAAAATAAGATTCACAAGTTTAAACAAGTCAAACAAACATCTTGATCTTCATTGCCATATTGTTCTACTAGCAATTTGATAGGTGAAGTGTTTGTTGTATCTACTTCATCTTTATAGAGTCATCCTAATATGTCATCATCCAAAGTTTCTTTGTTCAATTCACCCCACTTTGTAAATATTGAGGGAGGTTGATATTGGATGACTATTTTGGATTCCTTTTGCAACAAATGTGGTTTTCCATGTGATTTTGGTGACAGAGGCAGCTTTCCAATAAGGAATGTTTGGGACATTGAATACCCTCCACAACCTTGATCTTATATTTTCATCTTACCTTTGACAGATTCTAACAATGTATTGGGATCCACATAATAGGTGAGGATACCTCTCTATTTACCAGCACTTGTTGTTGCGGAGCATCCTTCAGGTTAGCAAAAAATTGAAATGGATTAGGATCTTCGGGAATTATTATCTAAGTTCCATTGTATGAATATTTCAAACACTGGTGATAGGTCGAAGGAACCGCTTTCATTGCATGAATACATAGACGGCCTAGGATCATATTGTAAGGGAGATCTAGATCTAGCACTTGTAGCAAAGTGTTCTCTACTATTGGACCTACTCTGATAGGCAAAACAATCACTCCTTTAGATGGGCATTCAACATCATCATAGGATTTTATTGTTATCTTCCTTGAAGGATCTATGTCATTTTAAGAGTAACCAAGGCCAATTATGACTCTCATAGTGCATATATTTAGACCTGTTCCACCGTCTATCAAAACTCGTCTAATTTTGCAATTATGGATGAACACTTCAAGATGGAGGGGATCATTATGAGGAGTTCTATCGCAAGACATATCTTTGTCTGAAAAGGCAACATGCTGGGAAGTCACAAGGTATCCTACCCTAGCATGAAATTGGTCAACATCAATATCCGTAGGTACCGTTGACTCGATCAGTACTTTGTCTAAGACAACGCGATGCATGGGAGACATTTTTAACAACTCAAGGATTAAAACTTGCATAGGGGTTTTTCCCAAATGGTCAAGGAGATTGTACTGGCTTGTTGAGGTTATCTTAGGAGGACTGGAAGGTGCTCCTTTTAAGACGGTTTTTCGATCGACAGGTGATCACAGCACATGAGGAATCTTGTTCTTTTATTCTTATGGTTGACACACACTCATTTGATGCATGAAATAAATTAATGACATTGTTATAACTTGCGTTGGTATAATTCAGATTACCTTTTTTATTTGAATTTGAAGAGGAGGCTTTTCCCTTATCATGATCAAGTAAGGGAGTCTTTAAAATTGTATGATCAGCATTAGAAGATCTAGCAGATGAATCCACCTCAATCACACCCTGATTGAGAAAATCTTGAATAAGGTGTTTTAAATAAAAACATGACACATTTTTATGTCCCTTAGTCTGATGATATTCATAATATGCATTATCATTCCACCAATGGGGTTTTACTAGTGGCTCCTCTTTGATATACGACAACTTAATGAAATTAGCCTGAATCAATTGTTTCATTACCCATTCAATAGGCTCTCCCAATGGTGTAAATTGACGAGGAGTCCTATCTCTTGATCTGAAAGGTCTACATTGTTGATATTGTTTTTGTTAATTACGTTGTTGATTTTGTGGTTGTTGGATAATGTTACTTGTTTGATTCTACATTTGTTGATTCTATTGGAAAGTTGGAGCATTCAAAGCACTTGGTCGTCTTATAACAAACTCACGTTGACTAGTGCTTACGGTTCTTGCATCAACTACACCATCATTAGTGACATTCTTGTTTTTGGACCAAAACTTATTCCTATCACCTGAGCTGGTCAAATTGTTGTTGTCCTTGTTCACTTTAACAACCCCCTTAGCAATAAGAGCATCCTCAATGTCCATTCCTTTTTTAATGAGATTTGCAATAGTACTAGGACCTTTCAATTTAAGCTCATACATCATCTCTGGTATCAAGTTTTGAATAAATAAATTGACTTGTTCTTCCTCTAGGATGTCAAGGGAATGTCGATTAACCAGGCCTCGCCATCTTTGTAAGAAAGTCATTAATGATTCTTCTAGATTTTGCTTTTTGTTGCATGAATCTGACATGGTTATCTCATTGTTGATATTGAATGCGAAATGACAAATGAATTTATTGGCCAATTCATTCCAAGATTTTGTATTCCCAGGCAAATGTGCATACCAATCCATAGCTTCTCCCATGAGACTATGTGGGAAAAGATGCATCAAATATGTCTCATCATATGCTACCTCAGTGCACACTACGCAAAAAGAGCGAATAAGATCTTTTGGATTACCGTTTCCCTTGTATTTCTCAAAATTTGGTGCTTCAAAGTGCTTAGGAAAGGGAGGCATGTACAAACTTGTATCAAATGGACTAGGACATAAGTCTTGCTCTGTGTATAACTTCTTTGTACTTTTCTTTTGTAATGCCACTATTTGTCATTGCAACTTTTCAATTTGTTGCACCAACACATCTAATTGAAGGCTTTTGAGGGTCATCATTCGTCCCTGGATGTCCTTGTTTTTGATATATAGTATTTCCAAATGGTTGTTGACGTTCATAAATCACTATCTTTGGTGTCTCTAGCATATATTCATTTTGGAATTTCTCATGTTGTTGAGGCACTGCCATGCTTTGGTATGAAGTATTTTGTTGTGCCCATTGAGATGGAATTTCCATCTACATTTTTGGTTGATATTGCACTTTGGGTTGTTGAAATTCTAATTATGGTCGATAATGCGCATTTGCCTGTTGTTGTTGTTGTTGGGGCATATAATAACTTGCTTTCCCTTGTTCCACATATTGAGGCACATACTGTTGTTGATATTGATGTTGTTGACTATAAATTGGAATTTGTTGATTTTGTGCCATTTGTTGATCTCCTGTTGTAAACCCCATTAATTTCAAAAAGCTCTGCTTATGTGCTTTAGGTTGTTTCACTTTTACATGTGGAATGGCACTTGTATTTCCTTCTTGTGAATTTTATCCAAATGATTGTTGGTGTTGCAAGTTTGTATTTACTTGTAGTGGTGCAGAAGATACTATTGTTTGTTGTTGAGTATAATACCATCATTTTGCATTACGTGTTTGCATATTCAATGGTTCCTGTTGTGCATTTTTAAATTATTGCCATATTTGTTGCGGTTGTGTGCCACTATTCGTTCTTTTTGTTGTCATAATTGAAGGTCCTGTGGATAAAATTTGTGTCATTTGTGAATGTGTATTTATCGCATGTACTAAACTTGAGTGCACATAAGAACTTTGTTGTATCATTGGATTGGTTTGGACATCAGTAATTTTTGGCATTTCGAGTCGTACAATGCTCTTGCATTTGTGATTCTGATCCACTTTGAATAACTTGTGATGTCTTTGGATACATTGTGTTAGTCAATGATTTCGCCATCACCATTTGATCTTGTGGAAATGATGTAGTGTCGTATAAGGGATTATTAATTGTGTCAAAAGTTGATTTCAATGGAACACTCACACCCAAGGATTTAGAGACACTCTTCTCAAGTGGTGTGAATTGTACTTCTTCTTGTGCCTTTGTTTCATTTGGATGAGGTTCAAAACTCAAAAGCTTACCAAATTTAGGTTGCGTTTGTAGATTAGTTTGATCATTCGAGGTTGTAGTAGCTTCAAGAATGCTTCTATACTTGTCGAGAAACAATCTAGACACTTTACTAAAAAACTTGTTCATTTTTTTTTCCATTTTTGGATTGGTAACAAACATTTCAACATCATCTAAATCATCAAAATCTGACAAGGAATCTGATGGGTTATTGGATCCATTTATTTTTTAAGGTCTTGGTTTGACCCAAATCATTGTATAAGGTTTTGTTCCTCATATAACATTGGAGGTTGTGTGTCATGTTGCTGGTCTAACTGATTTAAATCGAATGGTGCACTCCCTGACGGTGTTGCTGGAACACTTCCAATCTTGGTTTCATTAACACAAATATGGGTTCATAATATGGAGGTGGTCCCAATTGTATTGTCTCATATTGTGGTGGTGCATTGCTTGACAAACCCACATTTGGATCGAGTGACTGAGTATGATATTGTTGCATTTGCATGTTATCCATTGGATAGGACATGGCTTGATACATTGATTCATGTGATTTCTTGGACTTAGACCTTGTTTCAATTGACATGTCACTATGCAATGCAATATTTTTTGGGATTTTGGATGATGGATGCAAATAATGAAACTTACGGATAATGACAATGCAACTTTTTTTTCTGGTGTTTATAAAATTTTGGAATGACAAGGGTATGCAACTAAATGCAACCTAGATGATTGACAATGCCACTTATGATTTTGGTCTTCAAAATTTTTTGAATGACAATGAAACGCAACTAAATGGAGCTTTGTGGAATGCAAATGACAATGAAACCTAGGGTGAGAGTGCAACCTATGTTTTTGTTGATTTTGGAGGTCTAAGACAAACCTTAAAAATGTAACCCTAAAGATTCAACCCTTAGGAAATTGAGATGACATCTAGACCTTAAAAGGACAAGTTGACAAAAGGACAACTGTCAGCATCTCACTTGTATGCTTGGATACTAAGCTAGGTTCAACAAAATATTGTTGATGACAAAATAGACAAAATTTTGACAAGGTCTAGACTTTCTAACAATGACTTAGGGTTTTATCTAAAGAATTGAATTCTCAAGTATGAAAATACCTAATTTTGGACACTATAATGCAAAAGGACAAATGACCTAGGGTATAAACCCACAATATGATATGGCAATGACCTAAGATATGGAATGACCTATGATATGCAAAATGACACCTAAGAAAGGTCCTAAGGATGGTGTGCAAAATGACACCTAAGAAAGGAGCTAAGGATGGTATGCAAAATGACCCCTAAGAAAGGACCTAATGTGTTGGCATTTGGCATTATAATAGACAAGGAGAGATTGGTGGCATTTCAATAAGGATATTGAGAAGGTTGTTGATGATTATGGATACAACTGATTAAGGATGTTTTACTGTCTTAATATTATTATTTTGTCATTGATGTCAAGAAATTGATTTTCTAATTCAGTATGATGTTGCCATATCTTGAGAAGTATGATTTGATGAGTATAAAGATGTCAGTAAAAGACACAAAAAGAATATGATGAATAAGGGGAGGAATAAGTTATTCAATGGGCAACTATTACCGAGTTAGACAATGATGAGATCATGATGTTTAGATTGTTTTGATATCATACATATGTTATTGATTGTAAGGTTAATACTATACTATGTTACCAAGCAAAGAACTTAGTCGGTAAAACCTAAGGAACCTAGTCGATAAACCCTAAGGTTATCACTATCGGTTCATGAAGGTAGAATGTCTACCAATTGAAATTTAGTATTTACCGAGTTGCAACCGAGTAATAATAGAATGCACTAAATGATTACATGCATTATTTAATGAAGGAAGCTGATGAGCTGGCTATAATTAAATGATTGGTATGTCATGAATGAAGTTTGTTAAATAATCTATGGAAAAGGAAAATTGGCAGGGAGATCTACAACTCAGATTGAACCACAATACCCAAGCACAAGCTCCAAGAAATGTATGCAAGTTCCAAGGTGGGGTAAAACATTTTCAGATCGAAGGATACATTGAACCTGGTCAAAGTTTGAAGATCTGATGGCTATGATTGATCATGGAAAATGTGATCAAGGAGACTAAGCGGTTAGCTATTGTTTATAAATAAGGAGCTATTGATAAACAATGTATGTGGGCAAGTGTATGCACAGGGATGCTACATAGTGATTACCGAGCACAGAAGCTTGAAGACCTATTTTGAATAACAGAGTATAGAGCCCAACAAATGGACAAGATAAGTCCTAAATTGTATTAAGAAAATAAGAATATGCTTTAGCATTTTAGATGTAAAGTTGCAGATAGATTTTTATTACTGTTATTTTGTGAAGTGACAGAAAATCTCTTAACCGAGTGGACTTAACAGTCTTATTTGTAAAACCCTCTAGCAAGGTGACATTCTGATTGAGTGTTTGAAATCCTTTAACAAGGTGAAGATCCTAACATATTTGAGGGAAATCCCTTAACCAGGTCACATCTAGCAATGTGTTTGTAATATTTAACAGGATTTTCTTTTAACCGAGCATACTCTAGAAGAGTATATTTCTTAGTGGGTCCGAAATCCCATAGTGGTTTTTCCCTATTTGGGTTTCCACGTTAAATCTGGTGTTATGAGTATTATGATGTTTATATGCTTTTGAGTTTGCATGTTTTGCAGTTTTGGTTATACTACTGAAGCATATGTTACAGAGGTTGAATCTAATGTTTTTATGGAAGATTAAGTTTGTATGATTCACCCCCCACCCCCCCCCCCCTCTCATCTTATTAGCGTGGCATCTATACTTATCTTTAAGTATCAGAACTATCAATTGGTATCAGAGCTTTGGACTCCAGAAGAAAAAGTTTAAAGGTACTTGAGGAAAAGATCCAAAGATGTATAAGAGAGATGCACTGAAGCTGAACAAGTCAAGTTTCTCTACATGGCAGAAAAGGATGAAGCTACACCTATCAGGAGTTGGAGAATATGTTGTATATTATCTGGAGAATAATTTCATCACACCGAGCACCTATCCATTGACAATGGAAGAGATAAAGGCAAGGCAAGAACATATCCAAGAAATGATTGAAATAACATTTGCATTGACTGATTCAGAGTTTAATGATCTAGAAGGCTGCAATGATGCAAAGGCAATGTGGGACAAGCTCATATCTATGTATGGAGGAGATGAACATGTTCAAAGAGAAAAATTGGATAGTCTACGAGGACAACTTGAATCTATGAGGATGAATGAAGGTGAGAACATAACCCAGTACAGTACAAGACTAAAGGAGATTGTCAATCAAATCAAAGGAGCAGGTGGAACTATTGAAGAAAAGGATATAACAAGTAAGTTGTTAAGAACCCTTCTACCAGCTTATGCAATCCGAGTCTCTGCAATCAATGAATTGAGGTCTGTACCTAATATGCCAGTTTTTTTAGATGCTACTATTGGTAAGCTACATGCATTTGAGTTAAGTAATTTTGATAACAATGGGTCATCGGTAAATAAAGTTGAATCTGCATTTAGTTCTTTTCATCTTGATGAATCCAATGATTACAATGAAAGAAAGTATAAGTACTCTGAAGGAGATCATAGTGGATCAAGTGAAAGATTTTGAAAGAATATGGAGGAAGTACACAAATTGTATGAGGAAATTAGAAAGCAAGAAGAGTTTGAAGCACTATTAGCCAGAAGGTTACTGAGAGGCAAAGGTAAGTATAAAGGAAAACTACCTTTGAAATGTTTCAATTGTGATAAGATAGGACATATGGCTTCTAACTGTCCTGACAAAGATTCTACTAAAGAGAGAGATTACCGAGATGATAGACAGAAAGATAATCATTACAGAAGACACCAAGACTTCAGAAGAAGAGATAGAAAGTCATGCTTAATAGCCGATGAGGAATCCAATGATGATAAATCGGATGAAACTGATACAGAGGAAGTAGTTTATGTGGCTATCAAAGATGGATCAGATGAAGAAAGGTATGAAGAAAAAGCCCTAATATCTCACATAAATACTAATGATTCTTGGATCATAGATAGTGGATGCTCACATCACATGATAGGTGATAAACTCAAGTTTGTTATGTTAGAAGACTATGATGGAGGATATGTATGATTTGGTAATGATGCACCATGTCCAGTAAAAGGTAAAGGATCTATAACACTTCTTGATAATGCAAGATGCAATGATGTTTATTGGGTTGAAGGATTGAAATACAATTTGTTGAGTGTAGCATAGCTAAACAATATAGGATACCAAATAGAATTTCAGAAAGGAATTGTCAAAGTTCATGACAAGCATGGAAAGTTAGCTGCTACCGAAACACAAACAAAAGGTAACACATTTCACCTTGACTCAACTCGGAATAAATGTTTGTATGCAAAGATAGATGATACTTGGTTATGGCATAAAAGGTTTTGTCATGTAAATTTTGATAATTTGATCAAAATAAGCAAGAAGCACCAAGTAAGAGGTCTACCGAGTCTAGAAAAACCTGAAAATTCTATGTGCTGAGGATGCCAGATGGGAAAAATGACAAGATCAAGCTTTACAAGTAAGTCTTACACTTCTAAGGGAATTTTAGATCTTGTGCACACTGATCTTTGTGGTCCTATGAAAGTTCAAAGTTATTATGGTGATAAATATTTCATATTATTTGTGGATGATTACTCAAGGATGATGTCAGTAATGTTTTTAAAAGAAAAATCTGAATCTTTTCAAATGTTTAAATGGTACAAGGCAAGAGTTGAAATGAAATAGGAAGACAACTGAAATGTCTTAGATCAGATAGAGGAGGAGAGTTCACATCCGATGAGTTCAACTTATTCTGCAATGATCATGGTATAAAAAGACACCTCTCTGCACCGAGAACTCCATAGCAAAATGGAATAGCTGAGAGAAGAAACAGATCTATTGTGGATTGTGCTAGAACCTTGATGATTGAAAAGAAAGTGAGATAAGCAATAAGCACATCAGTTTACACCCTGAACCGAGTATAACTGAAGAAAGGTACTTTGAAGACACCTTATGAAATCTGGTATGACAAGAAACCTAATGTGAGTTATTTTAAAATCTTTGGAAGTAGATACTATGTACACAAGGACAATAGAAATGGCAAGTTTGATCAGAAAAGTGAAGAAGGAACATTTCTTGGTTATTCTTCTAGAAGTAAACCATTTAAATGTCTGATCAAATCATCTAACAAAATAGTAGAAAGTGAAAATGTGAAAATTGATGAATTTACAGAAAGAAACGATGAAGGAAATTCCAAAGAACAAGAAGATTATGATGAATTTGTCTATGTTCAACCGATAAGTCCTACCGAGAAAACTGCAGAAGGAAATGAAGAAAATATTTAGTTACCGAGTGATGAAGAAGATCATACAAAGCCTACCGAGCCTGTATTAGCCAAGTATGTTAGAAGACATCATGCACCAAGTCAGATTATAGGAGATAAGGATGATCTAGTGATGACAAGGAACAAACTAAGACAGAACACATGTCTAATATCTAAATTTGAACTGAGAATAGTGAAAGAGGCATTTAACAATGAAGATTGGATAAATGCTATAACAGAAGAGATTGATCAAATCAAGAAGAATGACACATGGACACTAATCCCAAGACCAAAGGACAAGAATGTAATCGGTACAAAGTGGATTTTCAAAAACAAGCTGAATGAAAAAGGAGAGGTCATTCGAAATAAAGCAAGACTAGTTTGCAAAGGTTATGCCCAAGAAGAAGGAAACGATTATAGTGAGACTTTTGCACCTATGGCTAGACTAGAAGGAGTAAGAACATTGTTGGCATATGTTGCTTACAAGAATTTCAAAGTATATCAAATGGATGTCAAATTTGCATTTATGAATGGTATATTAGAAGAAGTTTTTATTGAACAACCTGAAGGATTTGTTGAAGACAAGAATAAAGATCAGGTATGTAAATTGAACAAAGCTTTATATGGTCTGAAACAAGCACCTAGAGCATGGTATGAAAGCTTGCACTCTTATTTAATCAAGATTGGTTTTATAAGAACAAGTGAAAACAGCAATATGTACATGAAGAATGATGAAAATGGAATACTGATCTTAGCCATATTTGTTGATGACATTATATTTTGTGGAAATGACTCTTTATGTAAGAACTTTGGAAATGAAATAAGAAAAGAATTTAAGATGTCATCAATCGGTGAGAAAGTATTTTATATCTTTACAGATACTACAAATAAAAGATAAGATTTTCATTACTCAATCTAAGTACATAAAGGAAATCTTGAAGAAATTTGGAATGGAGGATTCAAAACTAGTAAGTACTCCTATGACTACCAACTGTAAACTATCAAAGAATGATGAATCTGCATCTATTGATGAGACACTTTACCTATCCATGATTGGAAAGTTACAATATATTGTTCACAGCAGGCTAGACATAGCATGTATAGTAGGTATAGTTGCAAGATTCTCTGCAGATCCTAAGGAAACACACATGACAACAATCAAGAGAATTTTTAGATACTTGAACGACACTGAGGATTATGGCTTAGTATACCAGAAAAGAAATGATTTTGATTTAAAAGTTTATACTGATGCTGATTGGGCAAGCAACATTGATGACAGAAAAAGCACAAGTGGAGGAGCTTTCTTTTTAGGAGAAAGACTAGTGAGTTGGCTTAGCAAGAAACAAGGATGTGTTTCACAGTCAACAACAGAAGCTGAATACATTGTTGCAACATTGAATTGTACCAACATAGCATGGATCAAACAACTGTTGGAAGGTATAAATGAGAAAGTTACCAAGCCAGTAACTATATTCTATGACAATACTAGTGCCATTAACATTTCAAAGAATCTTGTTATGCACTCTAAGACAAAGCACATCTCTATCAAATATCATTATCTTAGAGAAGAAGCTCAAGAGAAGAAAGTGGTGTTGGAGTATGTTAGCACAAAGGAACAAATAGCAGATATCTTCACCAAGCCACTACCAAGGGACACTTTAGAGTATCTCAGAAGTAAGTTAGGGGTCCTGTGCCTATCTTCTACTCATTGACCAAGTTCAGTGAAGGCATCAATTCGACGACTCTACATAATATCTTTTAGGAGTTGATGTTGATTTACATACTTTAGGATGTTTTCTAAAGGTGTGCAGGAAACAATACAGGGAATAGGAATTGAAGACATAAATGCTCTGACCAAGACCAAGTTGATACATAATAGAAAGAAATCACTTCATATAGGAAGAAATTATGTTTTAGTTCTTTACTTTTTGGCATTGTTGTCAAAGGGGGAGAAGACTGAAAAAAAAGAAAGACTAAAGAGAAAAGAAGAGAAGACTAATGTATGGGGGAGAATTCTGATGACAGAAGGAGAGCATTTTAGCATTTCAGAATCTCACAACAATCTGAATCAATTAGGTCAAATCAATTGGTTTTGCCATCAATGCCAAAGGGGGAGATTGTTGGTATTTGGCATTATAACAGACAAGGAGAGATTGTTGGCATTTCAATAAGGATATTGAGAAGGTTGTTGATGATTATGGATATAATTGATTAAGGATGTTTTACTGTCTTAATATTATTATTTTGTCATTGATATCAAGAAATTGATTTTCTAATTCAGTATGATGTTGCCATATCTTGAGAAGTATGATTTGATGAGTATAAAGATGTCGATAAAAGACACGGAAAGAATATGATGAATAAGGGGAGGAATAAGTTATTCAATGGGCAACTATTACCGAGTTAGACAATGATGAGATCATGATGTTTAGATTGTTTTGATATCGTACATATGTTATTGATTGTAAGGTTAATACTATACTGTTAGGTCTTGGAGACAACTGAGAGGGGGGGGGTGAATTAGTTGTCTAATAAATTCAAACCAAAAACTTATTAACCAACTTAATGCTTAATACCAATAAACTAGTTAAGTATGCCGGTAGATAGTGTTAACAGTAAATTGCTATATCGGTAAGGATTAATGCATGAAACATAAACATAAGTTCATCCACAACACATGACACCAATATTTGTACATGGAAACCCTGTAAGGGGAAAAACCACGGTGGGAAACCTTACCCACAATCGGATGATACTACTACAGATAGTAAGTGTACATAAATGGGGTTTGTACATGCAGAAAGGCCAACAGCCTAGAGCTCACTACTCAATCACAAAATGGGAGTCACACTGACTACAGTTGGATGGTTAAATCCAATAAGAATGTACTACACAAAATAGCATATTCATATGCTGGATTCAGTAAAGGTGTAATGCTGATATGCTTCTACAAAAACCTAACTTCACCTTCAAATGATGTCTTCGTGTATATCCCTTCTTTATCTCGCATATATCTTCACTTAATTCTTTTTCACATTCCACACTTGATCTTACAAATAAGATCTTACATTTATACCATACCCTAAGGCCAATTTTAGTAAGTCAACTCTACAAGATATTACAATAAAAACATTTTCCATATAATATAATATCCAATGCAATAACTAATTAAACATGTTGTCTCAATACATTTACAACAATAATAAATCATCTTCATAGCATGCCATGCTGATCTGGAAAAGATAAACCTGTCGGTGTAACCCTAGATAACCTGGACCTATTTGTTGGTAAAGGCAAATATGCAAATATGAATATACCAATGATTAATTCTTCAAAACAAAGTGTCCACATGATGTCTTCGACATTACCGAGTGTCTTCCATATCATTCCAGGTACCGATGAATAATATATCATGTCGATGAACCATATACCAGTAACTGTTGCACAGTAAAACCATACCAAAATACCAACAATCTCCCCCTTTGGCATTGATGGCAACACAAGATGGAAAAACCATCAAAGTGCCAAAACAGAAATGCCAAATACAAAAACCAACAATCTCCATTTCTCCCCCTGGGAGTAACATGTGTTTGTCCAAAGATTTATTTTCAATACCAATTTCTCCTTAAATGTGTTTTTCAAAAGCTTTCTCCAAAAAGATAATGTGTTTTTCCATAGATATCTCTCCCCCTTTGACATGAAATGCCAAAGTCACAAAAAAGGCAAGTTCATACAAAATACCAACCAATTCAATATACCAACTACTCCCCCTGAGACGTAGCTTCCTCATCAAATATCGGATTAAAAGATTTGTCTTTTTAATTCTATCGGTTGATGACAATCATCAACTGTCTAAGTCTCTACCAGTGATGGTATGACTCCAAGCTGATCTTTGAGATACTCAAAAGTCTCCTTAGGCAAGGGTTTTGTGAAAATGTCTGCAAGTTGTTCTTTAGTATTCACATAAACTAGTTTTATCTCCTTTTCTTCAACTTTTTCGCTTAGAAAATTCAGTTTGATAGAAACGTGTTTTGTTTTAGAATGTAATACCGGATTCTTAGATATATCAATTGTTGTAGTGTTATCACAGTATATAGTAATAGGTTCCTTGCATTTTACCTTTATGTCTTTCAACATTTTCTTAAGCCATAATACCTGTGTACAATTAGTTGCTGCTGCAACATATTCTGATTCTGCTGTTGATAAAGATGTACAACTCTGTTTCTTACTCAACCAAGAAACTAATCTCTTTCCAAGAAAGAATGCTCCTTCGGTGGTGCTTTTTCTATCATCTACATCTCCTTCCCAATTTGCATCTGTGTATGCACATAGATCAAAATTTTCATCTTTAGGATACCATAATCCAAGATTTGTTGTGCCTTGTAAATACCGAAAAATCCTTTTTACTGCTGATTCATGATTTTCCTTAGGATTACTCTGAAATCTAGAAACAATACATACTGCATTCATAATATCAGGCCTAGTTTGTGTCAAATACAATAAACCTCCTATCATAGATTTGTATCTAGTTGGATTAACAGGTGTAGATTCATCCCTTTGAGATAATTTGTCATTTGTAGTCATAGGTGTGCTTACCGGCTTAGAGTTCTCCATCCCAAATTTCTTTAGTAATTCTTTCAAGTACTTGGATTGACTCAAAAATATACCTTTATCAATCTGAGAAATCTGCAAACCTAAAAAGAATTTTATTTCTCCAATCATCGACATTTCAAATTCTTGCTGCATTTCAAGAGAAAATTCCTTACATAATCCATCTTCTCCTCCAAAGATTATATCATCAACAAATACTTCAATAATCAAGATGTCATCATTAGTTATTTTGTAATATAAATTGCTATCTGCATTTCCTTTAGTAAAACCAATCTTCAAAAGATACTTATCCAACCTTGCATACCAAGCTCTTGGGGTTTGTTTCAATCCATATAGAGCTTTTCTTAACCTGCAAACCATATCATTGTCATTTGTCAAATAAAATCCATCAGGTTGTTCAATATATACTTCTTCTTCAAGATCTCCATTCAAAAATGTACATTTAATATCCATTTGATAAACTTTGTAGTCCTTGTGAGCTGCAAAAGCCAAGAATAATTTAGCTGTCTCAATTTTGGCTACCGGTGCAAAGGTTTCATTGTAGTCAACTCCTTCGTTCTGAGAATATCCCTTACACACTAGTCTTGCTTTATTTCTGACAACCTTACCATCTTCATTAAGTTTGTTTCTACATACCCATTTAGTTCCAATTACATTCTTATCTTTAGGCTGGGGAACTAATGTCCAAGTATTATTTTTCTCAATTTGTCCTAATTCTTCTTCCATAGCTTTAATCCAAAATTTATCTTCACATGCCTCATTGATAGATGATGGTTCAATTTGAGAAATAAGACATACCTCTTCATTTGCTAATCGTCCTCTTGTCATAACTCCCTTAAATTTGTTTCCAATTATCTGATCTTCAGAATGATTCAATCTTACATACCGAGGTGTCTTAGTTTGTTGTTGTTCTTCAATTATTGTGGAATCTTCTGATGATATCGGGGTAACTGGATCTTCATTCTATACCGATGGATTCATTATAAGTTCATTTGTCACAATTTCTGTTGCCGGTTCAGAGTCTATATACCTTGAAGTTCCTCTGAATTGTTCATCAATCTTTACATTTGTACTCTCAAGAATTTTCTGCAATCTTTTATTAAAACATCTATATGCCTTGCTCTTAGATGAATAACCAAGAAATATTCCTTCATCACTTCTAGGATCAAATTTGCCAATATACTCATCTCTTCTAATATAACATTTACTTCCAAAAATTTTGAAATACTTAAGAGTAGGAGTGTTACCAAACCATAGTTCATGAGGGGTCTTACCAGTTTCACCTTTGATGTGAACTTTGTTGAATGTATAGAGAGCAATGCTAACTATCTCTCTCCAATACATGTGGTAGATTTTCTTTTGATAACATACTTCTAGCTGCCTCCAAGATAGTTCTATTTTTCCTTTCAACAACTCCATTCTGGTATGGTGTCTGAGGTGTTGATAACTGTCTTCTGATTCCATTCACTTCATAGAATGTATTAAAGTCCTTAGATGTGAATTCTCCTCCTTGATCTAATCTTAAACATTTGATTTTCTTACCGGTTTCATTTTCAACCATTGCTTTGAATAGTTTGAACTTTCCAAGTGCTTTTGATTTCTCTCTGAGAAAAGTAACCCAACACATTCTAGAATAATCATCAATAATTAGCATGAAATATCTATCACCTTGTAAGCTTCTAGTTCTAGCTGGACCACATAAATCAGTGTGAATTAAATCAAGAGCATTATTGGATTTTTTTGGAATATTTTTGAAGCTAGCTCTAACTTGTTTTCCAAATTGACATTCCTTACAAATTGTATTCTAAGGTTTCACAATTTTAGGTAGATCTCTAACTGCCTTAGAAGTACTGATTTTTATCATGCAATCAAAGTTTACATGACATAGTCTCTTATGCCATAACCAACATTCATCTATATGTGCAATTAAGCATGCCTTTTCACTGTTATTCAAATGAAAGATATTGCCTCTAGTCTGATTATCGGTTGCAATTTCCAAACCAATTCTATTCATGATTTTGCATTTTCCATTTTTAAATTGTAACTGAAATCCCTTCTCAACTAATTGACTAACACTTAAAAGATTATGCTTTAATCCTTCAACATAGTAGACATTGTCAGTGTTATGCTTACCATCAAGAGATATTGAACCTTTACCTTTGATTGAACAGACTTTGTCATCTCCAAATCTTACTAAACCTCCATTGTATTCTTGAAAGTTCAAGAATTTACCTTTGTCTCCAGTCATATGATGTGAGCATCTTGAGTCAATAATCCATTCATCCTTTGCTTCAATTTTAGCTTCTAGGGCTTGTTCTACCGGTTGAGCAGTAGGTGTCGGTTGATCTTCTGTTATAGCAACAAAAACCCATCCATTGTCTGCTAGATCCTCATCAGAATCATCAGTCACGCCTTCATTAGCAATGTAACAAGATTTATCTTTGTTCTTCTTAAATCTATATCTCTGATATTCAGGATTAGGCTTGTATGTTCTTCTAGCTTCTTTTCTTAGTCTAGCATGTCTATCAGGGCATCTTGAAGCCATATGACCAATCTTATTGTAGTTAAAACATTTAAAGGGTGTTTTACCTTCATACTTACTTCCAATTGGACCTTTTGGCATTTTTCTTGCAAATAGTGCTTCAAGTTCTTCAAGCTCTTCATTCTCCTTTCTAGATTCTTCAAGTTCTCTTGCATAAAAGGCTCTCTAGTTTAATTTGTCAAATGATGGAGCAGATGATGTTGATGCTTTAAAGGCCAAATCAGTCTTTATAGTAGCAACAAGACCAAATTCCTCAATTTCAAAGGCTAAAAGTTTTCCAATCAATGTATCCCTAGTTACTGATGTATTAGGCATTGTTCTTAACTCATTTATAGCAGTAACCTTCATTTTATATGCCGGTGGCAAACCTCTTAAGATTTTTGAAACAATTTCATCCTCACTCAAGGTTCCTCCACAACATTTAATACCCAAAACAATTTCATTTACTCTTTCCATAAAAGTAGAAATCCTTTCATCTTCTTCCATTTTCAGATGTTCATACCTGACTCGGAAGCTTTCAAGTTTTGCAATCTTGACTGTGGAATCTCCTTCATTCAATGTTTCCAAGTGATCCCAAATAGCTTTAGCAGTAGACCTATCTGATAATCCCATGATTTGTTGATCTGATAATGCGCTCAAAAGTGCATCTCTTGCTTTGCAATCATTCTCTTCATCTTTGGCTAAAGTAGTTGGAGCAGTCTGACCAGCTATAGCAGTAGTATAACCATTCTTAGTAACTTCCCATATGTCTTTACCAATGCAATTCAGATGTGTCTCGATTTTAATCTTCCATATCCCATAGTTGGTTCCATCAAGTTTAGGACTGTCCTTCCTGAAATAATTAGTAGACATTGGATCTCCTCAAGTTGTTAAACTTCTGCAAAAGAGGACGAAGCTCTGATACCAATTGTTAGGTCTTGGAGACAATTGAGAGGGGGGGGGGGTGAATCAGTTGTCTAATAAATTCAAACCAAAAACTTATTAACCAACTTAATGCTTAATACCGGTAAACCAGTTAAGTATGCTGATAGACAGTGTTAATAGTAAATTGCTATACCGGTAAGGATTAATGCATGAAACATAAACATAAGGTCATCCACAACACATGACTCCAATATTTGGACGTGGAAACCCTGTAAGGGGAAAAACCACAGTGGGAAACCTTACCCACAATTAGATGATACTACTGTAGATATTAAGTGTACATAAATGGGGTTTGCACATGCAGAAAGGCCAATAGCCTAGAGCTCACTACTCAATCACAAAATGGGAGTCACACTGACTACAGTTGGATGGTTAAATCCAATAAGAATGTACTACACAAAATAGCATATTCATATGCTGGATTCAGTAAAGGTGTAATGCTAATATGCTTCTACAAAAACCTAACTTCACCTTCAAATGATGTCTTCGTGTATATCCCTTCTTGATCTCACATATATCTTCACTTAATTCTTTTTCGCATTCCACACTTGATCTTACAAATAAGATCTTACATTTATACCATACCCTAAGACCAATTTTAGTAGGTCAGCTCTACAAGATATTACAATAAAAACATTTTCCATATAATATAATATCCGATGCAATAACTGATTAAACATGTCAGCTCAATGCATTTACAACAATAATAAATCATCTCCATAGTGTCCCATGCTGATCTGGAAAAGATAAACCTGCCGATGTAACCATAGATAACCTGGACCTATTTGTCGGTAAAGGCAAATATGCAAATATGAATATACCAATGATTAATTCTTCAAAACAAAGTGTCCACATGATGTCTTCAACATTACCAAGTGTCTTCCATATCATTCCAGGTACTGGTGAACAATATATCCTGCCAATGAACCATATACCAGTAACTGTTGCACAGTTTACTTGCTAGCCGGTGAATGTTGCTGGATCTTCAGAGTAGGTGTTGACATCAATGACAAAACCATACCAAAATACCAACATATACTATGTTACCGAGCAAAGAACCTAGTCGGTAAAACCTAAGGAACCTAGTCGGTAAACCCTAAGGTTGTCGCTATCGGTTAATGAAGGCAGAATGTCTACCGAGTGAAGTTTAGTATTTACCGAGTTGCAACCGAGTAATAACAGAATGCATTAAATGATTACATGCATTATTTAATGAAGGAAGCTGATGAGCTGGCTATGATTAAATGATTGGTATGCCGTGAATGAAGTTTGTTAAATAATCTATGGCAAAGGAAAATCGGCAGGGAGATCTACAGCTCAGATTGAACCACAATACCCTAGCACAAGTTCCAAGAAATGTATGCAAGTTCCAAGGCAGGGTAAAACATTTTCAGATCGAAGGATACATTGAACCTGGTCAAAGTTTGAAGATCTGATGGCTATGATTTATCATGGGAAATGTGATCAAGGAGATTAAGTGGTTAGCTATTGTTTATAAATAAGGAACTATTGATAAACAATGTATGTGGGCAAGTGTATGCACAGGGATGCTACATAGTGATTACCGAGCACAGAAGCTTGAAGACCTATTTTGAATAACAGAGTATAGAGCCCAGTAGATGGACAAGATAAGTCCTAAATTGTATTGAGCAAATAAGAATTTGCTTTAGCATTTTAGATGTGAAGTTGCAGATAGATTTTTATTACTGTTATTTTGTGAAGTGAGAAAAAATCTCTTAACCGAGTGGACTTAACAGTCTTATTTGTAAAACCCTCTAGCAAGGTGACATTCTAATTGAGTGTTTGAAATCCTTTAACAGGGTCACTTCTAACAAGGTGAAGATCCTAACAGATCTGAGGGAAATCCCTTAACCGGGTCACATCTAGCAATGTGTTTGTAATCTTTAATAGGATTTTCTTTTAACCGAGCATACTCTAGCAGAGTATATTTCTTAGTGGATCTGAAATCCCACGGTGGTTTTTCCCTATTTGGGTTTCCACGTTAAATCTGGTGTTATGAGTATTATGATGTTTATATGCTTTTGAGTTTGCATGTTTAGCAGTTTTGGTTATATTACTGAAGCATATGTTACCGAGGTTGAATCTGATGTTTTTATGGAAGATTAAGTTTGTATGATTCACCCCCCCACCTCTCATCTTATTAGTGTGGCATCTGTACTTATCTTTAAGTATCAGAACTATCATAATGATGGTATGAAAAATGACACCTAAGAAAGGACCTAAGGATGGTATGGAAAATGATAATGCAAGACTTAGGGAAATAGTGCTAAAGCAAAGTTCAAAATAAGGACACTTAACAATGAAAATGACTAAATGGAATGCAATGACTATGTCTTAAAACCTAAGAATGGACTATAAATGACCTAAACCTAAGTGACATAAATGTTGAGACAAAGTTTTCCAATGTTTTTGAAAGCCATGTTTAAAAAAAATAAAATGTTTTGCACTTTGTTTGATATATGCTCTTGCTTTTTACTTTGTTTGGAAAATGTTTGGACTTGTTGAAAAAATGATGTAGGACTCAACTTTTGACAAGCATAGAAGACAAAGTGTTCGGAATTGGACTCGAAACAATCGTGCTCATTCACAACATATCCTATGGCTAGCTAGGACAATATCTGTTGAATCTTCTTGCTCAATACAACATTCAGTCAGATGGCTAGACTCTTGGTAGCACGAGCTCCCCATTACAGTATACTCACTTCTCAGGCATACCAAGATTCAAATTCAAGGGTCATCACTACCCAAGAATTTTATATCTCTAATTGAAGAGTACATGAGACGTATCTTTGGCATGTGCATATCACAATGCCTAAGACAACAGATAAAAGGATTTTGGCATCTAAAAACAAGAGGTTCTAGTAAGGCATCTGTTCGGGTGGGCATAGATCCAGCAAATTTAATCATCATTATGCCTTTCCAACACTTGTTTCTTACAACTTTCATTGCAAACATAGTTATTTAGAGTGGTTTGGAAGAGCTTGGTCGTAGCTCGTCACTACTTTGGGCCATTCTCTTTCACCTGGCCTTATAGGCTACTCGGGAGGTAGTCCCTCTAAAGGTTAACACATGCAAATCATCTAAGAAAACATGGCAAGCACTTGTTCATTAACCTTAAGAAATTGAAGTGTAAGCTAATCTAGAAATCACAAACACTCTATTTTTTATAAGACTCTTTGACCATGTCCTGCACCAAATGCGTTTGTAGTTTCAAGATTATGGTCTTCAACAAGCGAGAATAGATGCCACACGAGGGAATCTGCATGAAATGAACATTCAAAGATTAATTCTCAAAATAAAAAAGACACATCAAACAATCACACCACATAATGAACAACTAACTAACAAGTTAATCTAAGTAACAAAGTAATATAAGTAAAAAAAACAAAAAAAATAGAACTAGTCTAATTTTAAAAACTAATTTCCTTAGTTAAGAACAAATTAATCTAGAAAAACAAATTTCATCTAAAATAAAAAAATATTCTAAATTTAAACAATAAAATGTTTAAAAAAAACTTTCCTAAATTAAAAATGAAAATCTAATCTAAACTAAAAACAAAATTGAGAAAAAACTAATTTAAATTAAAACTAAATCTAATCTAAAGTACATCCAAATCTAAATTAATAGAAACTAAATCTAAATCTAAACTAACAAAAATAGAATCTAAATCCAAACTAATTTAAAACTAAAAAACAAACGAAAACTAAATCAAAATGACAAAAACAATCTAATTTACAACCAAAAAACAAGGAGCTCTAAAACAATCTAATTTTAGACTTTTTAAAATCTTGGACAAAACCATTTCAAATCAACATAAAAATCATTTTTAAATTTGCACAAAGGACATCTTCAAATCTACACTTTTTAAGTATGCCCAAAAGTGGTTTTAAATTTGTACAAAAATGTTTTTAAATCTACACAAAAGTGGTGCATCAAAAAGACCTTTAAAATTGTTTTAAAACCACATCAAAATCTGCCCAAAACAAGGCATGTTGCTGCTTGAAAAATGCAAATCCTTCCATGAAAAATTTGTAACCTCACAAAACTTTTAAAAAAAATTAGATCCAAGCATGTTCACGTTGGGTTCACCAAAAAAATGTAACTAGGAATTCTAGAAAACATCAAAGCTCACCATTAGTTAACCACGAAAACTAAGAATCTTATGAAATGAAATCATAATTCAATCAATAAATACATGAAGATAAAGCACGAAATAAATGTAAACCAATCACAAAGTGCCTCCTCCATGGTTCCCCATTGTCCTTCTTTCACCATCAAATGTGATTTTCTGGATTTCACCTACAAGTGCAATTGCAAGTGGAAGCAAGATTGTGAGAAGAAAATGACATAATAAAGTTACTCGAAGCATGGTTGATTCTAATGAGAAATGCATTCAATTTATAGATAAATTGGAGAGAGGACAACAATTAGCAAGAAATTGATATTAGATGCAATCGGATTCAAGAATGGGAAAAATCAGATTGGAGAGAGGACAACAATCAGCAAGAAATCGATATTAGATGCAATTGGATTCAAAAATGGGAAAAATCATATTTAGATAAATTAATAAATATGTATGTCTTGTTTTTTTGGTCTTTCAAAGGTATTTGTATGGTTTTTATGTATACATTTGTATACAAATTTGGTATTTTAATTCTTTTTCATTTTCCTTTTCTTTCTTTGTTGAATTTTGACCCTTTGTGGGACCCTCACCCTCCTTCTCTCCTCCCCCCCCCCCCCTCTCTTTTTAGTTGGCTTGGTCTGCAACTTTATCAATTTTCATTTTTATGTTGCTCTCTTATCTTGATGATGGATCACAGAGTGTGATCTAAAACGTTGATGCAAAAAAAAAAACACAATCATACCCAAAAATAGTAGCTATCAACATTATGGATTGTGGAAAATTGATATCTCTGAACATCCTGATTGTTGAAGTCTTTGTTGATGATATTATTTTTGGAGGAGATGATAACTTGAGCATGAAGTTTGTTGGTGATATGCAGAAAGAATTTGAGATGTCTATGATGGGTGAGATGGAATTTTTCTTAGGTTTGCAGAATTCACAAACTGGAAAAGGTATTTTTATAGCTCAAACTAAATATGTGAAGGAATTGTTGAAGAAGTTTGGGTTGGATGACTCCAAACTGGTTGGAACTCCTATGATGACTGGCTGCAAATTGTCTAAGAATGATGAATCTCTGAAAGATAATCAAAGCTTGTATAGATCTATGGTTGGTGGACTATTATATCTTACTCAGACTAGGCCAGACATTATGCATGTTGTGTGCATGGCTGCTAGATACCAAGTTGATCCAAAAGAGAGTCATGTCACTATTGTAAAGAGAATATTTAGATATTTGAAGGGAACTATGGATTATGGTTTTGGTATTCGAGGAATGATGATTTCATGTTATGTTCTTACATTGATGCTGATTGGGCTAGTGATGTTGATGACCAGAAGAGTACCTCTAATGGTGCTTTCTTTTTGGGTAAGAAACTGGTTTCATGGTCTAGTAAGAAACAAGACTCAGTGTCCTTATCTACTACTGAAGTTGAGTATATTGTTGTTGCTAGTCGGTGCACTCAAGTGGTTTGGATGAAGCAAATGTTGAAGGATATCAGAGTTATCTATGATGAGCCTTTTGTCATATATTATGATAATTTGAGTGCTATTAAAATGTCAAAGAATTCGGTGCAACATTCAAAAATTAAACATGTGTCAATCAAATATCATTACTTGAGGGAAAAAGTCAGTGAAGAAGAAGTGAAGCTGGAATGTGTGTCTACAAAGGAACATATTGTTGATATTTTCACTATGCCTTTACCTGCAGATACATTTGTCTATTTGAGAGACAAGTTAGGGGTATCCACACCTCTTGATGAGAACTAGATGCATTGAGTTGCATCAATCCAGTGAAATTCGAGAGCCTTATCTTTTTACCTAGATTGATGAGTTGATGTTGCTACTCAACCAAAGTAGTCAGTAAGTGTTTCAGGTGTTCAGTTGTGAGTTTATCCTAAGGGGGAGATTGTCCTTCTTAGAGGATTTGTTTTGGCAAGAAAAACATAATCTTTTTTCTATCTTTGGCATTGTTGTCAAAGGGGGAGAGAAGCATGTGAAAAAAAAAATTATTTGCTTGATCTTAAGGGGAGTTTGTTGGGGTTATTTTCTTTCTTTACATTGACTTTTTTTCGCATTCATATGTTCTGATTAATTAAAAAAGCAAGTTTTCAGGACCCGAAACCTTTAACATAAGATATTAAGATAAGACACCAAAAAGATCAGAGCTTAAGAGTTGCATACAAAAAGACTGGCAAAAAGCCAGTGAACAGAAAGGACAACAAAGAAACTGAGAAGGCGCTACACAGAAATTTTCTTCAACAAGTCCTTCGCCTTTGTCACTAGCTCGTTGTAAGAAGCCCCGACAACTTTAAGGTCTTCCAGATCCTTGTTAGGTTTTTTGTCCTTCCTTTTGCCTTTGGTGCGGGTTATGGGGCCTTGAGCTTCCCCTATTCCTTCCATTTCCGGGTCAATGTCCAAGATTTCCTTTTCATCATCCAGTTTATTGATGAGAGTGTTGGTGTTGTTGGCTGAAATCTTTAGGATGCTAAAGCTCTATTCAGCAATGTTCTTCAGGCACTCCTCAATTTTACCAATTTTGCTGACAGTTTCCATGAGAGTGTGGTCATTAGTGTCAGCAAGATTCTTTCTTTCCATCAATTCCTTCTCAATTTTTTTGAACCTAGGGTTGAAAACATCTCTTATGTCTTTAGCTTTGGCGATGGTACTTTTTAGGTCCTCTATGAAGTTGGCCATGGTCTTCCCTTCCCCTGTATTGATGGTTTCTAGGATCAAGATTCTATTACAGAGTTTTTTATTTTTGTCCACATCTTTCTTGTAACCATTGATGATCCACTCCATAGTTTCCATGAAACCTTACAAACCCTCGGGGGGAGGGTTAGAGGGGGGGTCAACTTTTCTAGGGGTTGCCTTTTCCTCTTTAGGGGTGTGCTGGATGGTTGTGTCAACAGCCCTAAGAACCTCTTCCATGGTCTCCTTTTCTAGATTCTGATCATCTTCCAGGGCCCTTACCTTCTTGTGGGCTTTCAGTTCCTTAATAGTCTCCTCTTTCTTCTTATGCATTTACCTTGCTTGGGTGTGAGCTTTAGTCTTCTTCTTCAGCCACCCTTGAGGGTACTCCTCCTTAGAGTTGTCTGAAGTCTTCTCTTCTGAAGAAATGCTAATCAGGGGTCTACCTTTAGGCTTTTTGCCCTTAGAGGATGAGGGTCTGGTTTTAATGTATTTCCTCTTCTTCCCACTTTCATAATCCGAGACATCCATGTTATCCTCAATATTAGTCGAAGGGTCACTTTTAGACTCCTCTTCATCTGAGAAGGTAGGGTCAGACCCCTCATCCTCAGAATCCACAGAGGGTTGCATCCGAGCAATTTGGTTGGCCTTAAGATGGTCATAGATTAGTACCATAAGGCCTTGGTGCATGGCTGTATCACCCTGTGGGTTCTCTTTGTAGGCCTTGAGGGACGCATTCATCGAATAGAGCAGAAAATAAGGGAATTTAACCTTATCATTGTGCCTAAAGTGATTTAGTATAACAAAATGATAACCATAAAATTTAGTGAACCTACCATCTAGAGTGATGTATCGCATTAAAACAAAGAGGACTTTTTGCTAGGGTTTGGCAAAAGCCCTGGGCGGGTAGTAGGTTTTGCTCAACTTTACCAATCATTTCTTCTCTTTCTCGGTGTCTGAGTATCTTTCAATAGCTTCCCTACTGACTTTCCTATCTTTGTAGAAGTTGCACCCTTCTCTTGTGAGGCCCGTAGCTTGAGCAATTAAATCTTCATCGATTTCTACAGTTTGGTCTCCCATTTTTAGCATGCCCTTTTTCCAATTTTTATAGAAAAAATTGGTGATCATACTGTCATGACCATGGAGTCTCTCCATGAATTTCGAGAAGCCACCCTTTTACAAAATACCCCAAACCTCCTCCTTCTGTTTCCATTCTTTACAACTACTTGGTTCATATCGCCTCCTGTTACCACCCATATTGTCATTGTTCAACACCAAATTTTGAAACTTGCAGAGCAGATTAGCCAGTGAGCTTTTCAGAACTATCAAAGTCACCCAAAAAGCATGGGAACTTATGGCATTGGTAATATAATAAATGAGTCTCTCATTATTATAATGACTCGAAGTACTCAAGTCAGTTCTTTTCATAATTATCTTGTCCATCAAGTATCTTAGGAGTAATTCTATAACGATCATAGCAAATGATTTGTCTGGCATCTTCAGGGAGTCCTTGTTCTCTCGTCCATGTGGTAATTACTTCCTTGTTAACCGTCATAGTGGCACCCCAATCAACAGAGCCATTGGCCTCCTGGTAAATGTGGGATATGTAGCTTTTTTTAAAGGTGTTAATAAGGTCTCTAGCAGAGATGATAATGTTGTTGATCGACCATGAAGGTTTTGAGACCCCCTTAAGACAGTTAATAATATTGTTTGAGTCCCCTTCAATCCATAGGTGGGGACAATTCCATTTTTTTGCTAGGAGGATACCTTGGAGGGCAGCCATCGCTTCGGCTTTATGATTAGTTTGAATTCCAATAGGGACAGCAACCATTTCCTTACACATTCCTTACACATTTCCTTACACATCATATGTTGCCATCACTACCAAAGGGGGAGATTGTTGGACATTGTTGTTGCTAGGATATGTTATTGTCATTGATGTCAACATATTCTTGTTCTAGTGATTGCAGATTGGTTTATTAGATGTATGGTTTGGTGTATGGAGTATTTCTAGTATCACTATATTCTTTTGTATTGGTTTTGGTGGTCCGAGAAGCTTAATTGATCATAGCATATGATCTGGTTTTGCAGTTTATTTTTCTGAGCAATTCTTTGCAGAGTTTAGTATTTCCTCCGGTATATTTTGGTGTGATCAAATCTTGAGCTCCGTCTTTGGGAGAATGTTTGGGATCATCTTGTGTATCTTTATTTCAGATGGTTCATGATTTGGTGTTCTGCGAGTTATCTTTTTGTCATGACAGTTGTTGTTGTTTGAGTGTTCTTGATGTTCATATGTTGATCGATGAAGATTTGATAAGTGGTGTTGGTGCAATTGTTATTGATGGCTCTAATGTGCTTGTTGGTGTTTCCTAATTATGTCCTATTTGTTTTGGTGATCCACATTGATTGTTGTGTGAGTTCTTGGTGATTTTGTTGATCCAGTGATGTTATTCATGTTATGCGGTATTTCTGGTGGTGTAGTGTGTTGCAGTTGATCTTGGCATGATTTTTGATGGTGTTGCGTGTTTGGAAATTTGATTCAGGTCCATGTTATGTCATGCATATCATTATATTGCTCTGGTGGTTGATCCTTGTATTGTGTGATGTAATTTTTTAGTTATGAGTTAAGGGTTTAGATGACCTTGGTATCAAGGTTGATGAATTGTATAAATAGATGATGTTGTCAGGTAATTTAGATATAGAGGTTGTGTCTGCATTATCAGAGAGTGGTGTATGTACGAACACATGATTCATCCTTCGACATTATGATTGATGAGAGATTAGTGTTACAGAGCAGACAATTGTGCTTAACCAGAACTGTCATCAGGCATGTGCAGATGCTATTATTGAAGTTCATTCCTTTTGGATTATAATCTAAATCATTTTGTAAGTCAGTGAGATTTCCCTAAGGGTTGTATCCTTCTAGTTCATTATCTTTTGAGCAGTGAACTCTAGATAATGTGCCTAAATGCATGTGCATTCCCCATTGTAATATTTACACATACTACTACAAAGTATCATCTTATTGTGGGTAGGTTCCCACCATGGTTTTTCCCTTAACCAGGTTTTCCACGTCAAAATCTTGGTGTTGTGTGTTGTGCTATCAATTTTCTTATCGTTGTTATTGTTGTAGTTTATCATATCTGTATTTGTGGTTAAGTGTTTGTAGATCCGGTGAAAACTGATTCACCCCCCCTCCTAGTTTTCCTTCATCATTGTTGCCTAACAACTTATTTGTCAATTGTTTATTTATTTATTTATTTGTTTGTTTGTTTATTTATTTATTTGTTTGTTTGTTTGTTTTTTTGTTTGTTTGTTTATTGTTGGGTTATTTATCGTTTATCTAATTATTTATTGTTTTGATTATTTATTTATTTATTTGTCTTGTTGTTTTATTTATTGGTTATTTATTTGTTATTATTTATGTACCTAGCCCTTGTTATGATTGGCCCTCTTGGGA
Source organism: Cryptomeria japonica (assembly GCF_030272615.1). NCBI lineage: Eukaryota > Viridiplantae > Streptophyta > Pinopsida > Cupressales > Cupressaceae > Cryptomeria > Cryptomeria japonica. Next base: position 235,622,897 of record NC_081410.1, on the reverse strand, counting down.
GTTGTGATTGTGAGGATATTATTATTTAATGTTTGTTTGTTTATTTATATTATTTATGGTTTTATATTTAATTGGAGCATTTATTTATATTGTCTTTGATTTATTTTATTGGGCTTTGATTTATTATTATTATTGGATATTATATTATTACATTCTCTTGTTACTAATTGAGTAATTAAATATTATTTTTATACCTACCCTATTATTTTATTGGTTGATATTTGGGGGTAAGTAAATAATATTTTATATTCTTACCTTGATTTCTGGAAGGGGTTGGTATAGAATATAGTTTATTGGAATATTTTGATTGGCTGGTATTCTTCTATAGTTTTGAATGAGATTTTATTTATTGGCTTTTTGAGAATTTGTTGTGGGGAGCTTCTGGATTGATTTTTCTGTGACATTGGATAATTTTGAATGTTATTGGAGATTTTGGTTTTGATTTGGAGCTTGCTTGGATTGTTGAAGCTTGTTGGATTTTTTGGAATTGAATTGCTCATCATCAGCTCTCTTTTGACATAACTTCTACTGTCCAAGTCAGTTGATTTTCTAGAAAAGATATGTCTTCTTCGTGCTTGAATAATTTATACGGGATTGGGAGAAATAATGTAGAACATGGAATGTTGTATAATTATACTATATAGATTGAGGATTAAATTGTATATGTTTAATTTGTTTTTTTTATTTGGTTAGTTATTTATCACGAATGGCTCTACGATTATTCTATGAATTCTTTGGTTTGCTGTGAATTCTCATCTTGGCCTCAAAAGAGTGAATTTGTTTGCCCTTCTTTCATGTGTTTGAAATGAATGATTTCCTTGTTCTCAGCCTTTATTTAGTTACCTAGTTGTTGATTCTCTAGGTTATGCCATGAGTTCTTGTGGTATTTGGGAATAAATCTTATGTCCTTACTTGGTTGATTGTTGAGATTTTTATTTGTTCCTTGTGATATATTCATTATTGCGTCTCTCCGGGATTAGTTTTGAGTCATAATTTATGTCTTAGTGAATCTTTTGAGTTAATTGTGAGTCTTTATTTCTATTTTTCTAAGTTCTTAGTCCCTATCTTTTATGCGCTGCAAAATCAGTTGCATGTGCTAAAATATATATTGTGTGCATTGTTTAATATAGTATATGTGTCACTCTAAATGACGTGTGCATTTTTATGTTAGGCCAATGCACCATTATGATCAGTAGATGCACTGTTATGCTATGTGAATGTGCTACTATGTTCTGCAGATGTGCTATTCTGATTGGTGGATGCGTTAAATTGCTCTGTATATGGGTCTTTGATCATTTTGTTAGTTTGTGATACATTTTTGGATTTTGGCTTGTACCAGAGGCATTTTCTGATTGTCTTGAGTTTTCTCAATGATGTTTATGGTTCAGTATCATTCATTTTATTGTCGATTTGTGCTCTCAAAAGATGGTTTGTGCCTTACCATTGAGGTTTCTGCATATAAGTTGATTAGCTCTAGCAAGAAGGAGAATGTCTTGTTGTTGAGGTTGATTGTATATGAGCTCCAATGGGATGGATATGCCTCACTGTTGAGGATTATATTTGCATATTATTGAGTAAGATGGTGCATGCCTTATTCTTTCTTATTGTTATACTTTTGATGGTGGGTCCTCTTGTTTTGGCATGTCGGCATTATAGTTCATTGTTATGCTTCAAATGTGTATCTATGATGTTGTGATTGTGGTTTTATTTTATTGGAGTCTTCATGAATTTATTGTGATTTATGTTTCACCCTAAGTTCCTAGTCCATGGATAGGGAGAGTGGGCTCTTGCATGTGTAGGATCAAGGTCATGAGCAATAGGCTTCTAAGATGTTTCTTGTAAGGATGCTTACGGTTTAGACATGTCATGGAACCACATGAAGAGTTTATCTTTAATTTTCAAGTGATAACCATAATAATTTGATTAGTGGGTTGGGTAATTAGGATTCACCTAATCAAGATAATGAAATTGGTTTTGGTGCCCAACCTCATATCCCTTGAGTGGATACTCAGGATGAGCTTGGGAAGACCATGGAGATGGTAAGCGAAACTCACTTGATTCCTCATAGGTTTAGATGGCTCCATATGTCTATCAGGGGAGTGGGTGGAGATCCTGATATTATATTTGTATCCCTTCTTTGTGAGGATAGCATGTGATGACACTCTTTCCCTGCATGTGTCCAGGATCCTTATGCCTTGATTATTGGTATGCCTCTGGGAGTTTATTGATTTATGATTAGCCTTGTGATGTGATTTGGTTCATTTCTATTTGGTTGTTTATCTCTTGTAGATGTATGTTGAGTCCCTTGGTTGTTAGGTGTCAGCCTAGGTCTAGAGTGTTAGCTGGAACCTTGTGTCATCTCCTAGCATGGGGGGTGGTTCCTTATTAGTTCCTCATGGTCAGGTGGTTTGATGCCTTCTTCCATTGGGATGTTCTTCATTGTAAGCTAGCGTGTGTGGATGTGGATTCTTATTTTCTCTTCATGTGGATGGATTCTTCGAGCTTATTCTATATAATTGAGATTATAATTATGTATCTTATGTCATGAGAAAAGATATAATTGTAAAGACTATGTAACATGTTTATGTATCTTGTAATAATATGTGATAGGGCTAATGGTAGGCTATGATCATGATATAATGTAGTAGGTTATGATTGTTGTAATCATTGAAACACATGTTGTAATTTGATATTCATTATGTATGTAATTTGGGATTGGAAGGAAACAATTGAATGAATGAGTAACATTATTAGATTATCTTATGTGTATCTATGGATGTAAAGAGAATGTTAAATGAACATATTAGCATTATGGTAGATGTTCTTAATGAAAATGATGTTATTGCCTATTATTGGTTTCCTCTTGAGTATGAATATGCATGAGTGGTTTGTAGGCATGTATGGGTAACTTAAAGGAAAAGAATTAGCTTAAATTTATATGATGTTTACATGGAAAAGATGATATCATGTTAGATGGTTTTGAAAAGGGAAATAGGAACATTTGGTTTGGTGCTCTAAAATGAATTCTAGGGTTAATGGGAATATGTAGGATTTGCACTGATAGTTCATAATACTCATGTAGGAAGAAATTAATTGATTGGGATTTAAATGTAATGGATGTTAATGGTATCATGATTATGGATGTAATTATGTGATTATTAGTTAAGTAATGGCATTGAGGTACCCTCAGGATGGATAGTTGTTGTATTGCTATTTTCGCTTGTGTTTTATGTTGTTAAGAATATGATTTTGTTTAAGATGTTTATGCATTCATGTAATGTTATGACTAATGCATATGAGTACTTGTAGCATTATGTGTGGCATTAGTGAATGTTTAAAAACAAATTATCTCTATTTGTTAGTTAGATTAGTTATTTTCTCTAGGGTATTTTGGCGGGCAGTACATTTTAAATGGATAACATTAAGGTGTCTAACAAATAAAATCAAAAATTAAATATGATGGCATTTATATAGTTAGAAATTTGATAATTTTAATGTTGGATCATTTATTTGTAAATCTAGAAAAATATAAGATTAAATGTGAGTGTAATGTGAATCTTTTTATAAGTTTTAAATATTTTTCTGACTTATTTATTGTTGAATTATTTCTTAATTACATGCCAACAATATTATTTGTTTCATTTGGGCTACTTAGCCATTGGAAGTTGCCTTAGTCCATTTGCCTTAAGGACTTAATTAATTTAATTTTTGATTAAAATTGGAATGTTGTAATGGAGCTCCAATTGATCTTTACCTTTTACTTTACTTTCTTATGTATAATTTTTAAACCTCTTTTGATGGCTCTTGTTGAAACTTTGGTTTAGAATTTTTCAGTTGTAATTGAGGCTTTCTTCATGATTTATAAACTGTTGGCATAAGTTTTGTGATGTGACATTTGTAAACTACTACACTCTAGAGGAGTCCCTAGTAGGTTGTATAGGGGAGTAGATGTATTGGGTAATTTCTTTATGCAAATAAGGGTGGATAATGGGATTGGTATGGGACGATCAAGAATTCATTTGCCCCCTATGATATTTCTATGAGGTATCTTTCTTACGAGGGCTAATCTTCTTACACAGAAGAAAGGAAGATACAAGGAAATGCATGGAGAGGTCCTTAAAGAAGGGCCTTGAGACCATCTTTCCTTATGATTCTGCTATCAATGGTTGTTCATCCTCATAAACCTCATTATGTAAGTCATATATTGTGAATCATGTATAGCTATTGTGATGTTCATGTTGATTTTAAGTAACTATGAACTAGACTCATTGTGCACTATGAGGTGAAGCTAGTAATAAGTGGATGATTTTAATCTTCCTTGATATATGGTTTGATATAAGAAATGTGATGATTTATAAAGATATTAACATCATGAGTGATGTTTATAATACAATGAGAGGTAATGCATAAGAAAAAATTTTAAGGTGGTTTGATAATCAATTAGGTAAGATAGATGGTTTCCTTATTAATTTAAGATTTGTTTAGATTATCTAAACACTATGTGTAGAATGAATATATCAGATACCTGATCTATGGTACAAGTTTTGTTACATTTTTTTTTAATAAATAAATTATGAAAGGAATGACTCTTTCATGTATGTATGGTTAAAATGTTATAAGTTCCTCATAAAACATGATTAGTAATTGGAATATCACTAAATTTATGTGTGGTCTTAAAGTAAGAAATATACTTCTGAATTGTACTGACTTCCAAAAGGAAGTCAAAGATAAGGGGAGGAGGATGTAAACTATTACATGATTTTTTTTAATATATGGTTAGATAGATTGGGGAGGTTGCAAATGAGATGATTTTGTGGAATATGTTTGGTATTACCTAGTAAACTTGATAAAAAATATCTTTCATTTATGTATGGTTAAAAAGTTATAAGTTCCTCATCAAACATGATTAGTGATTGGAATATCACTAAATTTATGTTTGATCTTAAATTAAGAAATATACTCCTGAATTGTATTGACTTCCAGGAGGAAGTCAAAGATAAGGAGAGAGGGATGTAACACCCTGCCTCACACGTAGCCAATACAATTGTAAATTGTTACATGATTTTCTTTAATGGATGGTTAGATAGATTGGGGAGGTTGCAAATGAGATGATTTTATGTAAATATATTTTGTATTACCTAGTAAAATTGATTAAAAAAAAATGATAGAAAACAATCTAACTTATTATTGTGCTCTAACTATGCTTGTGAATATGTTGGTTATGTGCAAGAAGACAAGGAGAACTATGGGAGAAGGGAGAAAAAACCTATTGCAAATTAATTTCCTTTATGAGAAGTAATAAGTTTAGCCATATTTTTACTTAGAATAAAGTGATGTTTTATTTTCAATATAGTTGTGTTCATGATGTTTATCATTATGGGTTTTTAATGTGGATTTTTTAGTCTATTACCATGTTTAAATTATAAAAATAGGCCCCCAAGGTCTATACCCTTGAGGTGGGGCCTATTTTTCATGCAATAAAGGACTTAGGACTTGATTTAACTCTCTAAAAGTCCTCATTAAGATGAGTGATGAATTTGGAGGATGGACATGAGTTGAGGGTACAACCCCACCTCCCTATACCTAATTTATGAGGGAAGACTTGGGGAATGGGGTGTCCTAGTTTTTGTTCCCTCTTAAATGAGGAAAAGACATTATGGAGGAAAGGATGAGAAGGTGAAAAGTGTCACCTCTCCATCCAAATATTATGAGTTAATCTACCTTATATTGGGTTTGTCAAGAGAGGGGGGTTATTACCCACTTCTCCATTTTGGAGAACTCTTGTTGGATTTTGAGAAAGGAGTAGAAATTTCAGAGGAGTTCTTGCATGAGATATGGAAGCCAATGATGCATATACTTGGAGAGATAAGTTGTTCCCTACTTCCTCTATGTTTTTTATTTATGTGTTGTAAGATTGTGAGTTGTTTTACAAGATTCATTGTTGATTTGATAGATGCAAAATCAATTATATGGGCTTGTGTGGCAGGTAATCTAAGATCCATGTGAATCTTGTGTTTGATGTGAGAAAATTGATGCTAGTTATTCCTAGCCTTTATTTAGTATGTAGAGACCCAAAATAATGGGTCTAGATAAAATTTATTACTCGAGGGTTTGGTTAGAGCGTAAGAGGCTTCATGATACCAATAAGGTTGGGAGGAGAGAAAGTCTTATTTTTGTGTTTTCCCCATTTGCATTTGTCATTAAAGGTCATATGATTTAATTAAATAAAGAATAAATAAATAAATAAATATATATATATATATAGATATATCTATAGATATTATATATATATATATATATATATATATATATATATATATATATATATATATATATATATATATATATATATATATATATATATATATATATATATATATATATATATATATATATATATATATATATCTATATAGTATATAAGGTTTAATTAATTATAACTTTATATAGTAAGACAAGGGATACCTAATCCTATAATCAACCATAAAAGTTAAGAAGTTATTGAAGACATAATATAAGGTAAACATTTATTTATAAAAAAAATGATTATTTAGGTTTCTTAACTTTAGATTTTGTGCATTACAAGTGCAGAGCTCCTTCGTCTAGGTTGGTCCTTAGCAAGCAACATCATAAATCAATTGCAAGATCACTCTTAAGAGAGTGAAGGTTCATGAAACTATTATAGAAAAAAAAAATTAGTTGTTTTTTTGTCTAGTCAAAATATGGACATGACAATCACTTACATTCACTTAAGATCCATTTGTGGGTTTCATAAGCTATAACTTATTTTGCATCTCATGGTTCCCCTCAAAATTTAGATGAGATTGAATTTCTTAAAAATTAAGCTATAACTTATTTTGCATCTCATGGTTCCCCTCAAAATTTAGATGAGATTGAATTTCTTAAAAATTATGCATAATTATTTGTTGAGATTTTTCTCATGTGTATGAAATTTTTTATTTTGTACATTTAATATATTTGAAGATATTGTTGGAGAAAAAAGAAGACAAGAAAAATAACTCTTTAATATATTTTATTTTAAAGGCATAACAAATGGCAAGTACTATTTTACTTTAACATACCTAATTAGTTATAGCTCACATGTATGCTAAAGTTAGGGCAAAATGTAGAGAAGAAAAGTGGTTAGTTTACACTTTTCCCTCTCTTTGGCACTCACAAAAAAACATATTTTTCTAATAAGCATCATAATGTCTATTTTTATTATTATTTAGCACACTTAATATACCTAAACTCACACCCTATGTCAAAAATATAACCCTTTCACACATGAAAATATCTTGTTGGTTTCACTCCTTACTATTTCACAATCCTTACACTATAATTCATGATCCTATCCTTTAAATGGGATTTTGGTGGTCACATCCACAATGCTCAAAGTCAAAACTTCTTATTTTAATTGCAATTTTTCACTTTAATTTGTATATTACTATTATCATTTTCTTAAAAGGTCATTAATAAGAAATTTTCTAATTAAAATTTACAGGTTTTTAAAAGTTCTCCTATAAAGAATTAGGAAATTATGAAAGGAGAAATATTGGAGGCTCTGAGATAGCAGAAGCTTTGGGCAAATAAGGAGGAGATTTGTTTGTTCATGCGAGCCCTCACCTCATGTAGGCATTGGACGACCTACCTCATTGGATTTGGACTGCCAGAGTGTGGTGCTTTTAATGCTTGTCTATCAGGTTGGGAGTGGTATATGGGCCCTAAACCACGTGAAGATGGAGTTGTTCCAAATGCTAGTGCAGTTGTAAAAGGAGAGAAATCATTCAAAATAGTGGTGTTGGAGTTGCAGTGCTTGCTAGAAGGAGAAATATTTATTGCAAAATAGATGTCAAGTGAAGAGGATTCGAATGGTAGAAGAGGAGGAGGTAAGTCTATCACTGACCCTTCTCTTGTTGTCATTCTAAATGAGAAAATGGCTATAGCTATAGATAGTGAAAAAATAGGTTAAAAAATGTGGTGATCTTTCTTGTGACTCTGGACATAAACATAGTTCCCTCTAGGAATTACATGAATACATGGTTGCAGAATACTTGAGGGAAAAAACTAGGTTTTAATTATACCTTTTGCAGAATGATACAGAAAGGGTTCTTTTTAATCTTTTTCAAAAACCCTAGCATACAAAAAGAGGCCATTAAAAGGCAATATTGGACCATTGGCTCAAGATGCTTTAGGGCCATTAGTTGGGAGCTAGATGCAAATACTCAAGAAATATTGGCTCTCTCAAGCCCTAATGCCTTGGAACCTATAAGGAATGTGATTAGGATGGATGATACGGGCTCCCTGCTTCTGCATATGGATGCAAGATTGCTTATTTCAATTAACCCTACAAAGGATCTCCTGAGGGACCTTAAAGTGCAAATAAAAAATGAGACATTTGTTTACCTTGTTGAATGTTTGGGGGGAATCAACACATGCTTTTTGTGTAGAAGGGAAGGCCATGTTAGAAGGAATTGTCCTTTGATTAAGAAGAAGATGAAGGATAATAATCCTAACTCTAAGTCTGCTAAGCCTCTAAACCCTAAAGTGGCTATCTCAAATGATGATAATAATAATGCTTTGCCCCCCCATGAGCCTTTGTCTATAAATGATACTATTGATAACCCTAATTCTAGTGAGCATGCTAATAATGCTAATACCAACACTCAAACCCCCCAAGAGCCTTTGACAGTGGCTACTAAAGATGTAAATCCTAAATCTATTGAGAAGACTAATGATGCAACCCAAGAACTCTCCACGACTAATCAAGTCGGACACACAATTGCTTCTCATGAATCTAACCCTGATAATTCCCTGATTAGTAAACTAGATGCTTACATTGTTGAAATTACAAAAGCCACTCAAAATTTTGTTGATATTCAGTCCCCAGATAATTCTAATAGTCTTAGAGTGCCACCCTCTATGGAGGGAGAAATCCTTCCTAAGCACACATCTCTCAATGCCCAACAACTTATTTTGGGAAAAGTAAAGAAAATGGTAGACACCACAACAAGGGTCCAAAATATCTTTGATGGTGGCAAGCAGATGCATAATATTGGTGATAGTAATAAGAATGAGGATATGTCTCAGACCCTCTTGAACTCCCTACTAGGGATATAAATATATAAATAGAGCCCTTGTGAGTGAGCCTATTGGCTCTATTTGAGAGCTGACGAAGCTTGAAGGGGTGAAGGAAGTTGGGAAATCCAATGAAGTCCTAATAAAGGAACTACCATGGTGGTAGAAGACACAAATGAAGCCCTAAATGTCATCAAGAGGGATTATGGTTCTGTAGATTGTGACCCAATAGTCTCTTTGGTCAATAACTCCCATAGCACCCCCCCCTAAGATGGCCAGAGATTCAACAGTGAGTTAAGTGTAACTGAAAAGTGCACTAGTTGCACCACTAGTAGTGAAGTGCTAGAGAGTATGGAGATAGGATCTAAATGATGAGAGTGAAGATGCAGATGATAAAATTGTCAAATGGGCTATTGTTCCTTTCAAGGGAAATCCTGATAAGGACCTCTTTGAGGAATCCATGAAGGAGTTTAGGGTTAGGAAAGCGAAGAAAAAAAATAAAATAAGGAAGACTAAAAAATATAGCACTCCCCATCTGGGAGCTAGTCAAATTTTTTAATTTAAAAGAAAAAAGGCAAAGAGCTAGTGGATCCTCTGCTCTTGCACAAGAAAAGAAAGCCCCCAAAGGGATATTTCCCAAATGTTATAACAACATCAAGGCACCCATGTAAATCACCCCTTAAGTTCTTATAGAATTGAATCTTTCATCTTGGAATGTTATGGGGCTTGAGTTCCCAGATAGGAAGTATGTAGTGAAAAGATTCTTAAAAATGAATAATGGTACTAACATTATGCTTCTCCAAGAATTGAAAGTTGTTGATTTTTATTTAGACATCAACTTAAAATGTATCTAGAGGGAAGTGAATACTTTTCTACTAGGCATGATAAATGAAAAAGTGGTGCAACTATTCTAGTAAGTAATAGGTGGAGAAAATATTTTAGTAAGTGGGATTGCTCACCTTGCAATAGGCTGGTATGGATCATCACGAAATATAAAAAACTTGAATTTGGGGTATGCTCTATCTATGCATCTAATGATCACAAGGAAAGGATAGATGTTTGGAAATGGATCTATCAATTCGAGGAGATTCTGTGGATTCTTGGGGAGGACTTTAATATGATAGAAGACTCCCTAGATAAAAGTGAAGACAATAAATTTGAATGGAAAGGTGAGGAAAGATTTTTTTAGAGTAGGATGCTAAGTAAGCTTAGACTTATGGATCCTCTGGAAAGAAGAAAGAAATATTCTTAGGCCATCAGGTATACTTGGTGTAATTTCCAACAAAGGAATAGGAGAATTTACAACATATTAGATAGATTTTATTTTAATATGGATTTATTTAAGATCAAGAAGGCTCCTAATGGAAATGTTGTGAGAGTCACCCCATATACCCTATCTGACCACCATCCTATTAATATTGTTACCTCACACAGTGACCCCCCTCATAAATCTTGTATTGAGAGGAAATATTTTTCCCTCAATACTAACATGTTACGGGAAGATGAGATGAAACAGGTGGTTCTCATTATTAGGCAATTTAACAAACAAGTTGTTAAACAAGAAAGTTTTATTGTTAGGTGGAATGAAAGTGTCAATGGTTGGAAAGCCCTCTTTCAAATAGTGGGCAAGCAGAGAGCCAAGGACTATAGGAGAGTGGAGACTAAGGCTCACCTTTTGCTATTGAGGATAGAAGAAGACATTCAAAATAATCCCTCCAATGCTACGGATTTTGATTCCTTTGTGTTAGGCTAAGGATGCACTTAGGAGAATTCAGAATGTGAGGATTCAAGGAGCCAAGACTAGAGCCAGAATTAACTCATTAGAAAATGGACATAAAGGCTCGACATATTTCTTTTAGCTTCTTAAAAATAAGGAAGCTAGGGAGACTATTGACAGTATATGAGACAATGGGAAACTTTTATGGATCAGTTAGATATATTGGAGGAATTTGAGCAGTTTAACCAAGGTTGTTCACTTCAAAAGACAATGACTATGATAAGGGAAAGGGAAAGGATCAGGCGTATCTTTCCTAAGAATATTTGCAGTAAGGACTCTGATATACTTAATAAAGAGATCTTCTGACACTTAATAATGACACAACGCTTGGACCTGATGGGTTGCTTGTGGAATTTAATAAGGAATGTTTAGACTAGATTGGAGAGGACCTTCTATAGGTTTATAAAGAAGTTATAGATAGGGGGTCTCTAGGTGATGAAATCAACAAAGGCCTTATCAAGTTAATTCCTAAAGATGATGATAGGTCGCTGATGAAAAATTGGATACTAAATAGTTGCCAAAGTCTTAGCAAGGAGACTAGAAAGCATACTACCTAAAGTAATTAACCTCACCCAAATAGGTTTTGTGAAAGGCAACTATATCCTTGAAAATTTGCTCACTTGTTGGGAAGCAATGAACTGGGTGAAGGAGTCTAAGAAAGATATGTCTATGCTATTACTAGATTTTGAGAAAGTGTATGACATAATTGAATGGAGTTTTGTGATCATGATGATGGAGGGTCTTGGTTTTCCTATGCACATTTCTCATATGGTTAGGACTCTCATGAAAGATGCTAAGGATTGTGTGGAAATCAATGGGTACAAATAAAAAAGTTTTGACCTTTCTGGATTGATCAAGCAAGGATGTCCACTAACACCAACTATCTTTGTTATTGTGGCAGACACCTTATACTACCTATTGAGAGATAATAGCATATTCCCTAAGGTTAATGGTTTTACCCTTCCTAATGGTGAAGATCTTTATAATATTTAATTTTCTGACGATACAACTATTCTTGTTGATTTGAAAGAGGAGAATATTGATGCCTTAATGCTCAAATTGAAATTGTTTCATGAGGCCTCAGGAAGAAAACTCTCTCTCCCTTAATATATAATTTTAGGGTACAAAAATCAACCCCTTAGATGGTTCAGTAAGCACTCTTTAATGTGGGTGGGGGACCTAATCATCAGGTAAGGTATCTTGGTACACCTTTTTCCATTAGCCCGAACTTAAAGGCAATGTGGGAATGGATCAAGGGAAAAAAAAGACAAGAAATTAAGAAAATGGAAAGGGTGCTACCTATCCCTTGCAGGAAGAGTGCAGGTAAATATTTACTACACCTCAGCCTGGTTCTTAAATAATTACCAATTTTGTCATATATAGAAACAAATTAGAGAGTTCTTATGGTCAGATGGGAAAGGAGGGAAAAAACAAACATGTTGTGAAGTGGCAATGGTACATTATGAGAAAAAGTAAATGTGGTCTAGGACTTAAGGATATTAGATGGCAGGGTATATCCCTTACGACCAAATGGATTTTTAAGGCATTACAAGGAGAGGATCTATAGAAAATACTGATTAGACATAATATATCTAAATATACTCCTAGAAGAAGTCCTACTTGGAAGGGCTTGTCACTCAATGATATTATTGTTGGGAAATTTTAGGTTAGACCCGCAAGCTCCTCTATTTTCAAGTCTATATGGAAAGCCTGGGTTGTTGTGAGGAAGTACATCTCTAGTAATAATGCCATCTAGGAGGATAAGGAAGTTTGTGGGGAAAGATCTTTATGATGGAATCTAAAGCATAAAGACAAGTCATTGGCTTTGCTTCAAGGTTTCTCTATCAAGGTATGGGCCTCAAAGGGATTGGAGAGTTTCTAAAATATAATTTAGGAAGGTCACTTGCTAAGCTGGAATGATTTTATGTAGATTTATGGTATTCCTTGTTGGATATTGTTGCTACTAGGATATGTTGTTGTCATTGATGTCAACATATTCCTATATTCTGGTGTTGCAGAGAGTTGTTTGGTGTTTTGGTGATTGCATTGAGCTAATATGGTAGGTTTATCTATTAGATATGTTGGAGTACTTCATTCCTTATTTGTTTCAGTGATCTGAGAGATTGCTTGATCATATCATTTGATCTGGTTTATAGTTCAGTCTTTTTGTGCAATGGTTGGCAGAGTTTGGTATTTTCTTCAATGAGCTTCGGTATGATCATATTTTTTATTACAGTTTTAGGAGAATGTTTTGGATTTTCATGTGTATCTTCAGTTCAGATGGTTCGTGATTTGGTTCTCTGCAAGTTATCTTTCTAGTCCAAATTATTGTTGTTGAGAATTCATGTGAGCTAGTGTGTTGATCGATGATTTGCATAAGTTGTGTTGGTGCAGCTATTGTGAATGGTTCTAATGTGCTTGTTGGTGTTTCCTGATCATTTTCTAGTTGTCTTGGTGGTCCGCATTCATTATTGTGTATATTTTTGGTGATTTTGTTGATCTGGTGATATTTTTTCATGTTATGTGGTATTTTTTATGGTGTAGCATGTTGCAGTTGATCTTGGCGAGATTTCCAGTGGTGATGCATGTTTGGAGACTTTATTTAGGTCCATGTTATGTCATATATATCATTATATTGGTCTGGTGGTTCTCATATGTATCATGAGATGTAATTTTGTAATTGAGGTTTGAGGGTTTGGCCGACCTTGTAATCAAGGTTGATGAATTTTATAAATAGGTGGTATAGTCATGTAATTTGGGTATCGTTGTTGTGCCTGCATTATCAAAGAGTTGTGTATGTGGTGCTTGAGTGAATTTATCATTTGGTGAGGCATATTGATCATATATTGTTGCAAGGTAGACAAATGTGCTTAACCAGAACTGCCATTAGGCATAAGGAGATGCTATATTTGCAATTCATGTAATCCAGGTTGTAGTCTAAATCTTATTGTAAGGTAGTCAACCTTCCCTGAGGGTTGTAGCTTTCTAGGTCATCTTATTTTGAGAAGTGAGCTCTAGGCAGTGTGTCTGAATGCATGTGCATTCCCCATTGTAATATTTACACATACAACTATAGAGTATCACCTTATTGTGGGTAGGTTCCCACCATGGGTTTTCCCTCAACTGGGTTTTCCACCTCAAAATCTTGGTGTTATGTGTTGTGGTATCATTGTTATTATCTTTACTCTTGTTTGTGTTGTTGTTTAGATATAAGATTGTGCTTAAATTGTTTAATCTGGTGAAAACTGATTCACCCCCACCCCCCCCCCCCTCTCAATTTTCCTTCTTGGTTGTGCTAACAATTGGTATCAGATCTAGATCCTCTGAAAGAAGCTTGATCGCTTGAGGAGATTCGAGATGGCAACTTATGTGTTCAAGAAGAAGAGTCCTAGATTTTATGGAAATAATTACATTGTCTCGAAGGACCAGATGGAAGTTCATCTAAAGTGTCTTAGTGAATATTATTAGAAGATTACAAAGAATGTTTACAATGTTCCTTAGAATGGATCGGTTATTGCTGATGAGATTAAGGAAACTAAACATAACATAAGAGCGAAGGAAGAATTATTGAGTACCTTGACTGATTCAGAGATGACTAATGTGATGGGTTTGTAGACTACACATGAGATCTGGAAGAAGCTAGAGACCTTGTATGAAGGAGATGTGCAAGTTAAAGTTGCTAAGTTGCAGAGCTTGAAAGAGAAGTATGAAGCATTAAAGATGGGAGAAGATGAGAATATATCAACCTTAACGGCTAAAGTGAATGATATTTTCATGAATATCAAATGTGTTGTTGGAACCCATGAAGAAGATGACATTGTTGCTAAGGTGTTGAGATCATTGCCTCCTACTTATAACCATAAGGTAGCTACTATTAATGAGATCTAGAGTGTGACTATTGTGACTAGAGACATGTTGGTTGGAAAGCTTACTGCATTTGAGTTGAGCGAATTTGGAGAATCACATGGGAAATATGAGACTACATTTAGAGCCTTTGTATCTGGGAAGTAGAAGTATGATTCGAGAGAAAGTTCATGTTGGGTATCAAGATTTGAAAGAGAAAAGAGAGAGATGGAAGAGAAAGAAAGGGAATTGGATGAGCTTGAAGAACTTATTGCTCAGATATTTCCTAAAGGAGTTGGTGAGTATGATGGGAAGTTACCTTTGAAATATTTCTCTTGTAATAAGATAGAACATTTTGCTTCTACATGTCCTGAGAGAATGCCTAGATATGATAAGCATGATAAATAGACATGATAGATCTTATAGGAATAATAGATATGAGAAGCATGATAAGTATGAGAAGCCCTATAAGCCCTACTGCAAGTACAGAAATCAAAAGAGATGCTACTATGTTGTTGATGAAGGTGTTGATGAATACTAAGAGTGGGGGTGAATTAGTATACAGAAAAATACTGAACTTAAACACTTTAATAGTCTAGTAGTAAACCGGTAAAGCAGTTTAACAAACAAACTGATTGACACACATGCAAAATAAATAGCAAATAAGGCATTCACCCACAGGAGCAGTAACACCATAACACAAGATATTTGATGTGGAAACCCAAATGGGAAAAAACCACAGTGAGATGAAACTCACAAGTAACTATCTGCAGAATAGAAACCAAACCGGTTAATGTCAGATCGGTTAAGGTCATACAATGTTCTTTACCAGAACAGATCCTGTTAGGAATCTCAATCTCTCTTAGGAGATAAGTTTGATTAAAGACTACCTTGCTAGAGGATTTCAGATCCATAGATGTGAACCACCTTGTTAGAGGATTTACAAAGGCTTTTCTGGGCCTACCCAGTTAAGGGTTTCTAACTTGTCAAAGATGTGAGTAATCAACAAGTGAGTGATCTAGCAAATTTCACAAATTGCTTGGTTAGATCCTTGATAGCTTGTTCTTAATACATTCCAGCATTACTTCAATCTTCAACACATTCACACTCTACCTTCTCTCATAGACCTAAACTTATCTTCTCTGATCACACTTACAAAAACTCACCAACAACTTTCAAAAACCCTTACTCCCACCTAAAACCCTAGACATGATGTCCTTAAAAAGGAATCTAATTTCATGTCGGTCCAATAGATTTACAATACAATTTTCTAGGTTCAGTGCATCTAGACATATTTGGTAACACGACACAAAAAGCATCGCTAGAGTGTCGGCACCGCAAAACAATCGGTGGATAGTAACTCATCACAAAATACCAGTTCGTAACTCATCACAGAGTATTACCGATTCATACAAAATACTGGTTTACGTAAAATACCAGTTGCCGGTTTGTCAAAAATGAAGACTGGGAAATATATGTTCTACTGCTTTATCCTTTGTGCTGCTTGAGATCCTCGAACCGCTTGGGGTCTTCATACCACTTGAGATCGGTAAACACTTTTTGCAAAACACCGAGAGTCTAAAGACCAACACATGATACCAATTTGGAACAATTACCGGTTGAATATAATTCATACATTCAAAAAGTGATCTCATAGCAAGTGTGTAACCATCAATGACAATTACAACATAATCATCAAAAATGCCAACAATCTCCCCCTTTGGCATTGATGGCAACACTTAGGAAAATTTTGACATCTAAGTGTTTTACAAAATCATGCCATAAACAAAATTACTCCCCCTAAGCATATACATTATCCCTTTTGCAGAAAATACAATGTATACTACTCTTTATCAAAGATAAACATGAAAGTATACAACAAAACATCAAAATTTATATACTTCTCCCCCTTTGCCAACAATGACAAAACATTGCAAACTAACCCCTATTTCATTAGTATTAAAATAATAAGTGTTTATGATAGTAAAGAGTAAAACTTGTCAAAAACTAATTTAAAGTTCTGCAAAAAATTGCTTCATGGATAAGGATCATGACTCTAGTAGGGAGGTAGCCACCTCTTTCTCTATCTGTATTTGGGAGATCTGTTCTTCCATGGCATCTATCGTGCTCATCTCTTGAGTAACCATTAGGGCATCAAGATTTAGATAGTATTTCTGGAGAATTTGCAATCATGGCAGTAGGATCAGTTGAAGTTCCTACAAATTACATGTCTGGTTGCTTATCTCTGCCTATATTCTTGCAGACTAGATTTGAAGTCGGTGAACAGTTTGATCATATGTGGAAAAGCAATCATATGGCATCTTGAAGGTGCTAATAAATGACTGCATACAACATTGCAGTTTGTCCTTCTGAGTGAGCACATCATCACAAAATAGATGAGGTTGACATATCTTGTTGAGTAGTAGATTTCCCTCATCCATTGCATCTCAGATGTTCTTTTGTGTCTTCTGAAGTTCTGACTGAAGTTCATTCAACTTCTTCACCAAGGCAATTTTTAGAGCCTTTTCATGCTCCTTTTTGGCATTTGATTCTACAACTTCTTCTAGGCTTTGGACCTGGTCATCCACAACTGTACATAGAAGTTTTAAACAGGCAAGTGAGGAATCGGTATTGGGGAGGTTCGTATCGGGTATCAAATTGGTAAGTGTTTCCACCGCAGTTTGGATAACATCTTCCTCCTTTTTCCTCCTTAGAGCATCCAATCTCTCTTGAGCAAGCTTAATGCTCTGTAGCAGCTCTAATTCATTTGCAAACTGGAGCTCAATAGGACTAGTAATGTTAGCCAGTTTGGCTTGGCTACTAGTTGCCTTTGGAGTCTCCATCTGAGTGCTCTTTTTTGCTTCTCTTTTCTTGTCTTCTTCTACCTTCATTTTCTCCTCTTCTTTCTGTTTCTCCTCATCGTCATCCTTCTTCTTCTTCTCCTCTTCCTCCTTATTTTTCTCCTCTTTCTTTTTGTTCTCCGCTTCCTTTCTCTTCTCCTCTTCCTTTCTCTTCTCCTCTTCCTTTTTTGCTTCCTTCTTCTTCTTCGCATCTTCTTGTTTCTTATTTTCCTCTTCTTTTCTCTTTTCTTCCTCTTTCTATTTCTTCTCTTCCTCTTTCTTTTTCTTCTCATCTTCTTTCTTTTTCTTCTCTTCCTCTTTCTCCTTTTCCCATTCTGCCTGTTTTGTCTCTTCAGTCTCCTGTTTCTTCCAATCTTCTTTTGCCTATTTTCTCTTATCTTCTTCCTGTTTCTCCTAACCTTCTATTTCTACTGGTGCATCTGGAGTAACATTGCCATCATTTAAGGCATCAACATCAATTGGTTCCATTTGAGTGGTGACTGGTTCTCCTTCATTGTTGTATACTTCATCCGGTTGAGTGATTTCTGGTTCTTTCTCAGCTTTCCTATTGGCTTCAGCCACTTCATGCAGTCTTAAAGTTGATTGAGCAAGGGAGTGGGTATCTTTGACCACTTCCAGAACTTTTCCTTCCAATAAGAGAAGTCTTCTTCTTCTCATGAAGAAGAGGCCCTTATATTTATCCACCACTTCATACAGTTCTATTTTAGGTACATCAGGACAGTATTGTGCAAATACTTCCTCTCTTATTTCTTGTTCTTTCTTTATGGCAATGCACCACTTGTTGTCTAAAGAATTATACAAAGAATGAGGTGCCTCAGATTTAATTTCTGATGGCCACCGGTCATTAATGCATAAATAATTGATAACTTCCTGTTCAAATTATTTCTTTTCATCATCATTAAAATCATCAAAGAACTCTTTTAAATCACCAAGTACTTTTCTTCTAATATTCTTAATTGTTCTTTGACAATGTGTCAAAGGTTTGTAAGAGGGAATATCAATATTTAACGGTGCAAATGATATTGGTTCACACTTTGTCTTTTTCCTCGCTTGCCTACTCTTCTTAGGCTTTTCTTTAGAGACAGTGTCCTCTGAGTTTGGTGTATTGCTTTTTGTCTTCCTCTTCCTCTCAAAGACTTTGACGGGTGCCACTTTTGGTTTCTTCTTTACTGGTGACCACTTGGTCACTTTGGGACTTGCTCGAGTAACCGGTGTCGATGTTGAAGGCACTGCCTTTCCCTTCTTTGTTGAGGGTTCTTGAACTGGTGTAACCCTTTCTAGATAGGTGCCACTTCTCTTTGTCTTTGGATCAAGGGGCGAGGTGATTAGGGTAGAGGCATACCCATCTAACATGTCATTCATTACCTCATATCCCATTGGTTCCACTTCTTCCTGTCTAGGCTCAACCACCTCCATTATGCACACATCAACTTTGATGGTGAAGCAGATGTCTTCCTCATACTTTTTGACTATATCACCGGATATTCTTATCCTTTGGCTCATCTTGCATCTGAACTCATCAAAGTATTTGTTCAGCACTTCCAGATAGCTGGTTCCAACTGCTTATAGGCTTTCTTTGATTTGCTTTGTCACCGGTTGGTTAGCAAACCACTAAATATCACCTACTCCTGGAAAGTAGCCTTGAAAGTAGAAGAACAACCCAACCAATAGTTGTCCAAACTTAAATTTTAGGGCATTGTCCGGTTTGATTGACTTGAGGTTCAACAGGAGTTGTCTTTACATATCGGTGCATAGATCAAATGATGCATCTTCCTTTATCATCTTGTAGGCGGCATTAACCGCTACAGTAGAGACAAAGTTGATTCTGCTAGCTGAGAACATCTGGTAACCTATCACCATGTAGGCATACTTGACCAGATCATCCTTGATTGAGTTGACAATCATTCCACATGAGTCGCTCACTGAACCAGTGATCTTGGACATTTCAGTCTTGCTAACCTTCCTTAGGGTTGGCACTTCACCAACATTGCAGAAGCCAGTGATGGCATGAATCACTTCAGGTGTGATATCATGCATCCGTTCTAAGTACATCTTATTACCATGTACCCTACTTAGAATAATCTAAATATGATCATCCAAAAATTCTTCAAGAAAATAGACTGCGTTATGAAGTTTCTTCTTTTCCAGAATGCTGAATTCCGGTTTAATCTTCTTATCCTTCCTGCAGAACAAACTTAACTGGGAGTGGATCACAAGAGACCCTAGGTCTTTGATTTTATAGTCTATGTAATTGGAAATGCCTTCTTCTACTATAACACCAGTGGGTATTTGAGACAGGGCATTGTATTTTGACTTCCGTTGAATGAAGTCCATAGAATCAACGGGTGCAGTAGAGCTAGCATGTGATGCAGAAGCCATGATAAATAGGGAATTTTGAAAAATACCTTCGTAGATCAAAATTTAGGGCTTCGCAATTTGAACTACGCTTCACACTCCTTCGGTTACTGAAATATCATTTTGCGTTCTACACTCCTTCAACAGATGTTAGCTTCAGATTCTTCTTCAAGTTTTTGATAGATTTCTTGAATCGCAATGTAATTCGCTTTTCTTCACTCTGCACTTGAAAACTTCTTTGCTGAGAAAATGACAGTGAGAAATGATTTGAAATTTCCTTTTAAACAGATTCTCCACCTACCATAATAAATGCTCCACTATTAGGGCGTAAACCCTAATTTTGCCTTATACTGTTTCCAGTCTTCTGCCAATCTGACAGGTATCTCATACCAGTTAAGGTCTTTTACCGGTGTCAACTGGGGATTCGAGATATTTCACCTTTTTCTCCCCCTAAGCTTTTCTAATGCTTAGTTTGCCGATTCAATGACTTCCACACTGAGTGTAGAAACCAGTTCTACTTGAATCACTTCTTCTGGCTTTTTCTTCTAGGTTTTCTTCATATCTGTTTGAACAATTTCAATATCAATTTTTCCTTTTGAAGTGACCGGTATATCATCCGATATACTCTTTCTTTCTCTGCAGAATCTTGTTGTATGACCCGGTTTGTTGCAGTGATAGCAAACCATTCCAGGGGCTCTCCAAGGTCCATTATTCATGTTTCCATTCTTCCTTCTACATGTTGCAGCAGTGTGACCATGACCATCACAAATCACATAAATTGCTCTCCATCCGGTTGCCGCTTGATAGCCACCACTACCTAACTGATGACTATAGGTATTAAACCGGTTTGGGTTCCGGTTCCCAGAGGGTTCAGGAAAAATTTCTTGATTCCTTTGAGGATACCTTTCGGTATTGTGCATGACAGGCCTGCATTCAAATGCTCTATGCCCAAACTTGTTGCATGCATAACAATTACCATTGAATCTATTGGATCTAGGTTTATCATTTAGAAAATAAGGAAAATTATTGTAAGCCTTACTTCTACATACATTAGCAGTGTGTCCTTCATTGAGACAGTTAAAGAAAACAGGTTTAAACTTTTGCTTATCTTTATCCTTTGATGTCGGTTGTTTCTTTGATGCTCCATCTTTTGTTCTAGAGGTCTCACCTTTCTCATAATTAGAGAAACCAAGTCCATTGGTATTCTTTACTGGTTTAGTTGATTCAAGCTTCTGCTCTAGCTTGATAGTGCTCTTATGGAATTTGGCAAGTATTTCCTTTGACTGAGTGAGTTCTTTGGAAATAGCAGCATTGGATTCCTTCAAGGTTGCATTCTCAAAAGTAGCCCTGTTTAGTTCACCTTGTACTTCTTCTTTTTCCATTTTGTTTTCATGAAGGTGAGCGGTAAGTGCACTAATCTCTTACTTCAGCTTGGAGATTTCATGATCTTTGTCTTTTACCAGATCTTCAGCTTTCCTCCGGTTCTCAAGCTCTTGGCACATTCGAATAGTCATTCCTTCCAACTCTTTTCTCAAGTTGGAATTGGATTCATTCATCTTTTATACTTCTTGAATTAGGGCTTCCATGTCTGCTTCATCAAAAGAACTATTTTCAGATAGCTCCATCAGTTTTTCAGCATGCTCTCTTCTTTTTGCCTGAGAGGCCTTATATTTGACCATAAGTTCATCATAGGCTTGCTCAAACTGAGTGAGCCGATGAGTAAGTTCCCTCACAGTGTATTCCCCCATATCTCTTTCCAAGTGGTTAGACTTATAGAAAGGTTGGATCTGATACCAATTGATGAATACTAAGAGGGGGGGTGAATTAGTATACAGAAAAATATTGAACTTAAACACTTTAATAGTCTGGCAGTAAACCGGTAAAGCAGTTTAACAAAGAAATTGGTTGACACAAATGCAAACCAAATAGAAAATAAGGCATTCACCCACAGGAGCAGTAACACCATAACACAAGATATTTGATGTGGAAACCCAAATGGGAAAAAACCATGGTGAGATGAAACTCACAAGTAACTATCTACAGAATAGAAACCAGACTGGTTAAGGTCATACAATATTCTTTACCAGAATAGATCTTGTTAGGAATCTCAATCTCTGTTAGGAGATAAGTCTGATTAAAGACTACCTTTCTAGAGGATTTTAGATCCATATATGTGAACCACCTTGTTAGAGGATTTACAAAGGCTTTTCTAGGCCTACCCAGTTAAGGGTTTCTAACTTGTCAAAGATGTGAGTAATCAACAAGTGAGTGATCTAGAAAATTGCACAGATTGCTTGGTTAGATCCTTGATAGCTTGTTCTTAATGCATTCCAGCATTACTTCAGTCTTCAACACATTCACACTCTGCCTTCTCTCACAAACCTAAACTTCTCTTCTCTGATCACACATACAAAAACTCACCAACCACTTTCAAAAAACCTTACTCCCACCTAAAACCCTAGACATGATGTCCTTAAAAAGGAATCTGATTTCATGTCGGTCCAATAGGTTTACAATACAATTTTCTAGGTTTAGTGCATCTAGACATATCTGGTAACACGACACAAAAAGCACTGCCAGAGTGTCGGCACCGCAAAACAATCGGTGGATGGTAACTCATCGCAAAATGTCAATTGGTAACTCATCACAGAGTATTACCGGTTCATACCAAATACCGGTTTACGCAAAATACCGGTTGCCGGTTTGTCGAAAATGAAGACTGGGAAATATGTGTTCTACTGCTTTGATCATTTGTGCCGCTTGAGATCCTCGAACCGCTTGGGGTCTTCATACCGCTTGAGATCGGTAAACACTTTTTGCAAAACACCAAGAGTCTAAAGACTAACACATGATACCGGTTTGGACCAATTACTGGTTGAATATAATTCACACATTCAAAAAGTGATCTCATAGCAAGTGTGTGACCATCAATGACAATTACAACATAATCATCAAAAATGCCAATAGGTGTAACAGATGAGGAATCAAAGAATGGGAATTTAGAAGAGGAGTTTGTATTTCTTGCTATCAAGGAAGATGATCCGGTATCAGTGAATTTTGCAAGATGCATTGTTGAGGAGAAATCTTTAGCTGCTAAGATTGAAGAGAGAGATGAATGATTAATAGACAATGGTTGTTCACATCATATGACAGGTGATAAAAGCAAATTTGTGAATATGGAAAGGTATGATGGTGGAATAGTAATATTTGGTGATGATAAAGCTTGTGTGATTCGTGGTAGAGGTTCTATATCTTTCAATGGTAAGCATAATACTGATGATGTCTTGTATATTGAAGGATTGAAGCATAATCTTTTGAGTGTTGGATAGATGGTTGAAAAGGGATATGATTTGCAATTCAATAATGGTAAATGTAAAATCTTAAATGCCTCTGATATAGAAATTGCATCAAGTACTAAAACTAAAGGTAATATCTTTCGCTTGAATGTCGGTGAGAAAAGTTGTTTGCTTGCTCAGATTGATGAAAGTTGGTATGTGGGCTTTGTTTCTTTAAAGCCTACATTACACTTCATATTTATTTAAGAGGATTGCTTGCTTGGTGGAGTTTTCTGATAGGGAAACAGACAAAGGCACGGGCCTAAATTCAATTGAAGGCATGTAACCTCGCATTGGGAACCATGTGTTAGGTGCCCTGATTTCTAGAAAAGTAAACTCTCCATGTATATGAATTGTGTATATTCTTTTTCCGTAGTTGTGTGAATATTATACATAGGCAAAGGGCAGGCAGAGATTGGCCTCACTCAGAGCTGCTGGTAAGTGGTTATGTTCACTGAGTATCTTTTTATCCAAAGAAATCCAGTAGTAACTTTAGACGTTTTCGTAATTGGAGTGCAAAGGGTGGTTTTTTTAGTGGGTGTATGGAAATATATTGACTAAGTTATTTATACTGAAATAATTGTCTCAGAAATTTTGGGTTTCCTTATATTTGTACTTATATTATATTATGATAATTGTCCTTTCTATGAAAAGGATCCATAAGAAATAGAGAATGTGTCCTATTAATTTTGAATACATGGTAAAAATAATTTCCACTCAATTTGTTAGAGATTTACCTATGATTGTGAAGCCTACTAATCCGGCATGTAAGGAATGTCAGAAGGGAAAGCAAACAAAAACTTCATTCAAAAGTAAGTTGTATTCATCTAATGGATTGCTAGATCTAGTTCATACTAACTTATGTGGTCCTACAAGAGTGAGAAGCATGCAGGAAGAGAGATATTTCATGTTGTTGATTGATGACTATTCAAGCATGATGTGGGCGACCTTCTTAAGGAAGAAATCAAAAGCGTTGGAGAAATTCAAGATATTTAAAGCGAGAGTGGAGACTAAGATAGGATTGAAGCTTAAATGACTGAGATCTGACAAAGGGGGAGAATTTACATCAGGAGAGTTTGATACATTCTGTGAGATGAATGGAATTAAAAGACAATTATTTGCTCCTAGAACTCCTCAGCAGAATGGAGTTGTTGAAAGGAAGAATAGAACTATCTTAGATGTTGCAAGGACTATGTTGATCGAAGGAAATATTGCATAGACCTTTTGGAGAGAAGTTGTTAGCATTGTTGTTTACAGATTCAATCGGGTGCATATTAAAGGTGATTCCGGTAAGAATCCTTATGAGCTATGGTTTGGTCATGTTCCTATAGTTAGATATTTCAGAATTTTTGGAAGTAAATATTATATCAAGAGAGATGAGGATATAGGAAAGTTTGATGCAAGATGTGATGAAGGAATCTTCTTGGGATATTCTACTAAGAGTAAGGTCTACTAGTGCTACAATAAAAGGTTGAAGAAGATGGTTGAAAGTGAAATTGTGAAGGTGGATGAGTGTCTTGGAAAGTAGATCAGAGCATGTAGTTATGATCTTGATGATGAAGATGTTGTTCCTAATCCTATGCAGACACGGATCTTGAAGAAGGTCAATTCAGTGAAAATAGGTAATCTAGATATTGTTGCTACCGGTGAAGAAGTGCAAGAGCCTGGAAATCAGAATAATCAGAAGACTCTGACGTATGTAAAGTTGAATCATTCAGGAAATCAAATTATTGATGATAAGAATAAAGGTGTGATGACTAGGAAAAGGATTGTTGCTGAAGAGATATGCCTAATTTTAAAGATTGAACCTAAAGATGTAGCAAAAGCATGTAAGGATGAAAATTGGATAAGAGCAATGGAAGAAGAGCTGAATCAAATTGAAAAGAATAACACTTGGGAGCTTGTTCTGAGACCTAAAGACAAGAATGTGATTGGTACTAAATGGGTGTTCCAGAATAAATTGAATGAAGTCAGTGAAGTTGTCAGAAACAAAGCAAGATTGGTATGTAAAGGTTGCTCTCAAATGGAAGGTATTGACTATGAAGAAACTTTTTCTCTTGTAGCTAGAATTGAAGTTGTTAGATTGGTGCTTGCATATGCTGCTTACAAGAATTTTAAGGTGTATCAAATGGATGTCAAGTCAGCCTTTTTGAATGGTGGCCTTGAAGAGGAAGTCTACATTGAGCAACCAGATGGATTCTCTCTATCTGATGAAGGAAATATGGTATGCAAATTGAAGAAAAGCTTTGTATGGATTGAAGCAAGCCCCTAGAGCCTGGTATGCAAGATTGGATAAGTATTTGTTGAAGTTGTGATTCTATAAGGGTACTGATGATAGTAATTTATATTTTAAGTTGAGAATGATAACATTTTGACTGTTGAAGTCTTTGTTGATGATATCATTTTTAGCAGTGATGATGATTTGAGTATGAAGTTTGTTGATGATATACAAAAGGAATTTGAGATGTCTATGATAGGTGAAATGAAATTCTTCTTAGGATTGTAGATTACTCAAATTGGTAAAGGTATTTTAATTTCTCAATCTAAGTATGTGAAGGAATTGTTGAAGAAATTTGGGTTAGATGATTCTAAACCTATTGGAACTCCTATGGTGACTAGATGCAAATTGTCTAAGAATGATGAATCTAAGAATGTTAATCAGACTTTGTATAGATCTATGGTTGGTGGATTGTTGTACTTGACTTAGAATAGACCAAATATTATGCATGTTGTTTGTCTTTGTGCTAGATTTCAATCAGATCCTACAGAAACTCATGCCACTGCTATGAAAAGGATCTTCAGATACCTGAAGGGGATTGTTGACTATGATTTGTGGTATCTGAAGAATGATGATTTCCTTCTATGTGCCTATACTAATGCTGATTGGGTTGGTGATGTAGATGACCGGAAGAGCACTACCAGTGGAGCATTCTTTTTGGAAAAGAAGTTATTTCATGGTCCAGTAAGAAACAAGATGTTGTATATTTATCTATTGTTGAAGCCGAATACATTGTTTCTACTAGTAATTATACTTAGGTAGATTGGATGAAGCAGATGTTGAAGGATATTAGAGTATTTTATAATGAGCCTACTATTATATATTGTGACAATTCAAGTGTTAATTCAAAGAATCTAGTGATGCAGTCTAAAACAAAGCATGTGTCCATAAAGTATCATTTCTTGAGGGATAAATTAAGTGATGAGGAAGTCAGATTGGACTATGTATCTACAAAGGATCAGATTGCAGATATTTTCACTAAGTCTTTGCATGTATATACATTTTCCTATTTGATAGACAAGTTAGGGGTCTCTACCCCTCCTATTGATAACTAGATGCATGGAATTGCATCAATCCTATGGATGTCAAAGCATTATCTTTTTATCTGAGTTGATGAGTTGGTGTTGCTACTCAGCTAGAGTAGTCAATGTGTGGTTCATATTTTTCAGTTATGGGTTTATCCTTCTTAGAAGATTAACTTTAGAAGAGAGAGCATGATTTCTATTATGCCTTTGGCATTGTTGTCAAAGTGGGAGAGAGTCATGTGAAAAACTACTATATCTTTGGAGCTTTGTGTGCACGATCTTAGGGGGAGTTTGCTAGTAATGATTCATTCCTTTGCATTGATTGTTTTTCACATTCATATGTTGCCATCAATCCCAAAGGGGGAGATTGTTGGATATTGTAGCTGCTAGGATATGTTGTTGTCATTGATGTCAACATAATCATGTATTTTGGAGTTGTAGAGATTTGTTTGGTGTTTCGGTGATTGCATTGAGCTGATATGGTTGGTTTATTTGTTTTGGGTGTTGGAATACTTCATTCCTTATTTATTTTAGTGATCTAGGAGATTGCTTGATCATATTATTTGATCTAGTTTATAGTTTAGTCTTTTTGTGCAATGGTTGGTAGAGTTTGGTATTTGCTCCAATGAGCTCCGGTTTGATCATACATTTTGTGGTAGTTTTGGGAGAATTTTTTGGATGTTCATGTGTATCTTCAGTTCAAATGGTTCATGACTTGGTGCTCTGCAAGTTATCTTTCTAGTCTGAATTGTTGTTGTTGACTATTCTTGTGAGCTAGCGTGTTGATCAATGAAGATTTGCATAAGTGGTGTTGGTGCAGCTATTGCAGATGGTTCTAATGTGCATGTTGGTGTTTCTTGATTGTGTTTTATTTGTCTTGGTGATCCACATTGATTCTTGTGCACGTTCTTGGTGATTTTTTTGATTCGTTGATATTCTTTGTGTTATGCGGTATTCTTGGTGGTGTAGCATGTTGTGGTTGATCTTGGTGAGATTTCCGGTGGTGATGCGTGTTTGGAGACTTTATTTAGGTCCATATTATGTCATTTATATCATTATATTGGTCTGGTGGTTCTGATCTATATCTTGAGATGTAATTTTATAATTGAGTTTTGAGGGTTTGGTCGACCTTGTATTCAAGGTTGATGAATTGTATAAATAGGTGGTATAGTCATGTAATTTGGGTATCGGTGTTGTGTCTACATTATCAAAGAGTTGTGTATGTAGTGCTTGAGTGATTTTATCATTCGGTGAGGTGTATTGATTAGAGATTGTTGCAGGGAAGATAAATATGCTTAACAGGAATTGTCATCATGCATAAGGAGATGCTATATTTGTAGTTCATGTAATCTGAATCTTATTGTAAGGTAGTAAGCCTTCCCTAAGGGTTTTAGCCTTCTGGATCATCTTATTTTGAGCAGTGAGCTCTAGGAAGTGTGCCTGAATGCATGTGCATCCCCCATTGTAATATTTATACATACTACTACAAAGTATCATCTTATTGTGGGTAGGTTCCCACTGTGGTTTTTCCCTTAACCGGGTTTTCCACATCAAAATATTGGTGTTATGTGTTGTATCATTGTTCTTATCTTTACTCTTGTCATTATTGTTTAGATATGAGATTGTGCTTAAATTGTTTAATTTAGCAAAAACTAAATCACCCCCCCCCCTCTCAATTTTCCTTCTTGGTTGTTACTAACATTCCCAATACCCACTAGAAGATCTATATTGTTCTTAGGGAAGCATGTGCCCCTCTTGCCCTCCCCAAACCATGTACTATTAATAACTCCAAGTTTGTGTCTTACAAGTGGTCGGATGGGTCATTGTTACCTAGTAATAAAGCCTAATCTATCTCTATGCTCCTTGTTGATGACTAATCTATCTTCTCACATGTGAACTCTTGTTTGAACATGAATCATTATGCTTCCTACTGACAGAAGATGTTTGAATCTCTATGGTGTAGACCTGTTGAACCAAAAAGAAGATGTTTTCTGTGGAGACTCGTCCTTCATAGAATTCCCACCAAGATGCCTAATAGTGAACCCTCCATCTGTTCTTCTTGTAGGTTGCCTGAAAAATGTTGAGCAAATTTTCTTGGAATGGCTATTTTCTAAGTCTAGAACACTTTTGGTATGATCATTAGGGATAATATACATCTTTCTTAGATTATTATTGGTTATGTCTTGTGTCTATAGAAAGATGCTAATGTTTTTTGGTCTATTTTTTCTATTGAAATACTATGGCTAATTTAGAAATTCAAGAATGATAATGTGTTTAGTGGTAGGGATAGATTCCTTACTAAGTCTCTAAGAAGACTTATTATCCATGACATTGATATGCAGGCTACTATGGCCATGAGACTGGACAGGAGGAAATTTGAGAGGTTGCTCCAGGATGGTACAATCAGAGTTTTCAATAGGGAGATTCCACATGGCTTCTCATGGACTAGGTGGACCAAGGAGAGGTCCCCTTTCGAGATCGGTCTTAATAAATTTGTTAGAGAGCTCAATTACCAAAAGAGATGGGAGGTACAACATCAAACTTGGTATCTTCCAGTGGCAGTGCCAATCCTCCACCCATATGTTGACCCCATTTTGTAGGGTAAGGAGTTGCTTTAGAGAGAGGGTTCATAGGGATGGACTGCATCGATAGAAATTATTGGTGACTCTAGTTCTCCTGATGGGGAGATTTCCTATGGTTATAAAATCACTATGATGTTCGCATTTTTGATGTTTTTGTTGTGATTATCATTGATGGACACACACTTGCATTGAGATCCTCTTTATATGTATAAGTTAGAGCACAACCGGTATTTGTTCCAACTGGTATGTTGTATTATAGTCTTTAGACTATTGGTGCTTTGCAGAATGTGTTTCCTAGTTTGAAGCGGCATGTTGACCCCAACCGGTTCATGGATCCCAAGTGGTACAAAAAACCAAAGTAGCATAACACATTTTTACCAGTCTTCATTTTTATCAAACCGGCAACTGGCATTTTGTGATGAGTTACCATCCAACGATTGTTTGACAGTGCCGACACATTAACGGTTATTTTTGTGTCATGTTACCAAGTTTGTCCAAGTTCATTGAACTTAGGAAATTGTAAGGTAATCCTATTGGACCGACATGAAATCAGATTCCTTTATAAGGACATCATGTCTAGGGTTTTATGTTGTTGATGAGGTCGCAGCAAAAGTTTATGTTATTTCTAGGGTTTAAGGTGGTTGAGGAGTTGGAAAGAATATGAATGTGTAGAAGACTAAATTAATGCAGGAGTGCATTAAGAATGAGCTATCAAGGATCTAACTGAGCAGTCTGTGCTATTATATAGATCAAACACTTGTTGATTACTCACATCTTTGACAAGTCTGTAGCCCTTAACCAGGTAGGCCCAAAAGCCTTTTTGTAAATCCTCTAACAAGGTGGTTCACATCTGTGGATCTAAAATCCTCTAGCAAGGTAGTCTTTAATCAAACTTATCTCCTAACAGAGATTGAGATTCCTAATAGTATTTGTTCTGGTAAAGAACATTGTAAGACCTTAACCAGTCTGGTTCCTATTCTGCAGATAGTGACTTGTGAGTTCTATCTCACCGTGGTTTTTCCCATTTGGGTTTCCAAATCAAAATCTATTGTGTTATGGTGTTTGTGCTTCTGTGGGTGAATGCATTATTAGCTGTTTGGTTTGCATGTTTGTTAACCGATTTGTCTGTTAAACTGTTTTACTAGTTTACTGTTAGTCTTGCAAAGTGTTTAAGTGCAAAGATTTTTGGAATACTAATTCACACACCCCCCCCTTAGTATTCATCAATTGGTATCAGAGCCAACCTTTCTACAAGTTTAACCACTTGGAAAGAGATATGGGGGAATACACTTTGACGGAACTTACCCACCAGCTCACTCAGTCTAAACAAGCTTATGATGATCTTATGGTCAAATACAAGGCATCTCAAGAAAAAAGAACAGAACATGCAGAAAAGTTGATGGAGCTATCTGAAAATAGTTCTTCAGATGAAGCAGACATGGAAGCCCTAATTGCTAAAGTAAATAAGTTGAATGAATCAAACTCCAACCTAAGAAAGGAGTTGGAAGGACTGACTATCTGAATGTGTCAAGAGCTTGAGAATCGGAGGAAAACTGAAGATGTGGTGAAAGAAAGAGATCATGAGATCTCCAAGCTGAAACAAGAGATCAGTGCCCTAAATGCTCAACTCCATGCAAGCAAAGTGGAAAAGGAAGACATGTAGGGAGAATTGAACACTGCTATCTCTAAGAATGAAAACCTGTTGGTAACAAATGCTACTATTTCCAAAGAACTCTCTGAGTCAAAGGAAATACTTGTTAAGTTCAACAAGAGCACTGTAAAGCTAGAGCAAAAGCTTGAATCTGCCAAACCGGTCAAGAATACCAATGGACTTGGTTATTCCAGTCATGAGGAAGGTGAGACCTATGGTACAAATGCTGGAACATCAAAGAAACAACCAGCATCAAAGGATAAAGGTAAGCAAAAGTTTAAACCTGTTTGTTTCAACTGTCTTAAAGAAGGACATACTGCAAATGTGTGTAGGAGTAAGGCTTACAACAATTTTCCTTATTTCCTAAATGATAAGCCTAGATCCTATAGATTTGATGGTAACTATTATGCATAAAAAAAGTATGGGCATAGAGCATCGGAATGCAAGTCTGTTATGAATAACACTAGAAGATATCCTTAGAGGACCCAAAGAGTTGGTCCTAAACCTTTTGTGAATCAGAGTCACAACCGGTTTAATGCCTTCAATCATCAGCCAAGAAGCAGTGGTTATCAAGCGGCAACCAGATGGAGAGAAAATTGTATGATCTATCATGGTCATGGTCACAATGCTACAACATGCAGAAGAAAAAATGGAAACATGAACAATGGACCTTGGAGAACACTTGGATTGGTCTGCTATCACTACAACAAACCGGGTCACATTGCCAGATTCTATAGATAAAGAAAGAACATATCTGATGATATACCGGTCACTCTGGAAGGAAACATTGATGTTGACACTATTCAAGCAGACATGAATAAAACTTGGAAGAAGAAACCAGCAGTGTTACAAGAGGAACCTATTTCTGCACCTAGTGTGGAAATCATGGAACTGGCAAACTAAGCTTCAGAAAATCATAGGGGGAGCAAACGGTGAAATGTTTTGAACCCCCAGTTTACATCGGTAAAAGACCTTAATCGATATGTGATACCTGTAATTTGGCAGAAGATCGGAAATGATAAAAAGGCAAATTAGGGTTTATGCCCTAATGGAGGAGCATTAATGACGGTAGGTGAGGAATATGTTTAAAACCATTTTTCAAATCATTTCTCACTATCAATTTTTGAGCGAAGAAAAGTTTTTCAAAGAGCAGAGCGACGATAAGGCGATTTGAGCAGAGATTTTGAGAAGTTGAGAAACTGTGAAGGAGATTCAAATTCAAACTGGAAACGGTCAAGTGGAGAACACAAAGTGGTGATTCAGCAACCGACAGAGTTTGAAGTGAAGGAGAATCGGCAAGCCCTAATTTCATGTGTTTCAAAAGGTATTTCTCGAGTTCTTAAGATTTCTATCATGGCTTCCGCATCTCATACCAGTTCTAGTGTATCTCTCAAGTCTGCAAGTTTTATTCAACGGAAGTCCAAGTATAATGCCCTATCACAAGTTCCGACTGTTGTGATAGTAGAAGAGGGAATTTCTGACTACATAGATTGCAAGATAGAAGACCTAGGGTCTCTAGCTATCCACACCCAGTTAGGTTTATTTTGTGGAAAAGATAAGAAGATCAAACCAGAGTTTAACATTTTGGAGAAGAAAAATCTCCACAATGTTGTTTACTTCCTGGAGGATTTCACAGAGGATCATATAAGGATCATTCTGAGCAGAGTCCATGGTGACAAGATGTACCTGGAGAGAACACATGATATAATGCCGTAGGAAATTGATGCAGTCACTGGTTTCTGCAACACAGGGGAAGTGACAGCCCTCAGGACGGTAAGCAAAACTGAAATGACTAAGCTCACCGATTCAGTGAGCGACTCTCGAGGCATGACAATCAATTCTATCAAGGATGATTTGGTGAAGTATGCATGCATGGTGATTGGATACCGAACATTCTTAGCCAACAGAATTAACTCTGTATCTGCTGCAATGGTAAATGCCGCTTACCAGATGATAAAGGAGGATGCATCATTTGATCTTTGCATGGGTATGCAGAGACAACTCCTATTGAATCTGAAGTCGATCAAACAAGATAATGCACTAAGGTTCAAGTTTGGACAACTACTGGTTGGATTGTTCTTCTATTTCCAAGGCTACTTTCCAGGAGTAGGAGATGTCCAATGGTTTGGTGACCAACCGATGACCAAGCAAATCAAGGAAAGCATTGAAGTAATTGGAACCGGCTACCCTGATATTCTGAACAAGTATTTTGATGAGTTCAGAAGGAAGATGAGCCAAAGAATGAGGATATTAGGTGACATCGTAAAGAAATATGAAGACGATATCTGCTTCACCATCCAAGTAGATAAATGCATAATGGAGGTTGTTGAGCCTAGACAGGAAGAAGTGGAGCCAATGGGCTATGAGGTGATGTACGATATGCTCGAAGGGTATGCCTCTACCCTTATTGCCTCACCGCTTGATCCTAAGGCAAAGAGAACCGGCACCTACCTAGAGAGGATAGCACCGGTTGAAGAACCACCAGCAATAAAAGAAAAAAAAGAACTGGTAGTAAAGAAGGCAAAAACAGTGCCTGCAACATCAGTACCGGTTACTACTGCAACTCCAAAAGTGACCAAGCGGTCACCAGCCAAGAAGAAACTGGAAGCAGCACTGGCTAAAGTGTTCGAGCTAAAGAGGAAGACAAGGAATACCTCTCCAGACTCAGAAGAAACTATGTCTGAGGAGCAGTCCAAGAAGGCGAGACAGATAAGAAAGAGGACAAAGAATCAACCGGCATCATCTGCACCAGTAAATATTGATATCTCCTCCTACAAACCTTTGACACATTGTCAAAGAACCATCAAAAACATTAGGAGAAAAGAATTGAATGATTTAATTGATCATTTTGATGACTTTAATGATGATGAAAAGGAGGCAATGGAAAAAGAAATAATTCAGTATTTATGGGTTAATGACCGGTCCCCTTCAGAAATTAGATCTGAAACACCGGGTTCTTTATATAAGTCCTTAGACAATAAATGGTGCATCGCCATAGAGCGGGAACAGGAAATAAGAGAAAAAGTTTTTGCTGAACATTTTCTTGATGTATCAAATTCAGAACTGTTTGATGTAATGAACAAATACAAAGGTATTTTCTTCATGAGAAGAAGAAGACTCTTGTTACTAGAAGGAAAAGGTAAGGAAGTGCTCAAGGATACACACACTCATGCTCTAGATGCTCTGAAGATGCATCGAGTGGCTAAAGCCAACTGGCAAGCTGAGAAAGAATCGGTTATATCCAAACCGAGTGAAGCACTTGATGATGAAAGAAATCTGGTTGATAAACCGATCAACACTATTGATGTCGATGCCCTGGACAAAGAAGATGTTACTCAGGAAACACCATCTGAGGCAACAGGACAGGAGCAACAGGCTGAACAGTTTAATAAGCAAGTTGAAGACAGACAGGAAGCGACAAAGGAATAGGCAGAGTAGAGTAAAAAGGATGAAGAGGAGAAGAAGAAAAAGGATGAAGAAGAGAAGAAGAAAAAGGATGAAGAAGAGAAAAAGAAGAAGAATGAAGAAGAGAAGAAGAAGAAAGATGAAGAAGAGAAGAAGAAAAAGGAGGAAGGAGAGAAAAGAAAAGAAGATGAAGAGAAAAAGAAGCATGAAGATGAAAGGAAAAAGAAGGAAGAGGAAGAGAAAGAAGAGGATAAGCAGAAGGAAGTAGAAAGGAAAAAGGCAGAGGAAGACAAAGCAGAGGAAAAGAGAAGAGAAGTGGCAAAGAAGAAAGTAGAAGAGGTCAAGGCAGGAGAAGCGAAGAAGAGCATTCAGATGGTGACTCTGAAGGCAAGCCAAACAAGCTGATCTCTCCAGTCTGCAAGTGAAATGGAGCTAATGCAGAGCATCAAGGTAGCTCAAGAGCACCTTGAAATCATTCGATGGAAGAAGGAGTAGGATGTAATTCAAGTGGCTGTGGATACGCTTACCGGTTTGATACCCAGTACAAATATTCCCAACATTGATTCATCACTAGCTAAACTCAAGCTCCTATGTACAGTAGTGGATGATCAGGTGCAGAGCCTTGAAGAGGCAGCAGATGCTAATGTAAAGAAGGAGCATCAAAAAGCTCTTAATATAGCTCTGATGAAGAAGTTGAATGAGCTCCAGACTAAACTAAAGAAAGAACAAAAGGATATAAGGGACGCTCTAGATGGGGGGAATCTGCTACTCAGCAAAATCTACCAACCCCATCTGTTCTATGATGAAGTGCTAGCTCAAAAGCAAAAACTTGAAAAGGACTTGCAGTCCTACTTGAGCACATTCAAGCCACCTTATGACTCCTTTACAACTTATGGGCAAACCATTCACCGGTTTCACATCCAGTCAGCAAAAATAGAGCAAGAGATCAGCACTCAGTCTAGAGATTTGTAGGAGCTACAACTAGTTCTACTCCCACGATTGCAAATTCTTCAGAAGTGTTATCTGAACTTGGATGCCTTAACAGTTACACAGGAGATGAGCACAATTGATGCCATGGAAGAACAGGTCTCCCAGATATAGACAGAGCAAGAAGTAGCCACCTCTCTACTTGAGTCCTGGTCTTTGTCAATGAAACAATTCTTGCAGGACTTTAAATCTATTTTTGACAATTATCATTCCTTGTTGTCATAAGCTTTTATTATTTTTAATATCAAATGAAAACAGGGTTGTTCAGTTGTACTTTGTCATTGTTGGCAAAGGGGGACAAGAATTATATTTGGAGAAGTATCTGGTAATCAAAATTTTGATTATATGCTCTAAATATCTCAATGTTTATGCTCTATATGCAAAAGTGCTATACATTGTATTGTTAAAAGGATAGTGTATATGCTTAGGGGGAGCAATTTTGCTAATGGCATGATTTTGTTGTAACACACTTAGATGTCAAAATTATATTTTCCTAAGTGTTGTCATCAATGCCAAAGGGGGAGATTGTTGGCATTTTTTATGTTTTTGTTGTGATTGTCATTGATGGACACACACTTGCATTGAGATCCTCTTTATATGTATAAGTTAGAGCACAACCAGTATTTGTTCCAACCGGTATGTTGTATTATAGTCTTTAGACTATTGGTGCTTTGTAGAATGTGTTTCCCGGTCTAAAGTGGCATGTTGACCCCAACCGGTTCATGGATCCCAAGCGGTACGAAGGACCAAAGTGGCATAACACATTTTTATCAAACCGGCAACTAGCATTTTGTGATGAGTTACCATCCACCGATTGTTTGACGGTGCCGACACATTAACAGTGCTTTTTGTGTCATGTTACCAAGTTTGTCCAGGTTCATTGAACTTAGGAAATTGTAAGGTAATCCTATTGGACTGACATGAAATCAGATTCCTTTATAAGGACATCATGTCTAGGGTTTTATGTTATTGATGAGGTCATAGCAAAAGTTTATGTTATTACTAGGGTTTAAGGTGGTTGAGGAGTTGGAAAGAATATGAATGTGTAGAAGACTGAAGTAATGCATTAGTGCATTAAGAATGAACTATCAAGGATCTAACCGAGCAGTTTGTGCTATTAGATAGATCAAACACTTGTTGATTACTCACATCTTTGACAAGCCTATAGCCCTTAACCGGGTAGGCCCAAAAGCCTTTTTGTAAATCCTCTAACAAGGCGGTTCACATCTGTGGATCTAAAATCCTCTAGCAAGGTAGTCTTTAATCAGACTTATCTCCTAACAGAGATTGAGATTCCTAACAAGATCTGTTCTGGTAAAGAACATTGTAAGACCTTAACCGGTCTGGTTCCTATTTTGTAGATAGTGACTTGTGAGTTCCATCTCACCGTGGTTTTTCCCATTTGGGTTTCCATGTCAAAATCTATTGTGTTATGGTGTTTGTGCTTCTGTGGGTGAATGCATTATTAGTTGTTTGGTTTGCATGTTTGTTAACCGGTTTGTCTGTTAAACTATTTTACCAGTTTACTATTAGTCTTGCAAAGTGTTTAAGTGCAAAGATTTTTGGAATCCCCCCCCCCCCCGCTTCTTAGTATTCATCATATGATAGTATGTCATAGTTATATATGTAGCATTTTTGTAGACTATGTCGTGATCATACTTTTAATTTTGCTCTCTTGTATATGTTGATCATGATGGATA
The DNA here is from genome assembly GCF_030272615.1 of Cryptomeria japonica. Taxonomy (NCBI): domain Eukaryota; kingdom Viridiplantae; phylum Streptophyta; class Pinopsida; order Cupressales; family Cupressaceae; genus Cryptomeria; species Cryptomeria japonica. Next base: position 235,586,020 of record NC_081410.1, on the reverse strand, counting down.
TTTGATGTTGTACGCCTTTTTTATTGTGTTTAAATTATATTTAATAGAAAAAAGGTCATTAATAACCACTTTATGATTGATAAATTAAAGATTAGTAAAAAGGAGCACAAAAGCACACAAATCACCTGCAAGCAAAAACATAAGTAATTAACAATGCAAATCTCTACCATCATCTTTTTGGTTATACATACTTATTTTATCTAGTATTCACTTTTACACATTCTAAAGGCATCCAATATGAATTGATTAAATTAAATTTAGGGATTTGATTGAGAAAGTCTCTAAATATCCACATACTACCATATAACATGTTTTATTCATAAGTGCATTTTGTAGGATCACAAAATACATTGCCATAATTGAATGGGATGTTGTCATAGTCATATAAAATGTCATCATGAGAATACAAGAATGAGCATAATAGAGGGACATGCATGCAACCATATATATGTTGTTTCACCTACCTAGAGATGACTATATGCAGATCCATACATTTGACATAGATCCCAAAGAAAAATAGAAGTTAGACTTAGAATATAGTTCCTTCTCCTAAACTTCAACAATTATTAAAATCTTCATCAAACACCAAAAAGAAATACACCTCTCTCACATCCTTACTCATATTTACTTTTTAGAAACATCCTTCTATTTTTAATTTAAAATAAAATAAATTAAGTAGAATGTTTAGAGTTTGTTTTTATATTTGAATTTATGCTAAAAATTAAATTAAGAATAATGAGATAGGATATTAAATTATTTCAAAATGCGTAATTTTCTTACTAAATGTATAGTATGGGACAATGCATATATACTCTAAATTTCATAGAATACACTCTAAACTTTTTGGAATGAATTTGTCTTAAAGGTGAATTTAATCTACATTGATACCATGTCAAAAAAGTCATTTGAAAAGAGAAAAATCAAAACGAAAAAGAAAATATAATTTGTTTGTCCATTTTAATATTTGAAAAAATAAATTGGTAACAAATGAACATGTAGTGCTTAAAATTTGAGTGTTGAATAATAATAGACTAACATGTAAGTCTTTATTCATAACAAAACAAAGCCTCTAGATAGATCTTCACAAGAGAGAATTCAAAAAATCATAACATAGACAATCAACTCAAATGTTACCAAGACCTCAATTGTTGAAATATTTCCTCCAATGGAAAGATGGTATGTGGATGCTCCTTTATTTGAAGACCATATGATTCAATAACATATACTTAGCACAAATGAGATGGATGAAAATGAGAGGGGATATGCCTTGATTTATAGATATTGGGAAGGATGAATAGATGGTCAATATCTAAAGATGAGATCAATGATGGAGGATTCTTGAGAGAATTTCCCTAGGATCGAGGAGGGAATGGAGGGATGAGATATAAGTAATTAGAATGTGAATGACTAGGATTAACTTACCGAATTTAGTAATTCGTTTTGACCATGAAAGTAAAAAGGAACATGTTTGCAGTGAGGCTAGACTCTTGGGCTTGTTGGAGAAAATGGTGGAACCAAAAGATAAGTGTTCTTAGGTGCCCATTATTCTTAGATTGGATTGTGTAGATGAAACATAGGCCTCCTTAAATAATAATATTATTTAATTATAGATAATAGGTTGAAATAAATATTTATTTATTTATTTAATTTATTGTGAGGAGATAGAAAATATGTTTATCTAAATAATAGTAATTATTTAATAGTGGAACCTTAGATGAAAGGCAATTAGACTAAGTGATGAATCAACTAGATGATGGGGATTGGGTGATAAAATAGACTAGGTGATGGGAATGTCTTGGATTAGATGAAGAATTAGAGGATGGATTTGATTGATTAGGCCTAGGGAAATATTTAGGTGTCTATAGAACCAATTAGATGCTATAATTAAAATAGTTTGACCAAATATTCTAATGTATATTATCTCTTAATTATGTTTTATAATTGATAATTCTGAACAATATTATTAGTGTGACATAAGCTATGAAATATTTTAACTTTTTTCATTTTGACTATAAAAAGTCAATAGTGCAAACTATTTTCATGTCACCTTTTTATTCTCTTTATTGTCCTATTTGATAAATGACATTATTTTTTATTTAAAGGGTTGTGGGCCAATGAATGTTTTTTTCATATTAGAGAGAGTAATTAAAATATAAAAAAATAGGCATAAAATAATTGACTAGCATACATATATTTTTTTTAAGTATGTAACACTCTATTTTTATATATTTATATCCCTAACATAATTATTAATACTAAATAATTTTTATTATTTTATTATATCTTTATATTTCTATTATACTATTTACAGAAATAAAAAATATTAGAACTTATTTTTTTATCAGTAATTTATGATTCTTATTAGTCATGGAAATAAAGGATTGCATATAATTCCAAAAAGTCTAGTTATCCAATATCTGTTCAGTCTAAAATAGAAGCACCTCGACGCGCCCACCAACTTCCTAAACCCCTTATACCATATACTTTTTTCAGAGAAAAAAACAAATCTATAAACTACTTCCACCATTGACAGAGACCATGAACCAAAATGGTCTCCAATTATTTGCCACTATACAAAATATCACTACCAAACCCCCACCCAAATATAAACAAGGAAATTATCAAAAAACCTACAAACCCTACAAAATCATGGGCAAAAGACACAAAAAAAAATAGCTCCATCCATACATTAGTAGTGTTCACCTGGAAACCTACAACTTCAACTACCCTAGGCCATTATCCCAGTAGTCTTCAGGATTGAAACTCGAACCTTGACCACCTTGTCTCTTTTTCTCCTCTAGAATCCTCCACCACTCGATCTCCCTCTCCTGCATGAATTCTTTGAGGCCTTCCCAACCAATTAAGACCCCTTCCCATCATTCCTCTTTTTTCATCCCATCCTTCCATAGAATGGAGGGCCTAAAATCCTCATCTCTTCTTCGGTGCAAATGCCTTCACTCGCACTCCATTGTAGACCCTTTCTAGGGACTACCCTCACCAAGAGATATTTTAACTCGAAGAGATAGACCTCCAGAACATATTCTTGAAGCACCCACTCAACCTCCTCCTTGGTAACCAATTCCAAACCCCACGTAGCCACCATGGACACAACATCAACATTGGTGTAGAATTTGAAGGAACACAAATGGACTATTGACATGGGGTGAATCAGTGGTAATCAAAAACTTGAACTCACTAATCTATTAAACCAATAATAACAAAAATCAGGGAAACTATAAGCAGAGGCATTAAACACATTCATACACAAGGCAAACCCATAACACAAGATATACAAGTAAAACCCATGGTGGGAAAATACCTCTATGAGAAATTCTCCTAGAGTCTACTACTCTAATCCAGCCTCACAATAGAAATACTTTGGTTACAACGTTTATAGGCACCCACCCAAAGGAGCACTTATTATGCCCTGCATAACACACCCCAACTTTTTGCTTCTCAAGCTAGGTACCCCCTTTTTTTGCTTCGCTTTGTTTTCTTCCTGTTTCCTTTTCATTTTCACTTCAGAACCTCGGGTATTGCTTCTATTTTGCATCATTTTTCCATGTTACAAAATACCTACCTCTGGGGCACTGTCATAGAAGTGAGCAGTGAGTGCTAGTTCCATAACAGTTAAGTGGAACCCTGAAACCCTGAAGTCTTCATTGTGTGTCTTCTCCTTGGTCGTTGTTGTCATCTTATCTTTGCTTGTTCGTGTTTTTTTCTTCATTCATTTTCCAGGTTGGTCTTTCATTTCCTTGTCCTTGTTTTCTCATTTTTTCATTTTTCCTTTTTTTGTAGTTTAGGTTTTAGAGTTATATTTCATGCTTTCAATCAAATCGACTTTTATCAATCCATAGGATGTTAGCCTTGTTTCTCGAATTCTCAAAATCCTCAATAATGAACACTCGAATCCCAAAATCCTCAATAATGAACCCCAAAATCCCAAAATCCTCAATAATGGACCCCAAAATCCTGAAATCATCAATAATGAACCCGAGAACCCCAAAATCATGAGATCCTTGCCTTTGGGGTATTGTCAAGGAACTAAGTGGTGAGCGCTAGTTTCGTAACAGTTAAGTAGAACTTCGAAACCCTGGAACCCTGAAATCTTGAAATCATCAATAATGAACCCCAAAACTCTGGAATCCCAAAATCCTCAATAATGAACCTTGAAATCCTGAAATTATGAAATACCCGCCTCTAGAGCACAGCTACATAAGTTAATAGTGAGTGTTGGTTTCGTAACAGTTAAGTAGAACCTTGAAATCTCAAAATCATCAATAAATAGACCTCGGAACCCAGGAATCCCAAAATTTTGGAGTCCCTTATGATTTTGATAATATGATAAAATTGATTATGTATCTTGTGTTGCATGTTACAAAATACCTACCTCTGGAGCACCATTACGGAAGTGAACAATGAGCACTAGTTTCGTAATAGTTGCATTAGACTTATGTAACCTTCCACCTCATCCAGAAAGAAGACTAGAGAGTTGGATTACCATCACCACCACTACAACTAGGCCTTCAACTAACAATGTAACTCACACTTCCATTTTGGGCAATATTTATGCATGTTACGAAATACCTGCTTCCAAAGCACCATTTTGGAAGTGAACCTTGAGTACCAGTTTAGTAGTACTTAACTCGAGTTCAAAGGAAGAGATTTGCATGTCAACTGCGACTCCTTGATTTTTGTAATCTTTAATTTAGGCATGATGTTGTCCTAGGATGTAGGGAAAAACTCTATAAATTGTAGGATTTGGGCCATTTTGAAGGTTCACGAATTGAAGATTTGAGGTCCATTTTAGAGATTCCATTAGAGATTTTATGCAATTTTATAAGTTTAGAAGATTTTGTGATACTCTTTGAAGTTTAATACAAAAAGTAGCTTGTGGATATCCTGAACAACTTGTGTGTTCTATATGGTTGTGTTCTTCGTGATCTGGTAACTTCTATCATTTGAATCAACAACTAGTTCTTTTGGATGCTTTATTATTTTATGAATCATATTGTGCATGTAAGGGGTATATGAGGATTAAATTGATAGGGTGATTATTGGTTGGGTGATATTCATTTCCATTGGTGTGTAAAGTTGTTTGACTTTATATATTTTCCAAAGTTCATCATTTGAATGTTGATTTAGTGGTATTGATAATATTTGCATTATGAAATTCTAACTGTGTGGATCATTCAGTTGTTATTGTATCAATTTCATTGTTATTTCCTTGTTCCCCTGATCTATCTTTTGTTGTTTATTTTGAGAAATTGAAAATTGGAAAAATACAAAAAATAGGCAATTCAAAGTAGTTACGACCAGCAGGCCCCTTGACAGGTACAATCGTATCAACCACTGAGCTGCCCATCACCGTCGAGACCCGACTATAGAGACCTTGGAGTAGTTAGATTCCCAAAACTTGCTATTTTTCAGGAGAGGTGGTGAGTGTTCACTTAAACTACCTGATTGTTGGTGAGTGTGTCAAAACACCCATCAATAGAAATTGGCGATAGAAGGAGGGTCGATAATGATTTCTGAATTATTTTCTTAAGTTAGAGTGAGTTAGATCTTGGGAAAGTTTAACTTCAATGGGAAGTCCATTGTGTATACCCGGGATTGTTCATTCAATTCCTCATCACGCGTATAATGGGCTTCCCATGTTCTTTCCTAAGAATGGATAAAGTGCTTCAGACCATGTAAATATTTTTAAACATCAAGTGTTTTTCCTTCAAATCACACTAGAGGATGTTACTTGTAACTTGTTTGTTCAAACTCTTCAAGGTTCAGCATCACAATGGTATGCAAGTCTTTCTCCTAGCTTGATTTGTTCATGGCATGAATTTGAATTCCTTTTCTTAAGTCAATTCGATCCTTTCACAAGATTGGAAGATGTACTAATTCAATTTGCAAATGTGAAAAGAGTATTTGGTGAATCAATTGCTCAATTCAATCATAGATTATTGGTTATGTATCAAAGAGTTCAATCTACAAGAAGAGTAATAGATGCAATATTTTTGAAAGGTCATTACTTTTGGGGTATTGGTAATATGTTTGCAGAAAAGATTAAAAGTTTTGGTGAAGTTGATGATGTACATCAGGCACTTGGAATAGCCTTAATCTTAGCACAATTTGGGTATGATGTTGTGAATAATAATTTTTACCATTTTAATGAAATTGTGTTAGGGGGTTGTTCATATGTACAAACTTGTGCTCAAGCACACACCATGCCTATCCAACACAAAGCATTCAAAAATACAATGTCCCAAATCTGCCCACTATGACTTCAAATAACACAATGGATCAGCCAAACTACAATCACCAAATGCAACTGCCAAATGTGAATGAAAATAGTACACCTACTAATGAAGTTTTTATGGTTGTAACTTCTTTCTTTGGTCATGATTTAGGAAGAAAAATAACAGATCAGAATGAAGTTCTTGTTGCTAAAGTTAATGATCTTCCATACCACTTGAACCAATTGCTTGAAAATGAAGAAGAAGTTGCTGCAAATTCTGATTACAAACAGAAAATCAGATTTGGAAGAGATTCAACAACTTGTTTGGAAGAAAGTTGTAAATAATTTGGAGTGTCAACAACACTTCCCCAACAATGTTACAATGGAGATTCAACAAGTGAAGGGTTTAATGCATATCCTCAACATGGTTTCAATGATAATCATTCACGGAACAAAGGTGAGAAAAGTTTTCATTCTTTCAAAGACATTCTATTTGCACATAGTAGCTTGAATCAACATCTGAAAGAAATGGGTGTTCCCAAGTGTGTGGTTGACATTGCATTATTAGATGGTTGTAGAATTTACCTCACAAACAAGCATTGTGAAGCTAACTGTTTTGTTTTCCTTAAAAGAATGGACCTATGCTTGAAGGAGGAAATTAAATTTGCAGAAGTATTCACTCCATTAGAAGACCATTTGAACCTTACACATGAATTAAAAGAGCAATTCCTATTTTATATATCACAAGAAGACTCACAACCAAACCCCCATAAGGAGTTGATTGACAAAGACCAGCATGATGGAGAAATCACTATAAGCAAGGACAAAGTTGGTATATTAATGACTAACTCTTCTTCTCCTAATCAAATGAGTATTGAATTAGTCCCACATGATAAGGTTGAACTTGATTTGGGTATGGATTCGATTTGTAAATAAGTTGATTCAATAATGGATGATTTCTTGGACAAAGTTATGAATGATAATCTTTCATGTTTAGAGGTTGATAATGTTGATCATGGTATGGACTTCATAAGCAAGTAATGTGATTTTAGAGCATATTTGGAAGTGATTGAAAATAATGATGATGAGTTCACTTGTTTAGACAACGGTGATGTGTTTGAGAATGTTTTCATGACCAAGGATGATATGAGTTGCTCATTGGAATGTACAAGTTGTATTGATTCGGTTGAAGAGAGTGTTGATGATGTAAGGGAATGTAATATATTCTTGGATGAAGTTGTGGAAAACCTCTTCCATTCTTATAAAAATGACTCATATGTTGACACTTTTGATGCAAACAAAGAAACGCGTCTAAACCACATTCAAACTTGCCAAAAAAAATAAAATTGATGAATGTCTAGATCAAATTTGTTCCAATCATGAAAGAAAGTTATGTCATAATGAATAATGATGAGAGCACACACATGCATGAGACTGACCTCTTATTGCAGCAAAGTGTTTGTGATATGTTCCAGGTTGGAGTGCAAGGAAATGCAAAGTGTATGCAAGAGGCAAAGTTAGAAATGGAGATGCTTCAACAAGATCAACAACATGAAATAGGGAAGTCTTCATTTGATTTCACACATTCTAATGAACTTTCAAGAGAAATATCTTATTCATTAGTTACTCATAACCTTGATAAAGAAATTGATAATGTTGATGATTTTGTGCAAGGAATTGATGTTGTGCATCATGAAGATGAGTTTCAAAATTTGTAAGGAAAAGATAGTGTGCAAGCTACCTCAGTAGAAGAAATAGAAAGGATAATGAATCTCATGTGTGAACTGGTCATAGACATGAGTAGTCGTAGTTGCTCATGTAATATGTCGGATTTTGGAACATGTGATTCATGTAGGATTCATCCTTTGGAATCACATTCTGAGGTAAGTTGTCTAGACTTTGCAATGGCTTGGGAGATTGCCATGGTAGGTAACTTTGAAGGTGAACATTCTGATTTTAATAATCTGGAGAATGATGAACTTAAATATTTTGACTTACTAGAAGAGGGGTTTGAAGTAAATAGTCCATTGGAAGTAAAGTGTCCCAATTCACTACTTGGTGTTGGTCTTCGTGATAATGATGTGTTGGAAGTTAAAGTTAATGTTGATGACCAACATATCACATTGCTAATGGATGTTGTTTCTCTTCACATGTATGAACCTGAGAGGGAATACAAGTTGCACCTCAAGTTGGGACCTCATTAGGACAAAGTCACTATGCGAGAACATGCACCTACAACACAATCAAATCAAGTGTCTTCCTTCCTTTTCCATCCATGCGTTGATTACTTTGTATTTGAATATGAGGTGGGGGAATACCAACATATTTGTGGGTAGATCACGGTCATAATGAAGACCCACAATTATTGATCTTTAAAGTTTTGTGCTCTCAAAATGAATTGAAATTGCTAAAATTTTACATTTCTGAGTACAAAAATGAATTTCCTAGACTTAGGACTTGGCCAACTAAGTTGTTACTGTTGAACATAATGAAGAATCAATCAAGAAGTCAAAATTTTTGTTGTCTCATTTTGTTAAGATCAAGTCTTAAGCTGGTCTAGTGTTAGTTTAGGCTAGGTAGGTAGGATTAGTTTAGTTTTCTTTTTGTTTTCATTTCTTTTCCTTGTTGTTTGGTCTTTCCTATCTTTTGGTCTTCTTGTTTGTCGATGTTGTGCCTTCTTTAGTTTCTTGTGTTTTTGTTTTGTTCTCTTGTTTCCTCCTCCTTTTTCCTTGTTCTTTCTTTTCACTTGATGTTGTTGTTCTCTTGTGTGTGGTTCTTTCATGTTTCCTTGTTCTTTTCTTGTGTCCTTGTTCCTTCCCTTTCTTTTGTTTGGGGCTCCCTGTAGGTGCAAGTTGGATTGTCACGTAAAGGGGTATAACTGAGAGTGACTTAGTTGGGAGTTTGCTATAAGTATTTTTGGATACTCGCTCAATCACTTGTCTGAGAAACTTTAGTTTATGTTCATATTTTTCAATCTTGAAGGTGCTGACATGTATCTTGACTTAGTACATTTCTGAGTTTCTAGGAAGTAGTTGAAGACCTATCACAAGCTACACATGTTAAGAAATCCATAAGTTAGTTTATATTAGGTTTGGTAACTCTATCCAAGGTGAAAAATATGAACGTTTGTGTTTCCTTCACAATATCCACTGTGGTTCCCAACCCAAACTTGAACTTAATTGTTTGAGGATTGAGAAAAGTGAAAAAAGAATGTAATCATCAGAAAATAAGAAAAAGAAAGAAATAATAAACAAGATTACAAAAAGGAAGGAAGAAAGAATAATCAAATCTCAATTTAGAAGGGTCATTCATGTACCTCCATCAGGGCTATAGATGATTGGCTGGCAGTGGAGAAATACTTGAGGGGATTTAAAGGTATCTCTATTGGGGCTATAGACGCCTGGCTGGCAGTAGAGCTATGCTCGGGATATCATTGCATGTTGGGAACTACATGCTTCACCTATGTAGCCTAGATAAATTCTACCTTACTTGGTTGCAACGAAACTCAATGGATGGTTAATGAATCATTTGCACACACTTACGGTTTCAATTGTAACTTGGGCCTCTTTGATGTGTTGGGGCTAGGTTATGTTGGCTTTCTTTTAGTTTCTTGTATGATCATAAACTGGAGATTCTTGGTTCTTGAAGGGTTAAGTGTTTGAAAATACATGGAAGTATTTTCCCAGCCGAGTCACCATTTGTTATGCCCTACATAACACACCCCAACTTTTTGATTCTCAAGTTGGGGACCCCCTTTTTTGCTTTGCTTTGTTTTCTTCATGTTTCCTTTTCGTTTACACTTCGGAACCTCGGGTCTTACTTCTACTTTGTATCCTTTTTGCATGTTACGAAATACCTGCCTCTGGGGCACTGTCACAGAAGTGAGCAATGAGTGCTAGTTTCAAAATAGTTAAGTGGAACTCCGAAGTCTCCATTGTGTGTCTTCTCCTTGGTCATTGTTGTCATCCTATCTTTGTTTGTTCTTGTTTCTTTTGTCCTTCCTTTTCCAAGTTGGTCTTTCATTTCTTGTCCTTGTTTTCTCATTTTTTCATGTTTCCTATTTTCGTAGTTTAGGATTTAGAGTTAGATTTCATGCTTTCAATAAAAACAACTTTTATTGATCCGTAGGTTGTTGGCCTTAGTTCTCCATTTCCCGAAATCCTCAATAATAAACCCCGAAATCCTCAATAATGAACCTCGAAATCCCAAAATCCTCAATAATGAAGCCCAGAACCCTAAAATCCTGAAAACATCAATAATGAACCTCAGAATCCCAAAATTATGAAATCCCTACCTCTAAAAAACTATCACAGAAGTGAGCGGTGAGTGCTAGTTTCGTAATAGTTAAGTAGAACTCCAGAACCCTAGAACCCTGAAATCTCAAAATCATCAATAATGAACCTCAGAACTCTGAAATCCTTAAATCCTCAGTAATGAACCCCAAAATCCTAAAATTACAAAATACCTACCTCTGGAGCACAACTATGGAAGTGAACAGTGAGTGTTGGTTTCGTAATAGTTAAGTAGAACCCTACAACCCTGAAATCCCAAAATCGTCAATAAATAGACCTCAGAACCCCGGAATCCCAAAATTTCAGAGTTCCTTATGATTTTTCTAATATGATGAAACAGATTATGTATCTTGAGTTGCATGTTACAAAATACCTACCTCTGGAGCACCTTTACAGAAGTGAACAGTGAGCGCTAGTTTCGTAACAATTGAATTAGACATATGGAACGTTCCACCTCATCCAAAAAGAAGACTAGAGAGTACGGAGGAGGTGCTCAAAGTTTTTAAATTTAGAATGGAGTATATTTCTGACCCACCAGCCACTTCCTAGAATTTTTCATCAACAACTACCAAAACTACAAGAGGAATAAAGGACAAACATGCAATTAGAAAAAGAAAAATGCATGTTGAAGTAGTACCAACACCATAAATACTATAGCTTAAACTGGTACTAGATGTCACACTTGCTTTTTGGGCATTATTTTTGCATGTTATGAAATACCTGCCTCTGGAGCACTGTCACGAAAGAGAGTGGTGAGCACAAGTTTCGTAACAGTTAAGTGGAGTTCATAGGCAACGACATGCATGTCGATTGTGGCTCCCATCATTTTGTAATGTTAGTTTTGCATGTTGGATTACCATCACCACCACTACAACTAGGCCTTCAACTAACATTGTAACTCACACTTCCTTTTCGGGCAAGATTTATGCATGTTACAAAATACCTGCTTCTAGAGCATCAGTTTGGAAGTGAACCTTGAGTACCAGTTTAGTAATACTTAACTGGAGTTCAAAGGAAGAGACTTGCATGTCAACTATGACTCCTTGATTTTTGTAATCCTTAATTTAGGCATGCTACCTTCCGAGGATGTAGGGAAAAACTCTATAAATTGTAGGATTTGGGCCATTTTGAAGGTCCGTGAATTGATGATTTGAGGTCCATTTTAGAGATTTCATTAGAGATTTTATGCACATTTTTAAAATTTTAGAAGATTTTATGATACTCTTTGAAGTTTAATACAAAAAGAAGCTTGTGGATTTCCTGATCCACTTGTGTGTTCTATATGGTTGTGCTCTTCGTGAACTGGTAACTTCTATCATTTGAATCAACAGCTAGTTCTTTAGGATGCTTTATTATTTTATGAATCATATTGTGCATGTAAGTGGTATATGAGGATTAAATTGATAAGGCAATCATTGGTTGGGTGATATTCATTTCCATTGGTGTGTAAAGTTGTCTGACTTTATATATTTTCTGGAGTTCGTCATTTGAATATTGATTTAGTGGTATTGATAATATTTGGATTACAAAATTCTACCCATGTGGATCATTCAGCTGTTATTGTATCAATTTCATTGTTATTTCCTTGTTCCCCTAATCTATCTTTTCTATTTATTTTAAGAAATTGAAAATGGAAAAAATACAAAAAATAGACAATTCAAAGTAGTTACAACCAACAGGCCCCTTGGCAAGTACAATTGCATCAGGCTTTGAGCTGCCCATCACCGTCGAGACCTGACTATAGAGACCTTGGAGTAGTTAGTTTCCCAAAACTTACTGCTTTTTAGGAGAGGTGGCGAGTGTTCACATAAACTACCTTACTATTGGTCAGTGTGTCAAAACACCCATCAATAGCACCAACCCCTAGCTTTATTGGCACCAACCCCCTATCTGACCACCAACTCATACAATTACAATAAGTAAATATTCAATTACAAATAAGAACCTTATTAAAAATGAACTTTTGTAACTCATAATTGTTCTACACTTGACATTGACTTGATTCTTTTCTGCTCCCAAGTTTTGTCTTCTACTCTCTGACCTTTGTTATCAATCTTTGTCCTCTTCTTGTCTCTACCAACAACTCTCTATTTTCATCTCTAATCACTCCTCCTTCTCTGTATCTCACAATGTATATAACCAGCTATGTTATCTTCCTCGGCTCTCCACTCTCTAGTTGTTGATCTCTACTCTTCATGGTTGCATTCTACTATCTCTGCTTTTTCTTTTAGCTCCCTCTTATCTCCCCTTCACATCTGATCATTCTTCTTACAATCTCTTTCTACAGTGTTATGTATGCACTAGCATCATGTTATACACACCTACAGAATTTGCTTCTTTGTGGCCTCTTCTATTTTTTTTGTTCTGTAACCTCTGTTTTGCAGAGCTGCTTCACCTACATGCCCCCTCTCTCTCATACACCTTACAGATTTTCCCACTCATCACTTCCACTTAATCCACTTCCTAGTCAACTACGTACTCCTTGATTCCCTCCAAAAGGAAATTAAAAAAAAAATCTTCTCGAGCCACTAAATAATCTGCCTTGTCTCTTCATCTCAGCCTGGTAGCTGACCACATTTAATGTTGTCTTTCTTCTTCTTTCAGTAACCTTTGCTATTTGGTTTGACCTGGTGCACAATCCCCATACTAGAAATGATCGATCAAGTACAACTCCATTTTTTTATATTTTGTGGTCAAACTAAAAATCTTCTTGAGCCACTAAATCATCCACCTTGTCTCTTCATTTCAGTCTGTAGTGGTACATATTAAATGCACCCTTCCTTCTACCTCAACAACTCTATCAATATGGTTTTACTCCTTCACAAGTCCTTTCTCTATCAAGTTGCACTTGCTCTTTGGGACACTTATCATCTTTGCATCTCTATCCACTATATCTTCTCAATTGTTGACATTTCTCTATCAAGCTACATTTTCTCAACTATTGACATTAATGACAACCTTATGCCAACAATCTCCCCCTTTGGCATTTATTTCAACCCTGCTCATTTCTCCCCCTTTAAAAACAATGGCAAAGGGTAGGACTAACAACTATCAACTACGTATCCTCTCCCCCTTTGGCCCTCTTCACTCGGCTGGAAACACATGTCACCTCCCTTGTGAAAACTGCACTATACATATGGTCAATAACACGGTGTGTACATCAACAACACCTCACCTTCTCCCTCATACACAACAGCAACACCTGCTATCATTTGGTTGACCGTATTTAGCAATAGTCTCCCCCTAAGAACCATATCCTTTATGCTTCATCACCTTGGTAGCACACACAGATTCAAGGATGTATAATTTAAAGCCATAAGCTCCCCATAAAAAAAGGCCTCTTTTCCTTTGATCCAATGCATGTATCATAATTGTATGCAGGCCTATAGCGTCACTTCTTACAACCTCATGACCTTTCACAATTTTCTTCATAATGCTAATTTTTTCAATATCTTTTTGAACTGCTAACTATGTGTCCATTCTTGGCTTATCATTGCATCTATTGTCTTGTCATCCTTATGGTTGGGCTACCTCTATTTCAATGTGCATTATCTTTCTCCATACATCTCCTTTTGTTTCTCTACTATAGAGTTATGATCAAACTTGCCCTTTGATTCTCCATCTGCTGCAATCCTTCTTTTATGCCTTGAATCATTCAGCATCTATGTCGGCTCATCCTTTGTGCTACGCAGTACACACCTTTTGATACATGTTGTCTTGGCTCCTCTTCTTTGTTTTGTCAATTCTCTTGTGTGTTGCATCATTCTTTCATAATGTCATGAATTACAATTTACAATCTTTTTTGTCCTTCATGTCCAGTTGCTACAAACAAACTACCTACAATCCTAGTTCTTGCTAGCACACATTACATCAGCAATTGTTACATATAAGCTGCTATTTGCTTCCATGCACATGATCCTTTTAGCTTCAACAATATCATGAATATCCAATGTATCTTAACAAATTCATCTCCTTGTATGGTGTTGTCATGTAATTTCCTATTGTCTTATTGCTTTTACATTAATCATTTAACTTTTATGTTGTACCACACTTATCATTCTATTGGTCCAATAATTTATATCTTTTCATGCTCAATGTTGTATATTGTTACAAATATTTGGCAGGCAACTATTTTTTCAACCATAAATTTTGAACAATGATATAGATCAGTCCCTTTATAAATGAGCTCTGTTGTAGCATATTTTTTTACAATGACTATTTTGCACTTCGCTTAACATAAACCATTTTTGCAATGAGGATTGTTTGCAATTTAATTCAATAGTTGAAGTTGTACTCAACCTTATGTATGCAAGCACAATCAAAGGCAATTTCACAATAAACTATAATTGTATGCCAACAATGTTGTCAATACATGAACTTTTGCAACTCAAGCAACTACAACAAAATTTTATTTATAGAATCTACATCAACTCGTATATATATACACAGTTATTGTCTCATCAAAATTTCTACAACAAGTCCCTTACATTTATTCTTTTTCAAAAATGGGGAATAAGAGAGATACTTTCATTTTAAAATCCTCCATAAGTTTTGCATCTCTTTAAGCTCTAGGAGAAATCACATGTGCATGGCATGCACAATGCTTTCTCATGGCTTCTTCCTTCTTGCCTTTCTCATCACCTAGGTTGTGTTTCTTTCTCTAAACTTTCATGGACATTTCATTTTGCTTGATGGGGTTTTCTACCTTCTTATTGCATCTTGATAATTTCATAAACTTACTCCTGCAATACTATGCTCTATGCCCAAAATTATGATAGGTATAACACATCATGTTAGCATCTAGTTGAGAAATCGAGTAGTTTATGTTTGGTTGATTGGGTTTCCTTCTCCAATCCACATTTTTGTGGCCAACAGAAGGAACAAAAGGTTTTCTTATCACTCCAAGGAAATTTCTATTTTTTGTCCATGCATATTCATGCCTTACATGAGATCTACATTCTCTTTCATGATGACCACAGTTGTTACATTTTACATTTTTGTTGAAAGAAGTAGAGGGGCTGCCACTTGCCCGATGTGTTTTTCTTCTACACTCAAGGCTCTTATGACCAAATCCATTGCAGTTATGGCATACAATATTCCTATCTCTTAGGACAACAAAAGGATTATCTCTTTCATAAATTGGAGTAGATCTATTTATAAGTTTACAATCTGAAATATTATGTCTATATGTATTACATTTGTGACAAACTACATTCCTATTTCCATAAAAAGTAACTTGACTTTTCCTAGACACCTTTTTACACTCACTTGATTTATATCCATAACATTTGCATGAATAACAATACCAAAAAAGGAGAGATTGTACCTTACAAAATAATTTTGTTGAACAAGTGGAGATCTTGTGGACATGTTGGTTCTATATCTTCTTTCTTTGTCGTTGATCTTGAGTTGTTCATTTACAGCAGGCACACATTCTGATAGCTTCTTGTGAGAAACATATTTTGGTTTTCTATACCTCCTTATTATGTCCTTATCTATGATGAAGCAATCTTCATTTAGCTTACCTTTTCCTTTTGGATCAACATTATCCTTCCTTGTAGTAGTAGCATGTGTCTTCAAACTTTCTGCAGTAGTAGTCAGATATATTTTCTTTCTTGGAGCATTCTTGATTGTGAAGGTTTTTCCATGACCATTCAAGCTTGAATATACAAAATTTATATCCTCTTTTGATGACTCCACACTGGTAGAGAATTGTCCACCATTAAATCCTAATCCAATAGAATCCAAGTTTTTCTTCTGCTTACTCAGCATATCATTCAGTGCATTGGTGTTGCTTTCACATTTCATTCTCAACTTGAGATCTTCCTTGCAGCTCTCAAGCTCTTTCCTAAGATCTACCACTTCTTGTTCCAACTTTTGACACTCGTCTTCTTTGGCACCCAATTATGATTTTATTTCATCACATATTCTCTTAGCTTCTTCTAACTGAGTTGTCAAGGTCGTGATGTTCTAATTAGACTCTTAAAGACATTTTCTTAATTGATCTTGTTCCATTATGGCTGACTTCTTGTATTTTTTATATTCCTTCCTTACATTATCTAATTCTTTCAAAGAACATACTAGTTCTCCTTCAAGATTCACCTCATCATCAATCTCACTTTCACCTTCCTCATCACTACAAAACAAGTCTTGCACTTGCTAGAATGAGATTCACTATCACACATTAATATCTTCTCCTAATTTTGGGTCTCTTGTGCCATGAATAGTTGAGCTTCCTTTCCATCTTTACTGCAACTACTAACTAGTATAATTTCATCATCTGTACACTTACCATATCCTTTCTTCTTCTTCCTTCCAGATTTTGATTCAACAGTGCTAAGTGCTTCACCATATATTTTCTTTAATTTGTCCCATATGTCCTTTGCAAACTTACATTTCTTGACCTTCAGAGACACTGCATCAGGTAACCCACTAAGAATAGAATTCATAGCTACAATATTGCATTCATATTTCTTTTTAGTATCAAGATTTGTTGGAGGAGTAGCAGGGATAGTATTACCATTCTTGACTAACATCTAGATGTCATAACCTAAAGCAGACAAATGGACTTCCATTCTTGAGATCCAAATGACATAGTTTGTACCATCAAATCTTGGTACATTAACATAGGAGGATTCATTCCTAGCCATTGTGTTTCCAAACCAGAATCTAACCAAGTTGGAGAACGCTTTTCTAATAGGGAACCTAGGGCTCTAATACCAATTGAAGGAACACAAATGGACCACTGAGAGGTGGGGGGCGAATTAGTGGTAATAAAAAACTTGAACTCACGAATCTATTAAACCAATAAAAACAAAAATTAGGGAAACTATAAGCAGAGACATTAAACACATTCATACACAAGGCAAACCCATAACACAAGATATATGAGGAAAACCCATGGTGGGGAAAAACCTTGGTGAGAAATGTTCCTAGAGTCTACTACTCTAATCCAGCCTCAGAAAGGAAATACTTTGGTTACAACATTTATGGACACCAACCCAAAGGAGCACCAACCCCTAGCTTTATGGGCACCAACCCAAAGGAGCACTAACTTAGAAGATTACAATAACTATTCAATTACAAATAAGAACCTTGTTACAAATGAAGTTTTGTAACTCGCAATTGTTTTGCACTTGAGATTGACTTGATTCTTTTGTGCTCCCAAGCTTTTTCCTCTTCTCTCTGATTTTTTTTTATCAATCTTTGTCCTCTTCTCTTTGCCCTCTTCTTATCTTTGCAAACAGCTCTCTATTTATTTCTCTAACCACAACTCCTTATCTGCTTCTTGCAGTGTATATAACCCACTGTGTTATCTACCTCAACTCTGCACTCTTTATTTGTTGATCTCTTCTCTCCATGACTGCATTCTACTATCTCTGTTTTTTCTTTTAGCTACCTCTTATCTCCCCTTCACATCTGATCATTCTTCCTACAATCTCTTTCTATTGTGTTATGTATGCACTAGCATCATGTTATACACACCTACGGAATTTGCTTCTTTGTGGCCTCTTCTAATTATTTTGTTCTCTAACCTCTGTTTTGTAGAGATACTTCACCTGCACACCTCCTCTCTCCCATATACCTTATTACAAATTTTCCCACTCATCACTTCCACTTAATCCACTTCTTGGTCAACTATGCACTCCCAGATTTCGCTCAAAAAGGAAATTCAAAAAAAAACTTCTTGAGCCACTAAATAATTTTACTTGTCTCTTCATCTCAGTCTAGTAGCTGACCACATTTAATGTTCTATTTCTTCTTCTTTCAGTAACCTCTACTATTTGGTTTGACCTGGTGCACAATCCTCATACTAGGAATGATCGATCAGCTACAGCTCCATTTTTTTATATTTTATGGTCAAATTAAAAATCTTCTTGAGCCACTAAGCCACTAAATCATCCACCTTGTCTCTTCATTTCAGTCTGCAGTCATCCATATTAAATGCACCCTTCCTTCTGCGTCAACAACTCTGCAATATGATTTTACTTCTGCATGCAATCTTCATTCTGGAAATAATTGACTTCTTATTTTCTGCTTTGATTGAGGAATCTCTATGTGATATGGGCTTCAAAAACTAGTCAAACATTTTGTCCACAAAGTATTCACATGTTGTTTAGCCACATGGTAGATGGTGGGATCCATCAACAAAACCCTCAGCTCACAAAAGGTCCACGTGTGGAAGGAATCCACATGGGATTCATGGGCTACACTGATGTGTTTTGTAGATTGACTAACACGCATGTTATACACTTCGCAAAATAACAAAACCTTCCTTCCTATGGGCTGGGGGGATGCATCACTTTTCTTCCATTTTAAATATCATGTGGGATCATTTTTGCCAGGTCCTTCTTGTTGTGGGGTGGCGGGGCACTTCATTCTTCCTTCAACTTTTTACCCTGCAAAGTCTTTTGTTTTCAGTCTTCCCTATTGTGAGATAGCAGGGTGCTTTGTATATCTTTTGTTTATTTTGTCCCACGCAGTCACTCTTCATCAAATCTCCACAATGCGGGATAGCGGGGAGCCTCTATCCTCTTTCATATTTTTACCCTTCATGACCATCACTCTTTATTTTTTCACGTTGCAGGGTAGTGGGTGACACCAATTGCTTTGCATTTATCTTACCCCGCAAGGTCATCTATCATCCATTCTTCATGCCGCAAGATGGTGGGGGCATGAGATAGCGGGGTGTATTTCTTCATGTTTGTTACCCTGTGCGACCATTTCTCTCCACTCAAGCACGTCCTAAGATAGCGGGACAACATAACCTATCATGTTATTGACTTCCTCCGTCACAATTTAGCATTACCCTACAGGGTTACTTTTCTTCCACCCTTCATGTTGTGGGATAGCAGGGGATGCATAACCATTGTGTTACTTACATCCCCATCACAATTTAGTAGTAGCCTTTGGTTAATGTAGAGAGTTGACCATGAAAAAATGATAGCGATAACACGGTGTGTTATGCTATCCCTGCAACAATGTGCGACTAACATTCCCTATAACTACGTGTGACTAACACAGTCTATTAGCATAAGTGCAACTAAACTTTTTCTTGAGTCAAACCAATTTGCTCAAAGTCTTACCAACTTAATGGCCTATGTCTTCTTGTCCAATTTGCAAGTCCCAATAGCACATCCCATGCTTTCTTTCTATATCTTCTTGTGTGACTAACATGGTGTGTTATGTTATGTTGCAACAACGCTTTTTCCAAGTCAAACTAGTTTGCTCAAAACTTTACTAGCTCCATGGCTTTTGACTAAATTCCTTTGCTAGCTCCATGCTTGTATAACCTACATACATACAATGAAATCTTCTCACCTCTACCAACATGGGACAACATCATCTCTATCAATTTGATCTTCCTCTAGGGCACTCATCATCTTGCATCTTGTCCAGTGCATGTCCCTACATGCTTTTGCATCTCTGACCAATGAGTGTGAAGCTATCACTATGTCCTTTCTTTGTCAAACTGCACTTTCTCTCTGGGACACTTATCATCTCTGCATCTCTATCCACTGTATCTTCTCAACTATTGACATTTCTCTATCAAGTTGCATCTTCTCAACTATTGACATCAATGACAACCTTATGTCAGCAGATTTAGACTAGGTAATTAATCAACTAGATGATAAGGAAAAGGTAATGAAATACACTAGGTGATGGGAATATCTTGGATTAGGTGAATAATTAGAGGATGGATCTAATCAATTAGGTCTAGGGAAATATTTAGGTGTCTATAGAACCAATGAGATGCTATAATTAAAATAGTTTGACCAAATATTTTAATGTATATTATCTCTCAAATTTGATTTATAACTGATAGTTGTGAATAACATTATTTGTGTAACATAACCTATGAAATATTTTAACTTTTTTCATTTTAAATTGTTGGTTGAAAGTTTTGTAAACTGGAAAGGTTTACAAAATGTGGGTTTCAGCCACAGTGTGTCAGATTAAATCTCTCCTCACAAAGGGGAGGCTACCTTCTTATTGCTTTTCCACTAAGGAACTAATATCTATTCTAAAATCAACTATCTATTATATCCAAGGGCATTACAATCATTCAATTTGCTTTTTTCGAATTAATGTTTCCTTATTCTCTTTTTTTAGTGTAAGGGCTCTACTTCTTTGAATACTTGAAACTTTCAAGACACTAGTATGAGCAATTATAATTGATAAAGAGTTAAGCTGAATGAAAGAACAAACTAACAATATACCAATGCAATTTATACAATTTAGAAACTTGTGTAGCACAAAGACTTCCACAATTTCTTATCGAATTATAACAACAAAGATAACAATATAATGAAACACAAAGACTTTCAAATATAATATTATCTAAAACATGCGAGAGAGAAAATTTGCAGCTCAAAGACTTATCATAATTTTCTATCCCTTGAATCTGACTTCTAACTTCCAAACTTGGTATTGTAGCTCCAAGACTTTCAAATATCAATTCAAACTTCTTTTAAAACTCACAAAAATAACACTATAATTTAAATAAATTTAAGGTCATATAATTGCATTGACATAAAAACACTACACTCATGTGAAATAATGCTTCAACACAAATTTTGAAGGCATAATTGCTCCTTTATTTACTTGAAAAATACTTCACAAAATAATCTCAAAGTATCAAAATGCAACACAATTCGACAAAGTTTTGTTGCAATGCTAAAAAGATATTATTTAGAAGGAGCACCCTCATATATATAGGAGAGGGGCAGTGAGAAAAATTAGGAAAAAACTCAACTAACTATGACTAAGTCAAAAGTAGAGTTCTATTTGACTTAGGACTTGTGCAATCCTACATGAAAAAATATATTGAATAAATGACACATGAAGTGTCAATTGCCAACTACAATAATGCACCTTGTAGTCTAAAAATTATCTCATTTTTAAGTTGCACATTTTGTTCTAGTTTTGCCAAAAGGGAGAAAGTTAATGGTTTGATTTTGAGTTGTAGCAATGTTTGAATGGTAGATAAGATTGTTTCATTGTTATCAAAGAGCAACTTATAAGAATCAATCATTAAGACAAGTAAAGGGCAGAGTTAAAAGCAAGAGTAAAAGAATGTCAGGCGTAGAACAGTCAAGTGTTTTGAGCAATATTGAATCACAGATCAAATCATATTGAAGGCATTCAAGAGATATAGAACAATCAATGATTAACATCAGAGGGATTTTCTAAGATTTCAAGAACAATGATATTTGCAATAATGGTAACCATGAGAATTCCTTTGCTTGCAAGGAAAACTTTATGTATCCAAAGTCTTCAGTTTCACCCAAGTTGATAATCCTTTATGTCAACTAAATATTTACCATGAAATATCAAAAGAGGGATCAGACCAATGACAATGATAGAGAAAACAAAAGCTTTTATTGAAATTTGTATCAATAAGCAATAAAGTTGATTGAGCATTTCACCAAAAAATAGTCATTAGGGTTGTCTAGTCAAGAAGCCTTATTTGCAGCCATGGGTTGTGTCAAGTGTTGAAGAGATAGTGATTCAATAACAACTTTTTGAGAGAAATATAGACAGTTCAGAGGGCTAAATGAACAAAGAATGATGCCTGGGTTTGGAACCACCAGTCACAATCTCAGAATGCAAATTGAAAAACAATAAAGATAGTAGCAATGATTGCAAAAGATATAGGACAATCACAATCACTCTTGTATCTAGAGGGCAGTGCCATTTAGGGTACAACCATGACAAGATTTGAGATGGTGAACTAAGTGAAAGATGAATCAAGTCAAGGAACTATCAAAGGCATTGAAATACATTGTAGAGGAGAAATACAACAAAGGATCTTAATCACAAGTCCTTCTAATAGCCTTTATAAAGTTTTTGAGACAAAATATGAGATAAGGTACACTGACAATGATACTCCACCATAGATAATAAAGTATGGGTGAGCTAAGATAGCCCTAAGGGTTATTAAAGACATTAAAGAGCAGCCCCTTTTTGACAGTCTTGAAGCACAGGGAAGGAAGTACACAATGGTGGTTGTTTAGAACACTTCAAGAATTTGTAGCAGGAAACAGTCTCTTTAGTGTTTCAAAATTTGAAGGCCTACAACAAAACAAAGAGATATAAATTCTAGACTTGAAGAACAATCCTTTCAATGGTGATTGTAGTAGATCAAAAAGAATTATTGACAATCTAATAGGGAAGTATGAAAGACAATCAATGATATTTGTGAGGACATTCATGAGTCAAAATGCAGTCATGGTTTAGTTGCAACATTAAGAAAAATTATGCATGAAAAAAGCACAAGAGTATATAGTGTCTTTGATGGTAGTCACTATCAAAAGCATAATATAAGCACCATGCATTTTGCAGTCTTCAACAAGGGAAGGTCTCGGTATAGTCAAAACATGGCAAAGAATAATGATGGCATGACCACAAATTAAGGAAGTTATCTCAAAAGCTCAAACATAACGAGAAGGCTTTAAGTTGCATTCCAATATGATGGATAGACTATTCAAGTAAAGTTTGTAGGGTTATGAAGTGAAGAGAAAAATAGTAGTATCATACTTCTTTTTTTTTTTGGCAAGGTGGCAATGCCACTTGATATATTTTATTAATAATATATAATTTTTACAATATATTTAAAAACTGGTTCAACGTGAGCTCCCTGAGAAAAGAACCAGCAAGAAAAACTTTGGTCATTGCTCATCAACATGACTATAGAAGAGAAGTAGTGAACAATCCTCTAGCTAGAGCTAGTTACAAAATAGAGATTAGCAAAGGAGCATGCAGGCTCATTTACAAATAGGAGCATGCAAGCTTATTTTATAGAATAGGAGCATGCAAGCTTATTTACAAAATAAGTTCCTGGGATATCTTGAAGACCCTACAACAAAGAACTTGTGCAACCAAAATTGACATGCCCCTGCACCAAAAAACAACTGCAACCAAAATATATATACACTACAAAATGTAGAGAATTTACAAGAAACGCAAGGTTCCAAAACATGACTAACACCAACGAGATGAGATATGCGGTCCCCATTATAGACTAATGCCAAAGGAGAAGAGGTGAATGCGG
Source organism: Cryptomeria japonica (assembly GCF_030272615.1). Lineage (NCBI taxonomy): Eukaryota > Viridiplantae > Streptophyta > Pinopsida > Cupressales > Cupressaceae > Cryptomeria > Cryptomeria japonica. Next base: position 235,562,442 of record NC_081410.1, on the reverse strand, counting down.
AAATGCTAGAGAGAAATGAAGCCCAAAATTTTTATGCCATAAATGAAAAGAAAGAGGAGATATATCATAAAAAATCTAACAAACCAAAAGAAGCGACATACAAAGATAATCATGAAAACAACGCTATGCCAAAATTTAAATGGCATTTGAAGGATAGATTCCCAATGTGAAAATAAATAGCTCTAGATTTCGCACCAGAAGAGAGTACCAAACACATGAACAACATCAATAACAACCAACTCATCATTAATGAATGCCAAGTGATGATCAAGTAAAGCAAAGTACCTCAAATCAAAACCAAATGGAATTATGAAAAGAAATACCTCACCAAGAGAAAAGAATATCAACTCGTATAAATGAGCAATCATATAATAAGAAAGATTAAATCCTCTACTCTCTACATGCTATACTTAATAGGTTTGGGAAGCTCATCAAATCACCCCCCAATCGAGAGGAATCAATAACAGTTTTGTCACAACCCATATTAGCGAGGCAATCAGCCAATGCATTACCTTCATGATAAACATGTGAGATGATGAGGTGCTCAAATGTATCAAGAAGAGTCCATATTTGTTCAAGAATATACCACAAATGCCAATTATCAGCTTTTCTTGCCTTGCAAGCATTAATGACAATAGCTGAATCACCTTCAATATGAAGGTATTTGAAATTCAAATCCTTAGCCATAACAAGACCTTCTAAAAGAGCACAAGCCTCAGCCATATTATTTGTGACAAGAGAAATTGGCATAGCTTTTAATGCTAATAAAGAACCCAAATGATCATGAAAAACTATCCCTATTCCTGAATCACCGGGATTTCCACGGGAGGATCCATCAAAATTCAATTTACAAAAAGGGGCATTAGGAGGATGCCATTTTATGGAATCTCTATCTACAGATGTTTTCTGAATCCTTGGGAAGGCGGGTGATATAGGAATAATGATACTTTTCCAAGAAGAGATCATAAAATTGTCCCAAGAAGAGAACTCTAAATTCATATTAAAATATTTCTGGACATGAGCATTAACTTGCTCAATAATACTTCTTTCCAAAATCCCAAGAACAATCGATAAATTTGATGAGTCACATCTAAAAATGCGCTTGTTTCTTTCCCACCAAATGGCCCATATGACTGAAGAGGGAATTATAAACCATAAACAAGCAAATAGAGAAGATGAATACAAAACTGGCCAAGACAGAAACATGTCCCATAAAGATAAATGTAAAGGGAATGAAAGAGATAAATTTTGGAGGACAAAATGCCAACAACTACTCACAAACTCACAATGAAGAAAAAGATGATTGACATCTTCAAGAGCTTTGCCACATAAGACATAAGAAAAGGAGCCTGCAATATTAAATTTGACTAAACGATCACTAGTCAAAATTATATTTTGCAGCGCGAGCCAGGAAAAACACCAGCTTTAGGTAATACTGAATTATTCCAACAAAATAAAAAGGCACGATGAGGAGCATTTTGATTGGCCATTTGTTAAACAACAAAATATCCTTCTTTAATAGAGTAGTTTCTCAATTTAGAAGGGCACCAAATAAGTTGATCTTTGATGTTAGAAAGGAAAGCCACTCGATCTTGCAAAACAGATTTAAAATTTGAATTTCCTGCAAGGACAATGGTAGAGTAGAGGGATCCTTCCATGAGACCTTGTGAGAAAATAGATCAACCCTATCTATATAATCAACCAATCTAACTCCCCATGATTGAGAAAGAACAACCGAAATAGAAGCAAGATAATCATGTTGCGAAAGAGGGGGAAAGCCATTCCAGGAGTCTTTCCAAAAAAGAATATCCTCCCCCGAATGGACCTGCCAGGAGAGAAAATTAGAGACCACTTCCCTACATGAGATCATAAAGTTCCAAATAGCAAACCCCTATGGAGGATTAGAAATTGTGAAGATCCTAGCAGGATTCTAGGAATCCAAATACTTAGCCTGCATAATTTGGCACCACAAAGGTTGGGGGTTAGTATACATAGACCAAACTAGTTTGCCCCCAAAAGCCCTATTTCTTTTAGATAGTAGTGTCATTCTTGTTCTTGACTTTTAGTGATAGTGCAGTCAAAATTTTGTTTGCAGTCCTTTGTTTGAAGTTAACAAGAAAGTTAACTGTTAATTTTGTTTGATAAGGAAGATGAGCAGTCAAACAATGCTTTCCAAGGTTTTTAATGGAGCAAGAGGAGTAATCATCAAGCAAATGCAATAGTGAAAAGGTTATGACAAAAGTCTTAGCACAAGGAAGTCAAAATTTAGTCTTCATAAAATTTGAGATCATTCTTATACCAAACTTTGACGCAATATGATCAAAAGTGTAGCAAAAGACAGAGCCATAGAATATATTCATGGTTTCAACTGAAAAACAAAGGTCTCATAATGATACATCCCTAGGCCATAAGACAAAGTAGCAGACAAATAAATGTTTAAGCTTCTAAAAATCTCAATGCAGTCGAATGGAGCAGTGGATAGTATTGAATCAGAGAAACAATAGTGAAAAGGTATTGTGCTAAGTATTTTGTGTAAATGAATAGTTCACATGATCTTAAAGACAATGATAAAACTTCAAGAGATGGAGCAAGGAAAATAAACTACAGTTGTCCCAAGATCATAACACATTCATCAAGTGTCTCAGAGCTGCTTACAAAGCAGTCATGACTCTAGAGCTATGATAGTGGCAAGAACATCCAAGTACACCTTCTTGTGGAGCAACGTCTATCATTAAAGAGAAGTCACATTCAATGTGTGAAGATATTGTAGTAACTATAAGGATGTGTAATAAAGATGAATATCACATGATTTGTGAGCCAATAATGTTTATATCTCATGATTACTATAGTTGTCCACACTCAGAAAGAAAATAAAGAAAGTATGAGAAATTCAAAGCTCTGTTAAGGCTAAAATAAAGTCAAAACACTATAAGAAATCACAACAAAGAGTATTAGGATTGTCATAACAGCTAAGAGACATTATGACAGTCATGTAAAGCATGATAGCAAATGTATAATCAACAATGATAGTGTAAAGAGGAAGGATTTGTATTATTATTGTGCACAAATAGAACTTCAAGATTCAATGATCTCTATGAGGAATGACCCTTGTAATAACAGAGCAGTCCTTGGCAAAAGAATGCACCAATGGGTATTCCAAAGAATGATATTGTGAATGGCCATCCATGTAAGGCAATAAGAGCTTCAATATGAAAAGATTTAAGGCTAAAACATTGTCCAAGCATGCAAAGATGACTACTAGCCACAATGACCAGAAAGAGAAATCAATTAAGAAGATTCCTTATCTCCATCATAACAACCATCATAGTCCAAATAATACAAGACTTGACATAAACAAACGATAGTGACATGCAAAATATTAGTATTGTTAATGTGACTAAATGTTCTCCTGAAGAGGTAGAATATGAGTGATTATAGAGCAGTAAAGAACTATAGATGTATGTGCAAGCCAAGATACATACAACAATGTAACTAAGAAAATTAAGGGCAGATTTGTAGCTTATAAGGAGGGTGGTATTTGTGAGGAATAGTGTTAAGTGATGTTATTTTATCAAAATGGTGAGCCTCATATATAAGAGAATATCAAAATTTGTGGCAGCCCATACATCATAGCCATAGGTTATGAAAAGTCCTTGTATTTATAAGAACCCTATATAAACTACCTCATAAGACATTAGAAGCATGGCTGGTAAAAAGCAAGAAGAGCAGACCTTGTATTGTGACAATAAAGGGTTAAATGATGAAAGAGTTTCTATGAACACAATATGATGATAAGGCAACCATGCAATCATATGAAGAAGAAGAAGTTCAAAGTATACTTGTTACAGGGTTTGACCTCAGCCCATGAACAAATACGGTCATATGAGGTAGTTTTAGTTCATATGAAGTTGTAATATGACAAAACAAAAAGCTCCAGAATCATAGAGACAGGAACACCTAATGGACACAGTCCTTCATCACTATAAAGACAACTACTTACAAGCTACCTCAAGTCTGAAATGGTCTTGTAGTAGTCCATTTGTGTCAAAAAGTGTTAGTAATAGTCATTAATTCTCTGACAAAAAGAGGTATATAGCTGCAATGTTGTGACAATAGAAGGAACTTAATGAGGGACCTTCATCAGTATTGTCCTAAGATTTGCCATGAAAGATAGTGAAGGATCATACTCAAAGGACAGTCTCAAGTTTAAGACAACATGATGTTTGACAATGAGATTCAAAGATAGGATAGTTATAGTCATATTGAAGCATAAACCTCCAAGGATTTTTGCAATCATAACCATGATCTTTGTTATAGTCAAAAGGAAGGACCACACCAAAATTATGAGAGCAACCATCAAAGACCTGTAACATGGTCATTTTGTAGTCCTAGTAGTTTAAAGAATAGTCAAAATAATTTTCAAAGGATATAGAGTATACAATAGAGTTCATCTAGTGAGGTGATGATCACTTTTTTACAGTGAACAATCAAAACAATGGTCAAAGACCTTGTATTAAAGGATAGCAATGGATTCATGAGAAGTTCTAGTTAATAGATAATATGTTGGCAACAACAATGAAGGAAAACTAAGAGGTGGGGTGAATCAACTTTCACCAGATTAGACAATTTAAGCACCTCTTCAAATTTGATCAATTGTAGCAAGAACAAAGATAAGAACAATAACAACAACACACATAACACCAAGATTTTGACGTGGAAAACCCAGTTAACGTAAAAACCACGATGGGAACCTATCCACAATAAGATGATACTCTGTAGTAGTATGTGAAAATATTACAATGGGGAATGCACATGCATTCAGGCACACTTCCTAGAGCTCACTGCTCAAATAAGAAGAAGGGCTACAACCTTGAGGAAGGCTCCTTACGTTACAAATATCAGACAACAATCCAAATTACATGTACTGAAAGAATAGCATCTCCAAATGCCTAATGACGGTTTCAGTTAAGCACATTTGTCTGTCCTGCAACACTCTCTACTCTTACGCTTCTCACTAAAAGATTAATTTGTTTGTTCACACATACACCACTCTTTGATAATGCAGACACAACACTGACAACCAAATTACATGAATATAATGCCTATTTATACAAATCATCAACCTTGACTACAAGGTCGGCTCAACCCCTAAGACCTAATTACAAAATTACATCACACGATACATTTTCAACCACCAGACCAATACAATGCCATGATGATATTGCATGGACCTAAATCAAATCTTCGAACACACAACACCACCAGAAATCTCGCCAAGATCATCTGCAATATGCTACACCACTGAAAATGTTGCATAATAAGAAGAACATCACCAGACCCATAAGATCCTCAATAACGTGCACAATGATCAATGCGGACTAGCAAAACAAATATGACACAATTAAGAAACACCAACAAGCACGTTAGAACCATCTGCAATAGCTGCACCAACAACACTTAATCAAATCTTCATCGATTAACATATTGATGCTCAAGAACGCTCAACAACAACAAGTGGGACTAGAAAGATAACTTGTGGAGCACCAAATCATGAACCATCTGAATTGAAAATACACATGAATATCACAAACACTCTCCCAAATCCACAACTCAAGAATTAATCATTCTGGAGCACAATGGATCAAATACAAGAACTCTGCAACACTGAACACCGAAAAGCCAATCCTTATACTGGAATCCATAACTCCATCAAATCACCACATAGCATCATGAAACCAACACTGAATCAAGTATCTCTAGTTGATTCAACATATCAAACAAATAAACCAACTAGATCAACTCTCTGTTATCACTGGAACACCAAAACATAGGAATATGTTGACATCAATGACAACAACATATCCTAGCAGCAACAATATCCAACAATCCCCCCCTTTGGCATTGATGGCAACATATGAATGTGAAAAACAATCAATGCAAAGAAAGAAATCAACACCAACAATCTCCCCCTTAGCTCATGAACACAAAGCTTCCAAGATAAGGCAGTTTTTCACATGCTTCTCTCCCCCTTTGACAAAAATTCCAAAGACATATACAAATTATGCATCTCTCCCTCTAAGAAGGATAATCTCTACCCCTTAGGATAAACTCATAAATCTGAACATCTGAACCACAAACTGACTACTCCTATTGAGTAGCAACACCTTGTCATCAATCTGGATAAGAAGATAAGACTATGATACCCACCGGATTGATGCATCTCAATGCATTTAGTTCTCATCAGGAGGGGTAAAGACCCCTAACTTATCTCTCAAATATACAAATGTATCTACAGACAAAGGCTTAGTAAAGATATTAGCAATCTGATCCTTTATAGATACATACTCCAATTTGACTTCTTCCTCACTCACTTTCTCCCTCAAGAAATGATACTTGATTGATATATGCTTTGTTTTAGAATGCAGTACTAGATTCTTGGAAATATTAATAGCACTTGAATTATCACAATATATAACAGTATGATCATCATAAACAACTCTAATGTCCTTCGGCATCTGCTTCATCCAAACTACCTGAGTACAATCACTAGACGCAACAATATCCAAGACAATATGCACTAAAGAGAAATGTAAGGACAGTCGATGGAATGGATTGTTCACAGTCAAGATAGTAGTACATCACCCAATGCATACACAGGTTCTAGAAATCATAAATGTAATGATTCCTAACAGTCAATAGGAGTTTCATATTAAAGTCTCAAAGACTATTGTAGAAAGGCTACTAGATTCAAGAAAGATGGCACTTTATGAATCAGAGACAATTGTCAAAAGCACTCAAGGGTATGTTCATTCAAGGGAGTTTATAGAGCATATTGATAACATTTGAATTTCAAAGTCAAACATGCCATCAATGCAAGCCCAAAATTAAAAATTCAATCAAAGAGATTCGTTCAAAAGAAAATCCCATGATTTAAGGTGGATTTGTAGGCCTAATTTAGAGTCTAACCCTTGTTTTGAGGCCCCCAAGGGTTAGTCATCACCCAAGGGGATTTTTGAGATAGTTAACAACCAACAAACCTCAGTTCCAACCCACTTTCTAAGGGATTTTCAAGTCATCTCACCCATCAGTTGCTATTTCAAATTTTCAATTAGTTAGCACCTAATTTTAAGGAAAGAACAATTAACAATCAAGTCAAAGGAAACCAAGAATTAAAATTTTCAAATGTTGGAGCTCTTTCTTGATATAAGTCCTTATTTTCTCTATCCTTCCCTAGTTCTTATTCTTTTCTTTGTTGTAGCAGCAAGACATGTACTTTGTAACTCATTTCCTATGAGTATTTTAAGATTTATTTAAATTTTTATAGACTTGTAATGAAAAAGACTCCTTTTCAAAAAAAAAGCTTGTTCCTTCTCATATATCTTTGTTCTAAGTATTGTATGTGAATATTTTGGTAGAAATATTGCGATTTTATCTAAAAAATCTTTTATTTTTACTACATTCCTTTGTTGTTTAGTTCAAGAACAACATGTTATAGTGCAAGTCAATGAATGTGTCATCATTTTGATGTTTGAAAATTGTGAAAGCAACATTGTTTTGCATTTACAAATATTAGAAAATTTAGACCCTTCATAGGAAACATTGATGTAAAACATGTGTAATTGAGTTGTGAGCAGTGATAGCTTCATATTTGAGTATTTTTGTGAGTGTAATAGCAAATCGAGTCTTTTAGTCATTGGTGCATCACTTGTTAGTTAGTAGTTTCAGCTTTAAAGCATCCTTCTCTCTTTTCCAGACAAAGTCATTAGTTTTTAGGATATCAAAAGGGAAGCCAACCCATAATGAGAAACCCACGGGCTCAAAGATGTTCCAATGTTTCATGGGATTGTTGAGCATCACAATTAGCTCTCGGGTGCAAATCCCTGTGACAACACACCTACAACTAGAAAGCATGAAAAATAACCAAGTGTCATCAGACACTTCATTTTGATCTTCTTTTAGAAACTCTTTAAATTTATATAGAGCAATCTTCATCTAGGACTCATTGGGACCTTGAGTGCGACTTGTGATTACCTTGACCCAAGTAATAGAATCTCCCAAACCAATGTAATGTTTCTTATGTTTTGGTTACCTATTTTTTACCCCTCAACCAAAAATCTCCTTACGGAGAGTTACATGTCCTCAAAGGAGTTAAAAAAATTAGGAAAAAGAGATTTTTTGTCGAAAATTCGCATCAGTTTTTTTTTTAAAATCCTTATGTCTAGGAGTCTTGAGGAGTATGAGCTTTTGTTTAAGTAGCAATTCAATATTTCCCCAATTTCCCCAAAGCCTTTAATTTTTTCTAATAAATCCATGCAATGTATTGGAGGGATAAGGCAAAAAGTGAAAAAAAAAATGAAAGGGAGAGTTTTCACATTGTAATGTATGGACATTGCATGTGATATATGGCAGCTCAAGTGCTAGCATGGAGACTTATGGTTTTTTAGATATTGTACATAAATTTTATGCATGGAGGGAGTGTGTTTCTGAGTGTCTAAATCCTCTAGTTGGAGTTTGAAGGCTTTCCCATCATTAACTCATGTATATTTTTTAGTCATATGGTTCAAAGAGTAGTTGAGGAGTTGTCTTTGGGCTTAAACATGAGATACATTTCATGACAGAAGGAAAAGTGTGATACAGACTCAAGAAATCACTATGGCATGCAAAGAAGCGTACATGTAAAAATATCTGAGGCACCATGCATAGTCTCACTTAACTTTCAGGTTGGTTCATATTTGTTTTGCTTCTTCATGGTATTATTCTATGCAAAAAACCAAGTCGTAGTTTTACATGAGTTCTTTAATTCTATCCTTGAAATCCTTTCTCCCCTAACAGGTTAATTCTTTTAAGGGTTTTCAATCATAAGACTTGCAAAATTAGTAAATATAGTCCATAAGAGAAGTGCATTGATGAAAGAAAGAAATCTCTGAAAATGGGCAGATACAGAGAGATTGAGGAAAGTCATATGTTGATAGTTAATGGTGAGGAAAATAATAAAGAGAGTAAGCCTTATATATTAGCAAGGTTACACTGTCATCAAGGTCATGATGCAAGGTGTAAAGATAGAGATAAAGACATAGTAAAGAGATACAATGAGAAAAATACACAAGGAAAAAGTGTACAAGAACAGGGGTATCCCAATGAAGAATTAGTCACAAAGTGTAACAAGAGCATGGTTAGATCTCATGAGAAAGACAATAAAGTTTGCAAGCTACATGAAGACAAATGATAGTCATTACAACACAAACATGAAATCAAAAAGAGTTAACAACCCTAGAGGTACAAAAGCACAATATCACTAAGTAATGACACAGTTTGAAATAGCTTAGGATAGTTTGTCAATCAATAACAATCTTAAAGAATATAAAAGACAACAAAGAGTGGGTATGTTACAAGTAGGATATAGAGCAGCATCATAGTATCATATGTAGACCTGAGACATAGGTATAGAGAAAAGGACAGTCATTAGGACAAAGAAAACAAAGAAAGAATATTAGAACAATCATATACGTCAAAAAGGAAATGGTAATGGTATAAGGTCAATGAATGCAACTCCTATGACAATACAAAGGCCCTTACTATCATATTCACTAGTTACATCTTTCCATGCCAAGAAAAGCTACAACCATCGAAGGAGTTATGCTTGACAGTGAAATAACATAGTCACACTCCTAAGAACAGTCTTGAAGCAAATAAAGAGCAATGATAGGGCAAATACAATGAGAATGGATTTTTCCACAGGTCGGTAACACACAAAGATCCACAATAATAATAGGGTTTAGAGTTTCAAATAGCCAACTCACAGAAGTGAGAAGATAGTCACAGTGACCTCATAAAGAAAGGGTAATCATCATGTATATTTGGTTATCAAGCATTCCAAGGCATCAATGAAGATATATTTGTATGGTCATACAAAAATTACAAGCAAAATATAGTCATCATACAGACCTAGCCATCATTATAAGGGCAGGATACAGTCCCAAATCTACCACAATCTCAATCACAGAGCTTAACAGTATGTTCATGGCCAATGCTTTCAGTAATTTATTATGAAAGAGAATAAGGGTATTAGTAGTGTGAAATTCTTCTTACAACAACTTCATAATACAGTGATTCACATAAAGCATGTAAAGAAGATATGAAATGTGATTCAAAGTTTATATAGCGGGAGTTATTTTCCTAAAGCTAAAGTCATTGAACCTATTGAACAAAGGGGAACATGAGATATCTGATTCAAAATAGTGCCACAAGACCATAGACAATGGTCAAGATTCCAGCCTATCTCAGAGGATACAGTCATAGAAAACAACAATCACCTAAGGTGTAGAGATAAGAAACAATGTAGTGAATAATTACTTACAGTATCGAAGCCATCTAGTGCACAAAAAGGGTATGATTACAACCTTAGATTATAGTAACATGAATATAGCTATCGACTTTTGATAGTCATCATGGTTCCATTTGTGATGGTTGTTATGCCTACAATGAGATAAGGTTATTTATCATAGTCATTGTCCCAGTCAATGAGAAATAACTATGATAGTGAGAGAAGCCCATCATGATATATTAAAGCAGTCCTCAAGAATTAGGATAGTCATTGAGCAAATAATAACAGGTAGAGGCATGATTAGAGTGTAGAGTATAGTTGACAGCATCACCATTGGTGACAGCCCTGTGCAAAGAGAAGAGCACTATACATAGCTACAAGGGGGTCTATACCATATATTGCAAATGAATAATGGAGGTTCTAGTTAGAGGTAAAGAATGATAATAACAAAGACATAAAAGGACTATAACCCAGTATGAAGACAATATTGAGAGGAGAAGATAATATCCATTGAAAGACCTAAAGGATCCCAGTCAAGGCAGTGTCAAGTGTTTTTACAAGGCTAAATGGACTATTCTCAAGGCCTTCAAAGACTAAAAGAGTATTGCAATTCCATACTAGGTAGTAAGAAGATAGATTGTGTACAGGGATAACCAAAGGTAGCCTCATGAACAGTAGCAATGTTCATTAAAAAGCGGTCTTTAATAGCAATGAAGGTTTGATTTTTTTAATCTTAAATGGATTTTTAATGTAAGACAGTGGTACCTTATGGGTATACATGTGTATTATGACCAATTTAGAACCAAAATACTTTAGTTTTGAAGTTTTTCAAGAGTTCTATTTGCACAAAATAATTCATATTCAACCCTCGGTTCTTGGAATTTTATCAATCAGTACAAGTCACATACAAACAGTTCAAGAGTCATTTAAGGAGGTCACGGTGGAGTTTTCAGTTCACACATCAGTTTGACTCTTTAAAAAAGGGAGTTTTGGATTAGTTTCCAATACTTATGTAGTAGTTAAGAGTCCACAAGGGTTTCTCATCACTTGAGATGGCTTTTGAAGAAGTCATTAGTCAGTTTGCTTCAGTTTGAACACCTTTTTTCCTCCCTCAAGATCAAATTCGACCAAATGAGAATCAATCATGCAAGATGAAGATAGAAAGAAGAAAGCGGAGCACCAGTTCAAGTTCAGTTCTTCAAGTAGCTCCATCTCATCTCTCAACTATTGAAGGGATTCTTTTTATATAAGGATTTCTTTCTCTCTCATTTCTAGTTAGTTCCTTTCTTTCTACCCTTTTCTTTCAGCTGGGCATGCAGTATTGTAGCTTATTTTTTAGTCTGTAACAACAACTCCTTTATTTTTTAATAAAATAACAACTTTCCTTTTCAATACTTGTATTGTGTTATTTAATGGATGATTTGATGAGTTTGTATGACTTGTGTTCAAAAACCTCTAATTTGTCTCATTCAATCAGAATTTGATATAAATAGATACATGTTAGGTGCAGGTTCTAAATTGTGTTAGTTGGTTTTCATAACTTGTAGTTGTGAAAACTTCTTGTTTTCCTTCAAGAAAGCTTTAGATTAAGCCCTTTTTAGGAAATAATTATGCATCACATGTTTAGTTGAGTTGTGATATTTTCAAGGCCATTTGTTGAAGGTTTTGTGAGATAAACAGGTTGTAGGTCTCAGATAGAATTTTTGGTGCATCACCTCTTTAGATAGTTTCCAATTCAAAAAATTCTTCCTATCCCTTTTCCCATCAAAGGTTAGTTTGTAGGAGATTCATCCAAGAGAGCCAGCTCACTCTGGAGGTTGTTTTCCATCATAAGCAACCCACAGGCTTAGAAATCATCTCATGTTTCATAAGATTGCTGAGCTTTCAGCTTAAGCATCACGGGTGCAATCTTGGTGACAACAATTTCTTTAGGAGAGATCCTAAGTTATCCAAAATGACTTAAAGGTCTACTAGTTTGTTAGTCGAGGATATGCAAAAATCCTCTTTATCCACTTTTTCACTGACTAGAAAATTGAATTCCTTGATGATTGCATCCACATGAAGATTCTTTTGGTTTTCATCTAGGAAAGTGCAAGGAAACTCTGATATTTTTTCTATAATTTATTTTCCCTTATTTACACACTCCTATGTTTTTTCTATATCTTTGATGAGTCACTCTAGGGTATTCATCTAATGTTCCAACGCTTCACACGGTTCGATGTACATGTCCTAGGTGGGAAGCACTCCATTTTCAACTAGGATTTGGAATTCAAAGTCTTCTAGCTTCAACCAAGCATTGAAGTCCTTTTCTTGCGCTTCCATTTCCTATGAGAGAAGATCTAGTGTTATGTCCACTTTGGACTTCACACTTTCCAGATTATTAATCAATGTAACTACAGAGCTTAACAAATGTGTTCCTTGACTTAGTATTATATCCATCCATTCACCAACTACCCTTCCCCATGAAGTGATCCACTCAGCTTTCTTTATCACTTACTCATCAACTGATGAAGTTACTAGCTCAATTATTTTTGAAGATTTTATTATCTCTACCAACACAATGGCGAGTTATTTCTCATGTTCCTTAAGCTTATCTTTCTTGATCTTATCTTCATCATATCTTGCCACAAGGACATCAAAAGCTGCTTGTGCATCTTCTTTAGTGCCATCATCAGTTTGTTTTCCTAGTTAAGTTTTGTTGTTGACATAATATGTAGGCTGAACTTCATCAATGTTTGTGTCTGGAGGGAGCACAATGATCTCAATATACTTGTTATTTGACTTGTCCACCTTGATTCTAGAAAGAGTCTTAGCCTTCTTTATAGTCTTAGGCTTTATAGGAACCAGTTGGCTGAAGTCAAAGCCATTTGGAGAGATGGCTTGTTTCTTCCTCTTAGGAGTATTTGAGAGTAACCAAGGTGGTAAGGAAGAATCATCTTCAGCCCCTGCAACCAATGTCTGAGAAGGAGTTTCGTGCCCCTGTACGACAGTGGTCACAATAGGTGGAGTGGAAGTCACAATAGTAGGTGGAATTTTTATAGTGGAAGCATTTGGATTGTGTGTCATCTTTGACATGAATTTATCAAAGTCATCAAGTATGGTAGTAGATACTTTAGACAAGTTTGGGAAGGAAGAAAATACATTTTCAATATTGTCTCGAGGAGTATCTAAGGCTAACTCACTGGTGGTAGAAGAAGGAATTGTATGGACAACCACACTAGAAGCTATCAATGCAGTATATGAGAGAGTGGATCCAAAAGGCACAGACTCAAGAGTAGAAACTTGTTGGGGTGTAGTAGTTGGAACAATATTTGTTACCTGAGGAATAGATTCATGTGTATCTTCATGTTGAGAAGCTTCGAGAGTTCTTGGTAATCTTTCTTCATCATATTCCTCTTCTTGTTCCTCATATGGTAGTCCTTCTTCCTCTGATTGTTCTTCATCAACATGTTCATCTTCAAATTCTCCTTCTTCTAGTTCTCTTTCCTATTGAACTTGAGTAGAAGACTCACCTTGATCTTTACCTTTACTCTTTCCCATAGTAAATTTGTATTTTGGAGCCTTTCAAGGAGATATAGGATCTTTCCTATTCTTAGTTCTAAGCTCTGATTTCTTTCCAATAGGTCCAACAGTTTCATCCTTTGACCTAGTGTTGAATGGTTTCAATTGAATCCCCTTCTATGTCATCCAAACATTAGTATTTACAAGGATGTTTTGAAATTTGTCTCTTATTGAAGTTACTTCCTTTTAAGGCCATTGGATGAGTGGAAGTGGTGTGTCGGCAATCCTTTTGCTCATATATGCTTGGTCTAGAATATTTCCATCATCCTTTAGACCTTTGGGAATATCTGCTAGATTGAGATTCTCAATCTACTCTAGAGTGAGATGGCAGAAGTCAAGTCTCATGATATCTTCTTCAATCCTGCAATCTATCCAGATATCGTCTATGCGATGCATATGAGTGCAACTCTTTTACAATTTATTCTTCATTCGTCTTTAATCAAATCTCTCTTGGCTTTGAATAATTTCATTGTGACTCTTCTTATTTCTTCATCTATTGCCTTGGCTTTGTAGATGGAAGAAATAAAATACCTCCTAATGGTCAAGGTTAATTTGAAGCCAGGTTTGTGGGAACCTAATTTCTGTTCGTGAACTACAATCATCTGTCAAGATAACTCCATGAGAATGATTTTAACAAATGGATACCTAAGAAGTATGAAGGGTTGATCATCAAAACATCCTACCCCGAGGTAGGTGAAAGTAGAAAACTGCAAGAACATATATTTGTATTGGTTGACCACATCCCAGGCTTCATTTGATACTCTCTTCTGTTGAAGATCTTTTTCAAGCATAAAAATATAATGATAGAAGAAATCATCATTCACTCTCCTAAAATGATGCAAACTATTCTTTAAAACAAGTTGGGAGTAGTACTCATGAATTGGAACCTATCTTCTATCTCCATTTGTGGACAAACCTAGAAAGTGCCTCATTGATGTTACAACATACACCAAGTAGGAAGTCATATAAAACTTCAAAGTGGTTGGTACCTTGATGAACTGATCACATAGTGCATCACTTAATTGTTTGCCCCAATATTTTTTTTTTATTCTGCCTATTGACATGGATGTACTGATACATCCATTCATTGTATGTGTCGAAGACAGTCCAAGACCTTTTACTCTACTGAGAAGATTAATCAAATCATTTACCTCCTCAATGAAGTGACTGTAATGAAAGGTCATAGGCCATCTAGCAATGGTGGGTCTTGGCATCTTCAACCAATTATCATTCATATTTTTTTGGCACTTGTCAGAGTGTTTCTCATAATAGGCTTGAGCTATCTGCATGTCAATATCAAAATATCTACCTATGTTTAGACATTTGAAGATAGTGTCGGAGAAGTCTTCATCCAACCTACTGATATTTTTACCATCTATATCTTTGACACTTCTGCTTTCAGGATCAAAATGGCTGGCCATTGCAAGCACACATTTTGGATTTTGTGCAGACATAGGAAATGCAGAAACCAAGTGGATACTATTGTTGATGGTTGACTCTATTTTATAGTACTGAGGTGGCTATTTGAACCTTTTGAGAAATTACTCCAAGTCCACATAACCTATTTCAGTGTCTCTGATATTATCAATATTGGATGACATTGAAGAAGGTGAAAAAATGGGGCGAGGATCTTGCTTCTTGAATTTCATGTTTCTCTTGCTAGGAGATGGCTCTGTCATCTATTAGGAAGTTGAAACTAAAACATTTGGTAGAACAAGTCTTCTAGAGTTACAAGAAACTCACCATCACACCTTGAAAAGAATCTCATGAGAAACATTCTTCACTAAAACAACTGGCTTGAGGAGGATCATTTATGACAAAATTGGGTTCAAAACCCCAATTTCACTTTGGAAATGTAGTGGTGTAAATTGGGTTCATAACCCCGATTTACACTTAGTTCTTTTTGGAATTACAAAGTGTAAAGGTGTAGTTCGGGTTTATAATCCTGAACTACACTTGGGATCACGAATAACAAGCTTGGTGTAGTTTGGGTTTATAAACCCAAACTACACTTATTTACAAGTGAAAGATGGGCATAGTGTAGTTTGGGGTTGTAAAAGTGAACTACACATTGTAATGTATTTTGGGTGTGGTTCAAGGTTATAACCCTAAACTACACCATAGAGAAACACTAGTATTTGAAAACTCAGTGTAGTTCACGGTTACAATTTTGAACTACACTTCATAGAAGCTCAAAGGGTAATTCAGTGTGGTTCAAAGTTGTAACTCCAAATGACACTTAGTATTTTGCAATGTAAACATTTCGATGTAGTTTGGAGTTACAACTTCAAACTACACCGTGGTGTGATACTTAGTTTTAGTGGTGTAGTTCAAAGTTGCAACTTCGAACGATACCTTTTGGAAATTTAATGGCTATCAAAAGAAAGGCATGTAGTTCAGTGTTACGACTTTGAACTACATGCTTTTAATTTTAGGTTGGGTTCGTAACACCGAACTACGTGTTTTTCTTGGGAAATGCAACAAATGACAATGTTATTCAGGCTTATAAGTTTGAACGACACCAAAACAATTGGTAGTATAAACATAGTGATGTCATTCAGGCTTACAAGACCAAATCACACCATTTCATAAATTCATTCAATTGAAAACACGAAATAAAACATAATTCATTGACACAAAATACATGAAAATCCCTAATCATATCAAATCAAAACTAGGATACATTTCACATTCCAAAAATAAAATGACTTACTCGAATAAACAAAGGGCTAAAAAAATGAGTTGAAAGAATGCATGTTGACCTTCACCGGAACACAAGAAAGCTAGGGCATGATTTTATTTGAAGAGGAGAGGTCACGAAAGATGAAAATAAAATAGAAAGAAGAGATATAAATGGAAAAAGAATCTGGTCAACATAAAAATACTTAGCATTAAATGCCATACATGCCAAACACATGCAAGTGCATTCCAAGGTTATAAACCCAAAATGAACCTAAGATGTGTATTTCAGGTTTATAACCCCAAAATGTACCTTAGACATAAAATTGGTGTAAAATCAAAGTTACATCGACAAATCCTAAAATCCTCATCTCTTCTTGGGTACAAATGACTTCACTCACACTCCATTGTAGACCCTTCCTAGGGACTGTCATCACCAACAAATATTTCAACCTGAAGAGATAAACCTCTAGAACACATGCTCGAAACACCTACTTGGTCTCCTCCTTGGTACCCAATTCCAAAGCCCACATAGCCACTATGGACACAACATTGATATTGGTATGGAATTAGACTAAGTGATGAATCAACTAGATGACAAGGATTGGGTGATGAAATAGACTAGGTGATAGGAATGTCTTGGATTAGGTGAAGAATTAGAGGATGGGTTTGATTGATTAGGTCTAGGGAAATATTTAGGTGTCTATAGAACCAATGAGATGTCATAATTCAAATAGTTTGACCAAATATTCTAATGTATAGTATCTCTCAAATTTATTTTATAACAAATAGTTGTGAATAATATTATTAATGTGACATAAGGTATGAAATCTTTTAACTTTTTTCATTTTGACTATAAAAAGTCAATAGTGCAAACTATTTTCATGTCAACTTTTTATTCTATTTATTGTCCTATTTGATAAATGCCATTATTTTTTATTTAAAGGGTTGTGGGCCAATGAATACTTTTTTTCTCATATTGGAGAGAGTAACTAAAATATGAAAAATTAGGATTAAAATAATTAACTAGCATACCTATATTTTTTAAAAATGTGTAAAATATGTTGATATATTCTAATATATATTCTTCTTATTATATTTTTATATATTTATATCCCTAATAGAACTATTAATACTAAATTATTTTTATTTTCATTATATTTTTATATTTCTATTATACTATTTACAAAAACAAAAAATATTAAAACTAAATTATTATTTTTGAACAGTAATATATGATTTTTATTATTCATGAAAATAAGGAATTACATATAATTCCAAAAATTATAGTTATCCAATATCCACCAAGTCTAAAACAAAAGCACCTTGATGTGCCCACCACCTTCCCAAACCCCTTATACCATATACATTTTTCAAAGCAAAAAAAACAATTTGTAAACTACTTTTGCCATTGACATAGACCATGAACCAAAATGGTCTCCAATTACTATGCCACTGTACAAAATATTGCTACCAAACCCCCACCCAGATATGAAAAAGGAAATTATCAAAAAACCTATAGACCATACAAAATTGTGGGCAAGAGACATAAAAAAACTAGCTCCATCCCCGCATTGGCAATGTTCACCTAGAACGTTGCAACTTTGACTTCCTTGGGCCATTATCCTAGTAGTCTTCATGATTGAAACAAGGACCTTGAACACCTTCTCTCTTTTTATCCTCTTGAAGCCTCCATCACTCGATCTCCCTCTCCCACAAAAATTCTTTCAAGCCTTCCCAATCAATTAAGGCCTCCTCTTGTCGTTCTTCTTTGTTCATCCCATCCTTCCAGAAAATGAAGGACCTAAAATCCTCGTCTCTTCTTCAATACAAATTCCTTCACTCACACTCCATCGTAGACCCTTTCCAGGGACTTCCCCCTCCAACAAAGATTTCCACCCAAAGAGATAAACCTTTGGAACACATGCTTGAAGGACCCACTTGTCCTCCTCCTTGGTACCCACTTCCAAACTCCACGTAGCCACCATGGACACAACATCGCCATTGGTGTGGAACCTAAATTTCAATTTCATATAAATTTCTCCAAGTAATATATCCAAAAATGGCCTCCCCATGCTTAAAATGTTGTGCAGGTGCTTCTCGGAGATCTTACCCAAAAGAGAGAACCGTTGTTTTGATGACAAGATTTTCAAATTCGCTTCCATGATTTCCCTTCTACACCACTTCATCAACTCCTAAATGCCATCACTTTACTCTTTGCCTCCTTTCTTTGGAAAGTGGAAACAACACAATGTCCTTTTATCTCTCACTGCCCACCCTGACCACTAAAAAACATCATTCCCACTCAAACATCGACATACTTTCTTCTTCGTATGTCATTGCAATCCCTTGAAAATCCTTCCAAATCCCCTTCCCTTGCATAATATTTAGAGATGATCTTGCCTTAGACAACATGTTTGCAATGGTATTGCCCTCTCATAGGGTATGAGATATTTGAAAACTTTCAAATTTATTTAATTCTTTTAATAATATTTTTATGAATTTATGTAATCTCCACAAAGGAACCTCCCCTTTGATAATGGCATTGACAATAATCAATGAATATCCTTCAAGGTGCAACTTAGAAACATCTAGTCTTTTGGCCTCCTTACAACCCACAATGCCAATTAGGCCTCAAATTCATTATTTGTCCCTTTTGGAAGCCATCTTGTGCCAAAGGCAATAATATTGCACTTCCAATTTCAAGCTACATACCTAGCTCCTGATGGGCCCGAATTCCCTTCTGATGCACCATCAAAATCTATTTGTATCCATCCCTGATCTGGTTTATGTCATTCCACTTTGGCTTTGTCTTGACATTTCATATCAACCCAAGAAAGCCCATTAATGGGCCACAAAACTAATTTATTTATTTTTTCATAGGTAAATATGCTATTTTAATTATTAATAAAAGTAAGTTATTACATTGCAGAATTACACCCATCACAGAATCTGTGAGGAAAAACCAGTTCAATTGCCAAAAATTCACCCAAACTCCATAACCTTCACAACCATCATTCTCCCATAATCAGAAAAAACCTGAATCAATTGTCATGCCTGTTTCCATCAACAAAAAAACTAAATTCTACCTGCGACTACGACAAAATATATAGTAATGATCATACAACCTAGTGAGGAGATTTTCGAACAAAAAACAGGAAAAACCCTAGACCGTAAACCCAAATACAGACCCTACTCCCTTATCCTAGTGACATTTACACATTTACATACAAAATTTCCCTATACACGGAGGAATATACCATAACCTTAGCCGAATATACAAAATTTGTGCTGAAGAGAAACTTTTTCAATTTTGACTGCAGAGAGCCGAAGCAAGAGCACATCCTACCACCACCCGAGCAATAATGCCAATTACTACCCCCGCGCCCTCCCACGCCAACGTCAAGCATGACCACGACCACCATTTGCATTCCTCCCACCCGCATTCGCCATAAAGACCAAAGCTCCATCATTCACAACCATCCTCCCTTGCAGGAGATTCTTTAAAGAGTCCCAAGCAAGAACTGCTTCTGCCCTCCATTCGACTCAATTAAATCCTGTTGGCCACTGCATGAAGGGGACCAATTCATGAAGATCCACCATCTGTTGGTCTTCAAAACACTCGCTAACATCAAAGCTTGCTCCTGGAATATCCCATTCCATAATCAAGTTCAGACTCACTAGCCACTCATTGTCCAATATAGTCTGCACAACCCATTCTACATTCTTTGTAGAGTCAACCAATTCTAGCCCCCATGCCACCACCATAGTCACTACTTCTATATTCGAGTGAAACCTGTGTTTCACCTCCAGAAACACCTCCCTAAATGATGACTCCATAATGTGAATGAATTCATCATCCTTCACCTTGAACAAACCCTTCATTCGGAGCGACGAAACAAGGCCAAAAAAGCAGCCTACGACCTGTCAGTATAAAGAGGGAAATTCACCTCCATCCTCACCAACCACCTCAATTTGTTGTCGAGAGAAGAAAGAAATGAATGCCATAACATCCACTAGTCACCAATTTATCGATCGTCCCACATGTGTTGTCTCATCACTCAAACACATTCTCCTGCCATTTCATAAATGCATCATAATGAGAAAGAGTGCCAATTCAGAAATCCTCGAAAAACACAGTACAAAAATCTTCCACACGAGCTTCACTGATTTCGTTAAACCCAACCACCCATTTTGACAGAGTGTCAGCCATGTCATTTGCTGACCTGCGAACATGACCCACCAAAAAACATTGAACCTCTACCAACTCATCCCTAATAACATAAATTAATTTGCTCAAGTACCATGCCTAACATTCACCCGCAATAATAGTATTAACGATTATCAAAGAGCCACCTTCGATATGAATTTTGGATATGCCCAAGGATTTAGCAAAGTGGGTTGCCATTACAACAGCCATTCCTTCCGCATAATTATTAGTTCCATTTTCAATTCTTTGAGCCCCAAAAGCCAAAATATCTCCCTTCCAATCTTTAGCCACAAATCCAATCCCTGATGGCCCCGTATTGCCTTTAGAGGCTCCATCAAAATTAATTTTAACCCATCCTTCTTCTGGTTTACACCATTCTTCCTTTAGCCTACTCTCGTGAATCAGATCCACCCGACTAAGCCCATTCACGGGCTGCAAAACTAATTTATTATTATTATTATTATATTTTATTCCATTATATTTTTTAATAGTCATTCTTATCCTTATCCTTGAGCTATTATGTAGACATTTTAATATCTCGTGCTGCCATTACCCATTTTTAGAAGAATATAGGTAAACATGCCAAAATATATCATATTTGTTCATTAATCCACTTAAAAATTATTATATTATTATGTTGTAATTAATATTAAATTATTGTATGCAGGAAAAGCAGGTTGATTAAACTCAAAATGTGAAAAATGATGTTCAAAGGGCTTGCCCACACACCCATGAGACTCTTGGTGCAAGTTATGGAGTCATGAGGAATGATTCAACTTCCCAAGGTAGGTTCCATGGTTCTCTACCTCACAAGGTCCCTCAAGCCAATGCCTTTGCTCTCATATCACTGAGCAAAGTGACTTAGGGATGACGAATGCAAGAACGAGGGATGCTTTAGATTGGTTTTAACATGAATGCAACCTATTTATGCATGATTCTACAAATGAGCTAAACTAGATTATAAGATGACAAGGTTAGTAACAATCCTATCTTAACATGATATACTAGTCAATGATTTAAGCTAATGATAATAGAAATACTCTAAAATGCTTATTAGATTAATTCCTATTATAAAGAGAGGTTAGATGTATTGATAAAATTGAGCATAAATGAGATACTAAAAGCTTGGATCCTTTAAAATGGAGGAATGAGAGCTCTATTTATAGGGAAAATAGGACAATGGATGGTCAAGATTGGAGGAGTTAATCAAGGGTCAGGATTGAAAGTTATCAATCCGTGTTCACAATTCTCACCAATGAAATGGTGAGAATTGTCAACATAAGACTGCTTGAGAGGAGATGTAAGAAGCATTAAATGCTTGAGAAGACCTCATGGTTACCTTAGAAGGTAAGAGTTAAGGTTAGGTTAGGGTTATCCAATGGATAAAGCTTTTACCCAAGGGGTAAACTCTTGTGCAAAGGTTAAAGGGATAACCATGGTCAAAGCAATGAATGCTTGATGAGACCCCTTGGTTAGAAGAGGGTTAAGTTAGGCAAAAAGTCTCTAACCATGCCACCAAGGGTTAGTTAACCATTAATGGTTTGAAGACTTTGGGGACAAATTTGTAGGAGTCCTTCCAAATTTGGGGGTATTCAACAAGTTAGCTTGTTGAAGGCATAAAGGCTTTAATGCCTTTTGAAGACTTTACTCCAAATTTGAGAAGTGACCTCCTCAAATTTAGGGAAAGGGGATAATTGATGTTTAGGCTAATTGATTAGGATTAGATAGGTTCTAGAAGAATCTAGGAAGAGGGTTAGGATGCAATTGGGAGATGTAGGAAAATGCAAGTGGGTGAG
The DNA here is from genome assembly GCF_030272615.1 of Cryptomeria japonica. Taxonomy (NCBI): domain Eukaryota; kingdom Viridiplantae; phylum Streptophyta; class Pinopsida; order Cupressales; family Cupressaceae; genus Cryptomeria; species Cryptomeria japonica. The sequence goes on along the minus strand of NC_081410.1, from coordinate 235,539,872 downwards.
GAAAATAGACCTTAATTAAAATAAATTCTTTTACTTCAATTTGGTTGCAAGTTGGGGATTTAAATAAATTAGATTTATTTAATCGGGGTGAACTATTTAATTAAATGTAAATTTAATTAAAAAGTAGAGAGAAGGGATTTAATTAAATAAAATGATTTATTCAATTAAATGATATAAAGGACTTAAGTGAATTTAAATAAATAAATTGAATAATTTATTTAATTAAATTGAAGAATGTGGATGATTTAATTAAATTAGATTTAACTAAATAGAGGAATGAGAATAAAATGAACATTAAATATTCATTTAGGAATATGGTCATTTTTATACGTCTACAATTATTATTATATTATTATAATGTAATTGATATTAAATTATTGTTTTTGATATTAAAAAGTAGCAAAACAAGAGTGTTATCCCTATAAACAACAACCCAACAGACATAAAGTTAACAATAAGAGCAGTAGCAACACATCAACAACCAACTAATATAAAAAACTAACCATCAATGACACATATAAATAAATTATACCTCTGGAACCTTGTCCAACGAGCTATCTAAACTACTTAAAGTCCTAAAAAAAGGTCACCTAGGGTCATAAACATAAGCAATATAAATATAAATAAAATTATTAACAAAGGGTCATCTACGGCCAGAAACAAACATTAACAACAAAAATTAAGGTAAAATAATCCCTAGCTACCATCCTTGAATTTGCAAATAGCCTGGTGAAGGACATTGGACCAGTCTTTTGTAAGGAGCTTAAATAGTTCCTTGTAATTTCCTTCTTCCTCGTCAACTCCCAAGATTTTCTTTTGCATCAAACACAAGGAGGTGGCATAACTATGCATAACTCTCAAGCTGAATCGGGAGACACTGCCAAGTTTCCTCTCAAGTTTTGAGACACTGGCTTTGATCTTTTCCAACTCAATGACATTAGTTTTACATCTAGAATAGTTCCCATATGGAGCTGGAAATTATGGGTCCAAACTATTTTAGGTTTTTTCATCTCCACTTCATCAATCATCATATCCTTGGTGAGATCAAGAGGATTCTCCAAAATATGGGTGGAGTTGTCATCATTCCCAAAGGTTTCTCTCTCCTCCTCTTTGTCCCCCCACTTTGTCAGTTTCCACATTTTTCCTTTCTCATCCTCACTACCTAGTTCCACCTCATCCTCAATATCATAGTCCACAAGGTTCTTCAACTTTCCTTTCTCAACATAGTGGATTGCCAGCCTATAAGACCTTCTAGCTCAAATGCTCCCTCGCTTCCTCCTCCTTCTCACTAACCTCTTAGATAGTTAATTTGGGTTTTTTGGCAGGGGGTAGGTTTTTTCCCTTTTTATGTTGTTGGTGCTAAAGAACGAGGCTTTGCGTTTAGGGTCCCTCAAATCATTTTCAATCATTGAGGTGGATTCAAGAGACCCAGGTTGGGACACGATTTTGGCAGCACTCGGTAATCGAACACACTTTTTCATGTTGGGGCCAGCGATATCAATAGTTTGGTCGGGGGCAAAATAGTAGGGTGAGAGACATCTTGCATGACAAGTTTTCTAGGGGTGGCACAAAGCCAGGTGAAAATGGTAAAGGTAAAAAATTAAACCTTGGTGGAGCAGGATAGATTTTTTCCCCTAGCTTTTAGCACTCTCAACCACCTCATTCACAAAGGATTCCAAATAATTTGGGAGGAAAAAAGGGAAGAAGACGAGACTACGATTCCTAAAGTGGTTAAGCAATGACAAATGGAAAAAATACAACACTTTAAATCTTCCTTCTAGGGTAAAGTATTTTGTTATCAGGAGACATACTTGGTTCCATGGGAACAATCATTTCTCTCTGTCAAACCCAACATATAGCTTAACAAGACTCTCATTTCCCCTAAAAAAATGGTTGAGACTACCATTATCAAAAACACAACTTGTCTTCTTCCATCTTTGTTCTGTGGTTCACAACCCCATCACTTGAGCAATGACCTCATTAACTTTGAATGATTTGCCCACAAAACCCCTTCTGTCTGCCCACGAAGTTGTGGACTGCATGGAGAGGCCCTTGTCATAGTCATTGATGCTTTCAATGAATTGTGATACACCACCTTCAAAGCAAATATGCTAGACCATGACATCATTTTTGAGTTCATTGTGTTTTTTTGGCTCGATTTGAACCTTTTCCCCACCCATTCTATCAAAATCAGACATAGTAATAGAAATCCCCACACAAATTTTTGAATTACCACAAATCGCATTGAAAAGGAAGGTTGGCATAGATAACCAGAAATTGTAATTATTAATATGCATGCAAACTTTGTCCTTCTTACTTCTCATCCATCTAATAAAATCTTGCTTGTATGGACAACACCTTCCTTTACAAGTAATAAATATGGTCCAGATCGCCAAATCTTTCTTTGGCTTTCCCAAATTAAAAATGCTTTAAAATTTTAGCTTTTTCATCCCATCATAATGCTATCACATCATTGGGACCTCCTTCAAAATGTTCACATGGCCATTGCTTTCCCAAGTGTGACACTTCATCTTACTACATGGGGAACCCTCCAAGTAAGTGTACCCTCCCCCTAATCCTTTCTTCCTTCTCAATCTTTTCAAATTTCTCAAATCACCACAATTTTCCTACCTTTGTCTTTTTGGGGTGTTATCAATATAATACCCATTCAACAACTATAGTATGTAGAATATGGTAGTCCATACCCTTAGATTTTTAAACCCCATTCTAATTATGATTGACTTTTCTCTCTCCCTCTAGGAGTGTTTTAATATGTGGTGGGATACGATTGATATTTATCCAAGACCTGATACCTTTGATTTAAATACCTAGAGTTGCCATTGCGTCAGCAACCATATTACCCTGCCTATAAGAATCGTCAATGACAAACAAATACAACCCAATAAAGAGTTTCCTAACATCCCCTATACTTACTTCAATAGAACAATTGGTTTTAGTTTAGCCTTTAACCATTTCAACTTTCATTTTTGAGTCCCCTAAATCCTTAACACCAAGAGAGAGAGCAAATTTAATTCCACACAACAAGGCCATCTCCTCTAACTGGTTGTTAGTATAATCATTCAGGTTACCAATAAAGGCAGTCACCAAATTCTTGTTGGGAGATCTAATGACACCACCCCCAAAAGCCTTATCCCTTCTAGCAACACCATCAAAATTGAGTTTGTACCAGCCTAGGATTGGTGGTTTTCATCTGGTGTTCCTCCTTGCAAATCTTTTGGAGCTGTCAAACCTAGCATAAGCATTTGGCGATTCTCAGTTTCTCTCCATCATATCATCAAAAGGGGTGGGTGGATATGATGGGAACTTCCAGGTAGTGTCAAATAAATTTTCCTTCAGTAGTTTACAAAGGATTCTAAAAACTTCCTCAATCGAGTTTTCCTTAACCGAGTTTTCCTCTCCTTTAAAAATTATGTTGTTTTGTTCTTTCCACACACTCTATCTCAAGTGGGGGGGATCTGCCTCCAAAGTTGTCTAACCAAAGGGTTATGATTAGGTTCCCACCATTTAGTGGTAAATTATTGTAAAGTATCAGTTCTGGCCCATTGTATTTCAAGTTTCATCAACACTTTTTGTCATAGCTAATGAGAAAATTTGTAATGGAGAAGAATATGAGGGATAGTCTCTTCATCCTGCTTGCAAAGAACATATTTGTTAGGTAATTGGAAATTCCTCTTCATCAGGTTATCTTGAGTTAGGATTTTATTGTGCATGGTTGTCCACCAAAAAAAGTTTATTCGGGGAATCACTTGCAGATTCCATATCTTCCTCCACCACCTAGAGGAGTTTCCATCAGTAATTAGTAGATTGTAAGCCAATATAATTGAAAAAACTCCCTTATGCACCTTTATCTAGATGAAATTGTCCTCCCTTGGAAATAGGGGAATTTTGACCTTTCTTAATATCATTTGCAACTCATCATTGTTCTGAGTCAGATAAAGTTGGTTGTAACAACATTGATCAAGATCCTTCCAATATTTAGAAGGGGAAATATAATCAGTGAACAAAGTACTAGAAAACCTCCTAGCATGATCATAGAGGCACCTGAAGTTCTAATTAGAAGCCAAAGACATGCCCCCAATCCAAACATCCTCCTAGAAATGGATTAAGCACCCATTTCCAACTTTCCATTTCAATCCATAGTGGATGACGTTCCTACACCTAAGAATATTATTCCAAATTTTTGATCCACTTGGGAATCCTGGAGTAGAGATGGTTCTATATAAATTTTTGTACACATAAATTTTTTCATTAAAATGTCCTCATACATGATCATAATTCTTCTAGTGATTAAATGGATCATTAATATTCTCCTCTATTCAATTCATTTAATCATTTTATTTTATTAATTCATTCATCTCTTCTCATAAATCCATTTTAATCTATTAGTCTCTACCATTTCATAAATTCATTCTTATTTATCCCTAATCTCCATTTCATAAGTTGTCCTATTTATCTCCTTCCACTCCCATCAACCTCATTCACCCAACCAATGTGGGATAAACAACTTATCTCTCCAACCACCTCCTTTATCCCACATCCTTCTCAAAGATTGACTCACCCATGGATATGCCTATAAAAGCCATTTGCTCCTCTCACATTAGGCTCTCTCACACATTTTGATTGTCTCCATATGAGATTATTTTGCATTGGTTGAATTTCTCCATTCACCATAGCTTTCTTGTGCATTTGTACTTCTAAATCTGAGAGCAAAATGTTGAGTGGAAGGATCTTGGTTGATAGGAGGGCACTAGAGTGAAAAGTTCATTATTGAAAGTATTTTTATTTCATATTTGAATCCATGTTTTCATTTGAGAATGCATACTTTATTGCTATGATGTTAGTTTGCACATTTATAGATTAGCTTTTTTTAATTTCAACATCACTGGGGCATATATCAGTTAATCATTTTTTCTTTGAAACAACTCGACAGGCTGCATTGTCTCAAAGAGGGGCAACATGTAGACACATAAATTTTTCCATTAAAATGTCCTCATGCGTTATCATAATTCTATTTACCTATATTTAATTCATTAATTTTTTTCATTTAATCAATTCACTCATCTCCTTTCATAAATCCATTATAATTCATAAATTTCTAATCTTCATCACTTCTCATCCATCTTACTTATATCCTTCCACCTCCCCCGACCACATCCACTTGGAGAATGTGGGACAATGTTTATCTCCAACCACCTCCTTTATCCCACATTCATCCCTCAAATCTCTTTCTCCCATGAGGACTCTTATAAATTCATTCTCCCATCTCTTTCGACTCTCTCTCATTTCTTGAAATCTTGACATCGTAATGACATTTTAAAAAAAATTCAGTCATTTCAATCATTTTGCATCAATCAACCGATTTCCGTTCATCCATAGCCTCTTGTGCATGGTGTTAAAAACCTGAGAGGAAAATCAATATTGTGCAAGATCTTGGTAGATAGGAAAACAAGAGAATCAAGCGTCTCTTGAATGCATTAGTTTATATTATTTTATGTTTACATTTTGTGCTTTTATTGAGTAAATGTTCTCTTGATATGGCATTGGATTAAACACTTGGATCCTTGGTTGATGGTTGGGCTTTAGGGATTCAAGAACTAATTTTACATATCTTTCATCATCGATTTTCAAAATTAAGATATTTAGCACCCATTATTTTACACCAATCAGAATTATTGAGTGCGATTTTTCACCCCATCCTAGTCATAAGTGCTTTGTTAAGAGTAATTAGTTTTCTGATTCCCAGTCCTCCTTGATTCTTAGGTTTGTAGACCATTTCCCAATTTACAAGGGCCATTCTCTTTTTTCCCTCCATACCTATCCAAAGAAAAGTCCTTTGTAGTATTTCAAGTTTGTCAGCCATAGAACCAGTAATCTTGAATAGAGAAAGAAAGTAAACTGGTCTACCCTAAATCGAGGCTATAAGTAACTAGAGTTTCCATGTGTGCTATTAAGGAGTTTTCCCTTCCACCCTGCTAGCTTCTTTTGTTATCTTTCCAAAATTGAATTCCAAAATGTCAGGGTCACATCTTTGACAGTTAGAGGAAGGCTGAGGTACATTCCAAGAAGGTTTGCAGTCTGACAACCTAGGATAACTTTGATTTTATTTTGCAAGTCCTCCTTAGTATTTAAAAAGTATAGACTTATTTTTTCATAGTTGATATGTTGTCCTAAGGTCTTGGCATAATTAGTAAGAAAGACCCTCCATTCTTTGGCTTCAACCATTGAAGCCCTCCCAAATAGGATGTTATCATCCACAAACTACTGCAAAATAAAAGAAGGAATGGTGGAGGTAGATTTAACACCTTGAAGTCTACCCATTCTCACAATATTCAAAAAATTCCCACCCAAGACTTTAGCAAGAATGATATATAAGTATGGGGACATCAGGTCACCTTTGCTAATACCCTTGGCCGCTCCAAAGAATCCCCTTAGGACTCCATTAATAATAACAAAAAATCTAACTGTTTCCACACATTGCCTAATGAGGTTGAGAAGCCTTTCCTCTAACCCCAACCTCATTAAAACTTTAAAGAGAAATTCCCATATAACCCTATCACAAGCCTTAGAAATGTCAAGTTTAAGGACCATACCTGGAAAGTGACATTTGTTCACAGAGTGAATAGTCTCATGAGTAGTAATTGCAACATCTAAAATTTGTCTCCCCAGCACAAATCCTTTCTGATTACTGTTGATAAACCATCTAGAAAGGGTTTGATTCTATTAACCAAGACTTTAGAAAAAATATCGTAGATTGTGTTGCATAAGCTGATAGGTCTAAAGTCCATAGGTCTCTTGGGCTCTTGAATTTTTGAAATTAAGGCAATGAAAGTGTTGTTGAGCCTTTTCAAAAATTTCCTAGTTTTGAAGAAATCTTTAGTTGCCATAGTTACATCATATCCCACAATGTCCCAATTTTTTTGGAAGAATGTCGGTGGGAAACCATTAGGTCCCGATGCTTTAAAAGCACTCGTAGAGAAAACAACAATCTTCACTTCGTCTTCCGTGATCAGGGCAAGGATCTGGTCATTATCAACATGATTGAGTGTTGTTGGAAGACACTATAGAAGATGTTCCCCTAAAGCATGAAATCTTCCACCATCATACTCTTTATAAGCATTGCTAAAGTAGTTAACTTCCAAAGCTCCTAATTGTGAGTCGTTTGTAATCTCTTGGTTTAAATCATTTCTCAAACTTTGGATAGTATTCCTCTTCTTGTGCTTACTTGTTGATCTATGAAAAAAGGTAGAGTTCTGGTCCCCTTCTTTCAACCATTGTACCCTTGATCTCTGCTTCCAAACAATCTCCTCCCTTCTCAAGATTTCTTTCCATTTTCCTCTCAAAATTTCTTCTTCTAAATGGGTAGTTTGTGAATAATCACCCTTAGTTACTAACTCTTGGATAGACTCAAATTTGGAGTTGATTCCTTTCTTTCGAGTAAAGACATCCCCCAAAGTAACCCTATTCCAACCTTTTACCTGTTTTCTAATAAGATGCAATTTTTGGGATACTCGAAACATTGCAAAATCTGAACAAGAGTTCACCACCAATTTCAGACACAAATCCTAAAATTAGGATGAGAAGCCCAAATAATTTCATAGCAGAAGGGGAGAGGTCCACTCGGGGGTCTTTCTATCCAATACAGAAGCACATGATTATGGTCTGACACAGTTCTCGGGAGGGCCTTAAGCATGGCATTACATCCAATGTCCTAGTTGGTAGAAATAAGAAATCTATCAAGTTTAACCCGAATAAGACTATTCCCTTTTCAGTTGTTAGACCAAGTGAAAGGTTGTCCTGTCAACTCAATGTCAAAGAGCTTGCCTTATTGATGAAGTCTACCAAATCAGACATAATATTAGAGTAGTCCATCACTCCACCCATCTTATCAGAGGGGACTAGAGGTGAGTTAAAGTCTCCAACCACCATCCATAATGAATCTTGATCATGTAAAATAAAAAGTAGAGATCTACTTTGAAACCTCTTTGCACCCAGAGCGGGTGTTAGGGGCATAAACATTAAAAAGGTACCATAAGGAATTGGTTGAGTTAAACAAAACAATTAGATAATTTGGTTAGAAGGAGAGGAGATCCCCTTTAAGTTTTTCAGTGGTCCCACATGGTGACCACTCCCCTTGAAGCTCCATTACCATCATTAATGAAGAAGGAAGACCCTGACCATATTGTATCACCAATAGTGAAAAAGTTGTTCGTAGTCATCTTCACTTCCTGAAGTAAAAGAATCTCAACTTTCTTTTCTAGAATGCAGTTGTTCAACACATGTTATTTCTGAAAATTGTTCAACGCCCTCATATTCCATGAGAAGAATTTCATTTTTTACATTTGGATGTAACATCAAGGGTTCTCTGCCTCCTATTAGCAATTTCCCTTGCTACCTCTTTCTGCCTTGAAAGTCTTCGTGAAGGGTGACCGGTCTTATGTTTTGCACTCACATCAATTTTCTTACCTCCCATTTTCCTTTTTGGGGTTGTCCATTCTTCCTCATCCCCAGACAACTTATTGCTAGTGGTTGCACCCGAGGATAAGAACTTAGGTTTTTTGGGATCAAGGGTCTCTTTCTTCAATGAAGAGGGGTTAATCCCTTCCAAAACAATACCACTACCAGGGATTGCAAAAGTTGCTTCCCTAGGTTTTCTAGCATTTGGAGTGGGCAATTTCTCCATCCTCCAGTTGGATCGTCTTTTAGTACCAAATTATTATTATTATATTATCATATCATTATATTTTTTACTAATCTTGTAATAAAAATAATATCAAATTAAAAAAATGATAATATTTTTTATTTTTCATGTATTCAAATGTGAGTGTAATATGCTTTGATAAAATAAATACAATTTAAGTCTTTTAGTTTATAATATTTTAAAAATTAATATTAAGAAACGAAATATTTAATAAAGAATGTTGATTAGTTCTATATTTTTCATCTATTTTATATCTATTTGTTTCTATATTATTGTTTTTAGTCTTTGTATGATTTGAGAGTGAATTTATGAATAGAAGTTTTGCTTCAAATATATATGAAAATGAGATAGTCATGATAAAATTGATTTGTATGCTTCACTCTTAAATTTCTAGTATGTCTGTGATATTCAAATTCATTGATAAATTTTATATCTTTCAAGACATATTCATAATTTTTTAAAAATAGCTTATACTAGATTTAATCTATTTTGTATTTATTTGTTTCATAAAATACTAAAGAAATGTTATATTTGTAAATTCTAACATTTAAAAAAAATTAAAAAATTAAATGCATTCATGTTCAAATATAATTAGAGTTTTAATTCTTGTTTGGTATTGTCTCTCTTTAACTTTTTTTGAATTAGATTTTTTCTATTTTAACTTTTAAGCACTATTTAGAAGCAAAAATTTAAAACTAAATTAAAATATCACACAATGCAAACCAGAAATAATAAATATCAATTCAAAAAGTAGTCCAACAATTTCAATTCTATTATGTTGAAAGTGATTTAATAAAATTTTATTATATTAATAATATTGACAAATTATATTTGTCAAGGATGCACCTTTGACTATATTTATTAATTAATTAAAAATTAGAATACAATGAATTTTTAATTTTTAAAACTACAATACTTTAAACCAACTAACATATTACACATATTATCCAAAAAATAATTGAAAAATTATAAAATGTGACACTTTTTTTTAAAATAAATTATATTCTACCTTATCAAATTTTTAAATATTTTTATAAAGTCAAAAATTGAAAAATTTATAATTACAAGTCTCATTGAAACAGATAAAAGCAAAGAGTCTCCACGTTGTTAAAGACCAGAAATCGTAGAAAACAAAGAATGAAAATGGACTCAGTAAAATTTGACTACTAATTGTTTATTTTTTAAGATATTTATAGAAAATCTGTACGCCGTAATAGAGAAGCAAAGCGTGTAATCTACGCTGATCGCAGACCAGATTATTTTTACAGAGTCAATCATGGAGAGTTTGAGGAGGATTTGAGGTTGACCTTGTTGGAAAGTAAGAACACCACACACTGAAATATTTATTATTCTCAGTCAAACATTTTTCCTTTTTTATAATTTTTTGGGCAACTGCGGCGAAATTTACCCACCCAATTTTTAAAAAAATTCAATCTGCCACATGGTACGAAAGCGAAGACTTGATGCCCTCCATACGTTGGATCGAAATACAGATTTTTGCTTAAAAAATGCACGAAAGTGGGCTTTAAATGCATTTCATCACTGATACCGTGTCAATTAAATTAAACACATTTTAAGACAAATCATCATAAGAGAGAACAAAATGTTATTAATAATTAATAAACCCTTCCACCGTTGGATCTGTGGAAAACCGTAGTTTTTGATTTTTGGCTGGTATGTCATAGATTGTATAAATATCAATCTATTTATTTTGGCCAGGCCCAGCTACCCATCTTTAATTTGTCACGAATTTGATAATAGGTGGCGGTTAAAATTATAAAGCCAAGGTCACCTTCTTGGTTCTTATATTCAATTTGATTGCATTTCTGTTCTGTGGGTAGATCGCCATGCCGATTCCTTGTTCAACAGATGCTTCATCCCTTGCTTGTATAGACTTGTCAAGTCCGGACCTGCAAAAATCAGCTGATCTTATGAGACAGGTGATTCATGTCATGTGCTTCAATTTAGTCATGGCCCCTTTTTTTTAAGTCTGGGTATCTGTACCGTCAAATTTTCCTCCCACTGGGTAGCCCACATCCATAATTGGTTGGGTGGTTTTACTGAATTAATACACTTCACATTTCTACATTTTTACAGCATGTCTCTCAGATGTTTGAATAAGAGTCCACACTGTTATTTGGAGATTTGGATATTCAAATAACAAATTTGCTGTTGAAACGTCCCATTTGGTATTTAGGTATGGTCTGTTTAGTTTACTTTGGCTAAGGTTTCTTTCTGTTTTCTAGCTGGCAGGCATGCTTGGACAGTGGGTTTTTCTATCTGATAAATCATGGCATTAGTGAAGAATTTATGGAGGAATTGTTTCGACAAAGCAAGAATTTCTTTGAGGTGCCAATGGAGCAGAAAATGCTATGGTTAAGGAACAAGAAACACAGGGGTTATACACCCTTCCAAGATGAGTTGCTTGACCCAGACAAACAGAGTAAAGGTTTGCTTTTCTCCTTTGGTTTTGTTCAATTGTGACATGCAGGTTATATTTATGTAAAATGATTGTATATTAAGTGGAATTTTGTTTATGTGTGGGGTGGCTGTGCTGTTGGGATGTAGATTTCTGAGTACATGCATACTTTTGGATTTGAGCTTGGAGAATTTTTAATGCACTTATTATGCTTACATTGTATTCCGTAGCTTCTATAGGAAAAGATAGATAGAACAATGCTTAGTGATTTCGATTAGCTCTATAATAAGTGTAATGTCTGTTTTGAGGAATTATAGGCTGCCCTCAAGGTTAATTTCTTTTGTTCAGAAAGAAATATCCTCTTCATGGAATATATAAAGGATTTTTTGCTTAAATCGTGCTAATATAATTTTTCCAAGTAGGCCCTCCTATCACCCCATGATCCCACAAAGTGGAAACAATTGACCGTTTTAAAGCAGTACCAGAATTCTCATGAGTAATTTAACTGCTACTAAGTTCATTTGCTTCTTTGCATAGCTTCAGTGGTAAAATGGAACTCGTTATTTTTATTTGAGTCTGCTACACAACACTTACTAAAAGTTTCAGCATTCTAAGGATTTTAAAACTAATGGGGAAAATAAGCTCTTTGGCAGATATCGGGTCTGAAAAACAATTATTCTTTAAGCATTAACTTAATTAATTTTTTCCAAGATTTAGTTTTGAAAAAATGGGAAATGTTGAAGTTTCTAGAAAAACAGGGACCTTAAGGGGATGTTTGGACAAGATGTAGCTATATGTGGCCAGAAGATAGTAAATCTCTTCAAAGTTGAACATTCACTTCCAAGATAAATGTAAAATTTGAACGACAATAAGGGTGAAGAGTGGATTCAAGAGTAGGAAATGTATTCCAAGCTTGATACTGACAAACTATCTTTGAATAATCATGCTAATGTCTGTTTCACTATTTGAGGGAAAAATTCTGGAGCCACCAAATGATCTTAGTTGCAAGATCAGAGAATTTCAAGGGCAGTTTGTACTAATACTATTTCTAAATAAAAGAATAATTGTCCAGAAAAATATTAAAAAATCAACATTGGATTTTTGCTTTTGGACTGGTGAGTGGGAGGAATTACTTTGCATGCAAGTAAATGGCAAGTTCTGCACAATTGAAAACGAAACCATTGCCAATGCAACATAGAAGACAAAATCAAATTTACTGGTAATTCAAAGTAGTATAATTGCCATTGAAAGTCAGGGAGGACAAAGGTGGTTTGATAAGAACATGTGAAAAATACCCAAGGATTTGGAACTAAATGAGGAATCTAATTGACATTTGTGTCCAATGAACAAAGTCTTAAAACACCTTCGAAGGAGAGAGTATATTTTAGAAGTAAAAAGGGCATCTTAGAGTATGTTAACTAATTTTGGTCAGATATTTGACATGAATGCAGTTTTGTAATCATGTTTTGATTGTCATTTTAACCATTTTGTAAGAGGTTTCCCGAGGGACTCTTCCCCAGAATATTGGCCTCAATTTGAGTATTTTGTAACCGATTCGAGTGTTCAGGTTAATTATAAAATCCTAATTGTAATCAAAATAGAAGATAGACTAGAAGTAGAATACAATACTGGTAGACTAGGCAGATGTTGTAATAGTTTTAGAAACACAAATAAATTTTTTACTTTCTTTCTCATTCTTTTTTCTTTTTTTTACTATGGAAGGTTAATAATAATTCTACGTTTGTAAAGAATAACATATTTAATGGCATATTCACAAAAATGTAAAAATGACTCTTTGTCATATACACAAAAATGTAAATTTAATGGAGGGGTTCATCCCAAAGTTTGATGGTTGGGGCATTGATGATGTTGCCACCAATGTTCAAACCCTTGCTATTGTATAGTCTGAAAATGAAAAATAAATTACAAAGTTTATGAAACTACTAGAAAGGGACACTACATTTTCCAGAGTAATGTTTTTAATATTTCCTCAGTTTGCATTGTATTCTTTTTAGTCTGCAATTAAGTAATTTTGTTGTCTTCGGAGTTAAGGGCTTCAAGTATATCTATGCCATCTATAACACAAGACATCATTTATAATTGTATGATTTGCAAAATTACTCTGATTTTTTTTTTTGAAACAGGGGACTGTAAGGAGGGGTATTATATTGGAGTTGAAGTGGCTGAAGATGACCCTCGAGCATTGAAGGAATTTTACGGACCAAATGTTTGGCCTTCTGCAGGTAAAAAAGTTAAAATGTTTTTTTTTCTGTTAATATTACATAGGGAAAAAACAGTTTGATACTCAAAAATGAAAGATCTAATGATTTTGGTGATTGAAACCGATAAATGATTTAAGTACAATTAAAATAGAGGCCATGTGCCATGCTTTGTTTACTTTCTTGAAGATCGACTCCTAAGTGTAATATAGTTAAGTTACTCTTTCCTGAATTGAAAAATATATATACAGTTTAGTTGTTCAATGCTGCCCTCTACAATAAAAACAAAAAGAACTTTGAGAAATGCAATATATTTCATTGGAGAGTGCATTCTCTACGATGTACAGGTATAATTTAACTTTTATGCTAGGCAATTATTACTGCCTAATCAATACCCTATTTAGTATTTCCCGATTAACATTTATTGCAGTAGTTGTCTGTATATTAATTATGTGTTGTTGCATAACATTGTGCATTAATGCCAAACAAAGTAACCAGCAGTTAACTGGCAGCACATTGATTATTTAGATTTGGACAAGGAAAAGTGGCATGTGCCATGATGTGAACAGAAGTCACTGTATACTCTGTATGAAGACAGATGTATCTTGAATGGTGCTTATGGCAATACATTGAAGTATGAGAAAAAGTCCATATCTTATGGACTCAATCTTCTTTCCTTAATTTTGAAGTTGATCCGTCTATGTTGGATGAGTAGGATGATATTTTAATGGTGCTTATGGCAATCTATTGAAGTATCAGAAAAAGTCCATATCTTATGGAATTGATCTTCTTTCCTTGACTTTGAACTTGACCCTTCTATGTTGGATGACGAGGACGATACTTGAATGGTGCTTATGGCAATCTATTGAAGTATGAGAAAAAGCCCATATCTTATGGACTTGATCTTCTTTCTTTGACTTTGAAGTTGATCCTTATTTTGGTGCCGCCTCACCATTGTTAGACATGTCTTATCTTATTTTACACCTCTTATAGAGTGCACACCTTACCAAAACTAGGCCTGATCTGCGTTGAGCCTAGGAGATGTGTGGTGGACAAATCACTTTGTGAAGGATGAGGTGTATATATCATGTGAAGAGGAAAAAAGCTTAGTAAACCAATTGCACAATAGATGTAGCTAAGTGGAAGAGTTTAGCAAATATGTGCTACTTCTATTCACAAGAAGAAATGTATATCATATAACAACTGTGCATGGAGTTCGTAGCTAGCAATGAAAATTCTTGTGAATCATAAAAAGGGAAACACTTCTAACTAGTTTTACTGATGACTTTACAATGTCTGCTAATGTACAAACAAAACCTTCTCAATTTGAGGTGTGTGTGGATACAAATAGAATTCAAACATAGTTTCAAAACAAGAAAGGCAAGTTGTGACAAATCCATTTTAAGCTGTCCACTTCTAGTTGTCTTGTTAGTTGTGCTCCTTGATAGTTAACATTTTGTATCATGGCCAAAATGTGTCCACGTGTAGTGTTGCTAAATTCATAAATGTATTGCATAGGAACATGCAATGTCATGTGTATTGTCGTGTGCACAATGATGTAGTGCCTTGCATAGTGGCACATGATGACAACAAGAGTTGTATATAGGATGTGGAAGTTGTAGAGAAGAGTGCAAAGGACTCTGTGCTCACAATGATTTCAGTGTCTTGCATGCTGATGCTTTGATTAGGAGTGTTCGAGGCATCACCCTAGTTGGGGGGTATGAGAGGCCAACAAATTTTTATGAGGGGTTTTTGGGGTGGGAGCCCTTGAGGAAATTTGTTTTGGGCCTTGAAAGGTGTTTTTGTGGTCCATGGTTTTATGTCCATTGCATTGTAACACTACTAAATAGATTTTTATATTGATGTGCCTACACACTCTTGCACATAGACAAGGGTTTAGCACAAGTGCAAAATATCTTATTATATTGTAAACTGTTGGGTTAATACAAGTGCTGGTTTTTTCTTGGAAGCATTTCCTAGGTTAAATTCTCTTGTTATGTTGTGAGTGCCATTATTTCCTTTTGCATTTAAGATTCTATTAGCATTGCTTCTCCTTTATATTTTTATTTGTATTTTTTTCTTCATCCATGTCACCTACCTAAATTTTATTAGTTTTCAATGCTTGTAATTTTGATGTTATTTTTACATGTGAACTTAAAATTTGTTCTTGTACTTTCCAAGGTATTTTTAGAACTGATTTTCACACATTTTTTCTCCTTTTAGATCATTGTATTTTCCCAACACTTGAATGTACTTGTCTTGGATAGAAATTTAGGTGAAAAACCCAAACCTGTTTGAAATGGTGACATTCTTGCAGACTTATGGATTACTTGAGTATAGCAATGTTGTATATAGAGATTTAAGTACATTCTTGAATGTACTTGTCTTGGATAGAGATTTAGGTAACAAACCCAAACATGTTTGAAATGGCGTCATTCTTGTAGACTTATTGGATTGCTTGAGTATAACAATGTTGTATGTAGAGAAAACTCGCCCCATGTGTACATTTGAAGAAAGTTCCCGAGGGTTGATTAAACACTTCTATTTGGTGGTAGGTATGTGGGTGAAATTTTGTCAATCTTTGAAAGTTGATGTCCATTCTATTGCATAATATCTTCCAAAATTTTTCTTAGGAAACAAGATTCCTAATCAAATAAATTGACTTTGGCAACTTAAACTAGGCTTATAGGTCCACATGAAATAGATAGATTTTTTTTTATGGGCTGCCTCTTATGCTGTGATATTCATCTCCCATGAACCAACACACATCTTATTGATTTGGTACACGTTAAAATGGTGGTCATCACTTTGAATTGCTTATGATAAATCTATAAGGAAGGTCATATAGTTAACTTTTTCAAGATTTGTTGATACTAGAAGTGGTCTGCATAGCACTAACTTCAAGTTTATTTAGCTTTCTTGGATTGCATGATACACAACTTTGTACGTTTGTATGAATTGTGTGATGTTCCACTTGCATCTTTGCCCAATGCATGGATCCATGCAAGTTGGCTAAGTATTCCCCAACCAAAAATGATATACTACTTTCAAATTGTGAAATTCTCTCTTGACTCGTAGCCAACCTTATTCTTGTACAATGTAGAACTTGATTGTCAACTTTATAACCCTTTGTCTAGGGAGTACTCGATATATCACTATCCTACTTTTAGCATAGAGTAAAATTCTTGGGACTTTGAGTCATCTACATAACAATATTATTATTCATCAGAACCAAAAAGCACCATATGCATTATGGTGCTCACCATCATTGTCTTAGTCAATTGAGGCTTTGGTAGCATGCCCAAAATCTTTTTGTTTGTTCCCTTTTTATACTTGATTAACAATTTGAATCACTTTAAAATTGTAATACATATAGGGTTTAGGGGATGCTAAAGAGAAAGTTGCATAGGGGGATAGAAAAGTAGCAAAGGAATATGGAGTTAGGGATTTCTCTACATAAGGCAAATATTTTTTCCTTTTTCACAATGTTCCTAATTTTGTAGTGAAAGGATGGAGGCAGCTGAAGCTTTAGGATCAAGGGTTCACCTAGTTTCAAATATTCCAAATTCAAATTTTTGTGGTATGCTGGTCTTTTACTACTAGGCACAAGTTTTAGCATGAGATTTTTCCCTCTCTTCAACACAATTTTGTGTCTATCTCGGCAACTGGGGAAAATGTTGTTCCATTAGGGAATGGAAGGTTTTGGAAAAAGGAGATTTCATTTTGCCCCATCCCTTTGAAGGTTGTGTCCACAGTAGAGATGATTCCAATGGTAAATTTGTTGGATTTAGAGGTGCAGGTTTTTTCGTTGGCTCTTTCTATGAATTTGAGAAGAGTCATCTTCTTGAATGACTACCTTCTATTCTCTTTGCCTCTTTTTTAGTTCATTTTTCTCATCAAAGGTTGTTAATTGTGTTTTTACCTTGTTTAAAACATCAATAGGCACATGTGGAGAGATGATATTTGAATTGATTAATGCCTTCCCCACTATTTTCATGTTGCAAAATTTGGAAACTGACTCCTCTTTCTTAGCCTTTGGGATCTCATTTTTCTAACAAAGTTTCTTTCTAATTGTGGTCGATATTATAACAAGTTATAAGTCTTTAGTACACCACAATAACAAATAAAAGTAAATCTAATTAGCATTTAGGTTTTCTCTATAAAAAGAGATAAAATATTAAAAAAAATGTTGGGGTTTGGATAAAAAGAGAAAAAAAGAAAAACAATAAAATTCCATTATGGAACAAGAAAAAAAGAGGTAAGCTCTTTTTAATTTTTTACTCTTATATTTTTCCTTCTATGAATCTAAAGCCATGTTCCACAAAGTCTAAGGATGGGGACCAAGGGTCTAAATTTGGGGATGACAACAAATATATATAGTACTTATAAATAGTTATACAAAAACATACAAGGAATAATATATGAAACTTTGAAATGCTTAAACATATTGCGTCGAACAATGAAAATGTTAAATATCAATATATTTATAATGTATTCAAAATGATGATTACATTCAAAATCCAAATACAATTGGCCAATGGCCCGATGCCTCAAATCATATTTCATCCCCAAATTCCATGCCAAACTCCTTATCACTCAAATTGCTTGAATCTTCAAGGTCAACCTCCTCCAAACCTATACCAACCAACCTTGTTTATATTGCATTTTCACCAACTTGTGCTATCTCCATTAACTCTACATCCATTGTGCTGCTGGACTCCCTTTGTACATAGGTGTGTTGAAATGAATGAGATACAAGGTACTATGTACAACTACAAGATTCTTCACTCTTCTAGAGGTAACTTGGTTCCTCTTGATAGAGTGGATAAAGCTATAAGTAGACCAATTCCTCTCAGTAGTAGAATTAGAAACCTAGGACAACAAATGAATGACTATTGTGGCTGTCAAAGAATTAAGCCCATTTATAGTTCACCATAGAATTGGGTCTCTTGTGCCATAGTCTCCTTTTTCATCTTGGCCTCTTTTGAATATCCCTTACTAGTGGCAAATATTTTCCATTTGGTATGAATGATCCTAGCTTGTATAGAATCATACATCTTTTGAATGGCCTTCATGAATTCTTGCCTTTACCTCAAAACCCCGTATATGGGTGATTTTGCTAGGCCTTTGCACATACCACTTCATGTTCAATGCATAGGCAGCCATGTGCAAAGGAGTGTTGAGCTTTTCCCATCAGCGATGAATGATTGGCCGAATATGTGTATTGTAGAACTCTAGTGTGGGGCCTTTATCTTGTACAATAGCCTTCATTTTGGCCAAGGATAGTGTCAATGTGCTCATACACCCTTCCAAGTCTAGGTGCATTTGTGTCCTTATATCAAATAACTTTGAACATTGGAGTAATGATGGAAACAATGTATTTTGTATCAGTCCAAAAAGTCATTCTTCACCACCTCCTTAACTCTCCTCCCTTGCTCTAACGTCGAAACATGCCACTAATTCTACCTTGCTTTGATGACCATTAGTTGCAATACCTCTTGCAACTCAAGCACCCTCTCCAAGATAACGAATTATGATGCATATTTAGTCTCTACAGGTTTCAAAAAATCCTTAGAGAAGGTCTTGAAGAGTACATGTGAAATATTGTGGTTGTAGATAGACATCTGCATATGTCTAGCATCATTAACCCTCTATTTGATCCATTTGATCCATTTGATTCTGTGTACATCCTTGAGTGCATATTCATGGCATGCACACAAGGAGTCCGCCAAATATGCTTGTAGGCTGCTTCAATCAATTTGCCAACAAGTTTACACATATTAGTTGCATCTATCACTATTTGCATCACATTTGGTGGTCAAACCTCCTCAATAGCATCTCTAAGGATTTGGAATTGAAAATCAATATCCTTGCATTGCCCTGAAGAATCAATAGCCCTAAGGAAGTAAGGGCCATCTAGATTCTATACACATGACTATAATGTTGTTGATTAGACAATGGTTGATATTTGTCTGTCTATCCATGATTATGCTGTGCCCATTAGTGATCTAGGTAGCCTTCATTTTCTCTATTAGATTATTAATCTCAGAATAGTTCTTATCCAAGATTGTTGTGCTCAATTTCGTCTCCCCTACTGCCACATATTTTTGCCAAAACCTCCTTATAATAAGGATAGAAAGCCACATGAAATGGAATGCCGAGAATTTGCCAATGACATCATTTGCATCATCCCTATTTTGCACTTGGAATAATTCTACCTTTGTGTTTGTGGCATCTCTACACTTCCCGTAAGCCTTGCTGCCCCTGAATTAGATGGACAAGTAGAAGAAGAACAAACTAAAACTTGTGAGTTTGGGGCAGTCTTCAGATTAGGAGCAGGAGCCCTCAGTGGCAAAGTAGTATGTACATAACTTTCGTAATTACAATAACCCAACAATCTATTTATTTCAATTCTTTTTTCAAGTGACAATCCCTTACATACTCTTAGACCTTTTGTATTGTGACATAAAGAAGGTGTGCAATTAACTCTTGTAATCCAGTGTTAAAATTCAAGTTGATAGAAATGTCATCTCCATAGCCTAGTGCCCCTTGTTGCCCCAAATTTTTCTTGCAATTTTGTTGCAAACTGTCCTAAAGGCGACTTCTTATTAAAGGGACCCTTGACAAAATCCTCTAATAGTAATAATTTAGAAGGGCAACTAAATGTGCATTGCCAATAGAACTAGTTGCCTCAACCTTCCCCCACATTTGTATTTGGAGTCTCAAATTCAACCCCCATAGGCTCTTCCTAACCCTCTTCATCACTTATCTTGCAAGAAGGAGAACTCATAGTGGCACTGCAAGAAAGGAAACTTATGGTTACCATACACATCATAGTGTCATTAAATTATGCATGGGCTCAAGGCACATGGATTTTCTTTTTGTTTTTCTTACTTTAGGTTGCACAAAGCATATAAGTAGAGGATACGCAAAAATGTGAATTCCTTGTTTTTTAACCTTGATCAAACATGGATTCCATGTTTGTTTTGCTTACTTCAGGTTGCACAAATCATAGAAGCAGAGGATACACAAAGGATAAAGTCTCAATTGACTTGTAAATTTTAATTTATGCAAATCTACGAATTGTTTTTAGTAAAATAATTTAATATATAAATTTAAACACCTAAATATTGTTATAAAATTAAAAGAATTAAAATTTCATATGTAAAAGTAAATTGTAAAACCCTAAATTAGTTACTAAATTTGTAAATTGAAATTATTAAATTGAAAAATTCTAATTAAGGGCCAAAGCTTACCTTGAGGCTTGAAGAATGAATCAATGGTTGATTGATGAAGACTTCATGCTTGCTCTTCCTTTTGCACTTACTCTCCATCTTCCTATTGCTCTCACTTGCAATCTTTCTCACTCTTGTAGGCTTGTAGCTTCTTGTTACGATTCCAACTTTGTTGTTGAAACTTGTGAGTGATTTGGTTTGAGACTTAGATGTCTATTTGTAAGTTTTTTGTGACTGCTTAGGGTGTGTGTGGGACTTACAGACCATTGGGGTTAGCATTATTGGGGCAAAGATCCAAAAATATATTTGATTTAAAAAATGAATTATTTACCCTAGTTGATGTGGGGGATGCTTGGGCATCTTGTGTGTGGTCAAAAGATGTGAGGGAGCCCCTTGACGGTCTTAGGGATGCCTTGGTGTCTCTCCAACATCTCCAAAATAGGGCGACATCCTAGGAACATCTCCTCTTTGATGAAGACATTGTGGAAATGTCCCTGAGTACTTGGTGACAGTGGCATAACAGCAAGGGGATGTTTTCCCCAAGTCCTCAAGTCTCAGAAAGGTCTCCATCTTCAAAATGCCTTGTTTTGGGGGGGACACATCCCAATGAAAAACTGATTCTAAATTGAAATAAAAACTAAATATAGAAGACATTCCAAATGAAAGGAAAAAAAATCAAAACAGGAAAATACAATATACCTTTTCAAATTAGCTCCAAATTGATGGTGGTTGTTCCAAGTTAATGGCAGGTTGTTTCAAATGCACCATAGGCTCCTTTAGATGCATTGAGTACTGCTAAAAACTTGTTCAAGTTCATTCAATCAACATTTGTGTCTGCTATGTTTTTCTTATTTATTTCAATGGATTGTAGTTTAGCTTAAAATGCTCTTGTTTTCTCCTTGTCTTTGCTGGCAAATGAAACGAATAGCAATTAGAGGTTGTGTAGATCTTTTTTAAGGTTTTAGTTTTTATTTATTTTTTATTTTTAATACTTTTATGCCTCTGTGCTGATGTTAGAGTTTAAGACTTGGGACTTGACAAGTCCTATAAATTTGACAAACTCAGCAAGTCTTGTAAACCTTCTGTATATACATATATACCTCCAACCATTTCCCTTGCACTCCTTTGGAAGCATTTAGAAGAGGAACATGGACTAAAGGAAGTCGAAGAGCTGCAGGAGAGTATGTTGATGTGGGAACCTATGTGCTCTATTATCCCTGCTTCTTCACCCTTTTGTTTTCCATTAACATCCCCTTCTGGCCTTATTTGTCCTTGTTCCGCTTCCTTGTAATATACATGTTTGGTTTCTAAGTAAGCATATTTTACTGCAAGAGGTTGTTATTGTAAAAGTGTTGCAAGTTCAGTAATATTTATTTCCCATGCAAAATTGTTTTCATTATCCTCTAGGGTAGGGAATCTTACTTTTCAAGTCTAGAAAAGTTTATACACAATACTAATTATCTTTGTTTATATTTACAATGATTACTTATGATGTGTTTGTGTAGATTTATTGCCTGGTTGGAGGGAAATTATGGAGAAGTACCACGAAAAAGCTTTGTAAGACATCTTTTTGTCAAACATTTACATTTTGTTGTATGTGCAAGTAGTTTGAGAAAATACTGATTAGACTTCAAGCAAAAAGGAATTTGATGTCTAAATGTTTGTCACATTTAGTAATTTTACAGATTTCTTTCCTTGTACCTATTTCCACTCATTAAAATAAGAGACTGCACCCTAATCATTGCATGCTGTCCAATCCTAATCAAGCACTATTCTATACTAGTGGCTAATTATTTTATTCACTGGACTGCAGACATGATTGTTGCATTTGCCAAACACAAGTATCTGTTAGAAATCGAACTTCTTGCTTTATGGCTCCCTCTGACTTAGCTGTATCTTTCCTGTTTGATATTCCAATATTGTGTGGTCAACTCTCTGTCTGAGAGTACAACAGAAGGACATGAAGGCATTCCACTAAAAGAGATTAAGAAGATACTGGGTCTTGAATACATTTCACAAACTTTCTCTTTCTTGAACTTAAATAAGATTCCAACAAGAGAATCATAAATAATTGTTGTGTTAGCAATGTTTCCTCCAAAAAACCTACAGAAGATTAAAGATGACATTACCAATGTTGCCTTAACTACCATCCAAGGATTACATCGAGAGGCTTTATTGCTGGAAATTTATTACAATACCGTTTTATATGTTAAATTACAGCTGGACTTCCTATATAAAATAATTAATGCATTAGAGAAAAGGGGAATAATCCCTCAAGCAAGAGGACTTACATTTTGAGGACGTCTTAGTTATGAACCAGCAATTCAAATCCCCTTTATTGTGACAATGTCTTGATTCAGTCTCTAGGGAGAGAATAAATCCAAGAGAAATATGAGTGGGTGCATGTGTATACCACCAACATAAATCTCCTCTATTAAAATACAAGTCTTCAGACAATCTTTAGGGACAGGAATCCCAGAACTAAAGATTTCTGCTGCATAAAACAACCTGTCATGATACATTAAGAGAAAATAACATAATGTTTGTGCATGTATGTGGACATGTGGTTGCTTGTGGGGTGGATGCATTGACATGTATGTATACATGTGCTTGTGTGTGTGGGTGATTATGCATACATGTGTGGAGAAAAGGAAATAACATGGGAGAAAAGTTGACAAACTTGTGTAAATTTTTTTGTAAGATTTTGCTATAGCAATAGCAATCCAAGAGTAAGAAGGCTTTAAGAAAGCACAAAGAAGATTAATGTGACAGAATAAACTGTATTCTAACCAAAAGATGGATTAAAAAGAGATAACATTAATTGCTCATATGAGAGCTACAAGTGGATATACAGAGTATACACGACTATGATACGTGAATGCATAGCCAATGTGGGAAAAAGAGATGTAGTCACATGTGTGCACATCATCTCCACATGATGAAAGCACAACGTACCCAAGTAGATGCCTATCTTAGAAAGTTTATCTTATCCTAGGTATAAATAATGCAATAAAATAATTAACTAAATGCAAGGAAATAAAATAATGAACCAACACCCTTTATAACCATAGCTTAGGTGGGTGGGAAAGATGGATGGGTGGATTTTGCAAAATGTGTATCCATTTTAGTTACCCATGCACAAAACTTTTCCTCAAGGAGAAAACTTGTAGGAACACCCTTACCTACACCCCGCACTGCCCCCCCCACAGAGGATGAAGAGGGCAAGGCTAGGTGATCTTACTCAAAACAATTGAGAAGGATGAAACCCCATGCGAGGAAAAGCCACTCCTTGTGAAAGAGAGAAGAAGAGATACCATGCGGCATCCCTCACTTTGTAGTGTCCATTGCCATTAATAGATGCTCAAATATGAATATTGAAAACAATCCATGCTTCTTGAACAACATTTCTTCCCTTGGGAAGAAAGGTGCACCCAAAAGATCTTCTCAATTTGAAAAGGAATATGAGGGAAGAAAACTTAGAATTTATCTCTTTACAAGTTGAATAGATATTGTCATGTTGATGTTGGAAGGAGTCATGATTGAATTGGGAGTCCTAGGTCTAACTAAAGAAAGTAACCTCTCAAAACCGTGTGGAGACATGCATAGAACAAGTACCAAAGATGTGGACGATTCTTCAAATAATGCTTAAGATCTCCAAACCAATGTGAAACTGCGACAAATACTGATAAGATAAATTAGTTACCATGTGAGATATAGGTATAGTAATTGTGGATAAATGGTGCTCACCATGTGTAATTCAACTAAATCGATGAGAATTCGGTACTCCTTTAGAAAGGGTCAACATAAACGATGACCTAGTTAGGTTTGTGGACTCATGAATATTTGCAGAATTTGTCATTATGTAGACACAAATAGGTGGAGAATAAACAAAAGGATTTGAATGTGCCTTCATAACACATGAAGAAAGAGATGCAACTCCATAAGAGCTGTCATTAAAGAGAAGATGGATTTACTTAGACGTGTCCTCCAAATTTGGAATACGGGACTCAAAAAACAAATACTCAAGATTAGCTAAGTATCCGTCCTAATGAATTGCCTCTGAAAAACAATTAATGCCTTGCTGCACTAAATCACTAGAAGCCATGGATAAAGCAACAATGGACTCGCTAGAAGCAAGAGATGATAGAGACAAGATCTTGGTGCAAATTATCTAATTACATTGTTCATCCTAGGATGATGTGTCCATGCAAGATGTCTGAATGTGAACATCAAATGTATTTGTAAATGTTGAAGTAGAAGGATTGGGTAGGCTAATGTGATTTTCCTGAAGAAGCTACTTTAGTTCATCAATCTGTTTTAGAAAGCAATCATTTCTGTTATGATTTCTCTTTTGACGATAACCAGATTCAATCCTACATGATTTGGAAGGCTTTAGAGAATAATCTTGATCAAAAGGGACACTGCTATATGACAACATTCCTCCATGTTGGATATGGGAAGTCTCTAGAGATGTCATTATCTTTGTAGAAACAACGGGAGAAGTCTTTTGTAGGATACTCAAATGATAAGAAGAGGGTGTAAGCGACATGATCAACTCCTAAAAATTCACTCAATCATGAAATTAGCAAGAGCAAAAAAACTACAAGATTAGCCTCCAACATTACACAATCATGAAACCTCTTAGCACAAAATGATTTTGGCACTTTATATTAAGTTCATGTATATTTGCCACTTGCCAAATGTGCAATAGTGGCCTTGATCTTGATGTGTTGTAGATGCCAAAATAAGACTACAATGCTGAAATTATTGACCTGCTTCAACCTATAACATATAACATGACCTAAAAAATACTCAAAATCTTCAAAAGAACAATTTGTTATAAATCAAAATTGGAGGTCAACTTTAGAGCATCGCATTTTTCTTGGTATGGCTTCAAATTGTTATTGTGACTATTTGCTAGAAATCTCTCAAAGTCCTCTTTCTAATGAATTTGAAATTATTGTGTTTTTAGAGCCATGTGAGGCATATGACCAATTGCAAACATACAAAACTTTTTGGGGGAAAAAATCAACAAAAAATTTCTTTGAGATTCTTGGGTCGAAAGCTCCAATTTTGACAAAATGATAGATTATGTATGGGTATTTGGGCCTTTTGGATGCATTGTAGGGTTGGATTTATTCTAGAATACTTCAAAATAGCAACAAGTTGGATTTTGCAAGAACCTTCCAAATGAAAACCTTGGATGCAACAAAAGGAAAACTTCACTATTTGAGATGCTCTAGATTCAATGGTTAACATAGATTTGCTTCCTTGGCTCTAAAATGTGTTTTCAATACAAAGCCACAAAGAGGAAACCTCAAAATTGATACTTTTATCAAACTTTTTTTTATTTTGTTGATCATCATTAAGAGAAGAGTATACTTGGTTTTATAAGAAAAACAAAGATCTCACATGCTATATCTTCCAAAAGACTAATGAAACTGGAACACTTTCTTGCTTGAATACTATGTAAGATTCGGTTACGTAGATAATCACCCAAAATTGAGAAAGACTAAAGGAAAGCAAACACAAAGATGATTAATATGATAGAATAAAGTATATTTTAATAAAAACATGGATTACAATGAGCTATCATTGATTGCTCATATGAGAGCTACAAGTGAGCATATATAAGATACACCACTCGTAGATATGAGTGTACAACCATTGTGAGATAAAGGAGATGTAATCACATATTTGCATAACATTTTCACCAAAAAATGAAAGTA
Organism: Cryptomeria japonica; assembly: GCF_030272615.1. Lineage (NCBI taxonomy): Eukaryota > Viridiplantae > Streptophyta > Pinopsida > Cupressales > Cupressaceae > Cryptomeria > Cryptomeria japonica. Next base: position 235,513,551 of record NC_081410.1, on the reverse strand, counting down.
CAAGTCACATGATGCAAGTACAACCTACCCAAGTAAATGCCTTTCTAAGAAAGATAATCCCATCCAAGGTGCATATGATGCAATAAAGTAATTAACTAAATGCAAGAAAATAATATAATGCAACAATGATTGCCTCTAATTTGGTGTATGTATATTTTTTGTCTCTTATATGATAAATCCTTAGAGATGCTGTGGAGGAGGTCGGGCCACCAAATGTGATGCAAATAGTGATACATGCAACAAATATGTGTAACGTTGTAGGCAAATTGATTGAGGCAGCCTACAAGCATATTTGGGCGACTCCTTGTGTTCATGCCATGAATAATGCACTCAAGGATGTACACAAAATCAAATGGATCAAAGAGAGGATTAATGCTGCTAGAGATATGCAGATGTTTATTTACAGCCACAATACTTCACATGCACTCTTCAAGACCTTCTCTAAGGATTTTTTGAAACCTATAGAGACTAAATATGCATCATACTTCGTTATCTTGGAGAGGGTGCTTGAATTGCAAGAGATATTGCAACTAATGTTCATCAAAGCAAGGTGGAATTAGTGGCATGTTTCGAGGTTAGAGCAAGGGAGATGAGTTAAGGAGGTGGTGAAGAGTGACTTTTTGGACTGTTGCAAGATACATTGTTGCCATCATTACTCCAATGTTCAAAGTTATTTGATATAAGGACGCAAATGCACCTAGCCTTGGAGAGGTGTATGAGTACATTGACATTATGCTTTGGCCAAATGAAGTCTATTGTACAAGAGAAAGGCCCCACACTAGAGTTCAATGAACATATTCAGCCAATCATTCATTGCTGATGGGATAAGCTCAACACTCCTTTGCACATGGCCGCCTATTCGTTGAACTTGAAGTGTTATGTGCAAAGGCCTGGTAAAAATACCCATATACAAGATTTTGAGGTGAATGCAAGAATTCATGAAGGTCATTCCAAAGATGTATGATTCTATACAATGTAGGATCATTCATACCTAATGGAAAAAAATTGCCACTATTAAGGGATATTTAAAAGAGGCCAAGATGAATAAGGAGACTATGGCACAAGAGGACCCAATTCTATGGTGAACTATGAATGGGCCTAATTCTTTGGCAACCACACTAATCATTCATTTGTTTTCCTAGATTTCTAGTTCTACCACTGAGACAAATTGGTCTACTTATAGCTTCATCCACTCTATTAAGAGTAACCGAGTTACCTCTTTAAGAGTGAATAATCTTGTAGTTGTACATAACGCCTTGTATCTCATTCATTTCAACACACATATGTACAAAGGGAGTCCAACAGCCCAATGGATGTAGAGTCAATGGAGCTAGCACAAGCTGATGAAAATGCAACACAAACAAGTTTGGTTGGTATATGATTGTAGGAGGTTGACCTTGAAGATTCAAACAATTTGAGTGATAAGGAGTTTGGCATAGAATTTGGGAATGAAATATGATTTGAAGCATTGGGCCATTGGCCAATTGTATTTGGATTTTGAATGTAATCATCATTTTGAATATAATATAAATATATTGATATTTTTCATTTTTCATTGTTCAATGCAATATGTTTGAGCATTTCAAAGTTTCATATATTATTCCTTGTACATTTTTTTATATGATAAATTCTCTTTTAAGCAGACAAAAGAATCCTTTGTCCAATTGGCTTGCTTGTTCAGTTGTTGAATTGCTTGATTAATGTATTTGATCTTGCATGAATTCCAAAGATTCCTTAAGAATTTGGACTATTTTTGTGATTCCTATTAAAAACATATAATTCCAAGAACTTGTGCTTCAATACTCAAAACTTCCTAAAAGGCTAGTTACCATATAAGAATGCAAGTGCCATCATCTTGGTAGATGTGTGTTGTATTGTATTGTACAACCATTTTGTCAAGCAGAACCATTCAATTATTGATTTTGTTTGTTTGATAGAAAACTTTGAGATATCCTTCGAAAGAATTATTTATCAACTTGAGCATGTCAATCAATTTGAGGATGCTATGTGGAACTCATTGTAAGAGATATCCTAGTTTGCATGTATAATTCTTGTAAAAAATTGCCTATAAACACGTGATCAAGATCACTTAAGAAAAGTATATAGTTTATTAATTAAGTTGCTGATCTTGGTATAGGGAGAAGTATGAGTTTGGAGCTTGGGTAAGCCGGTACAACAGTTTTTCCTCAAATACATGTATAGGTTTGTGTATACATATAACTATATATATTAATATTTATAAAATAGTGATGCCCATAAATTACCATTAAGAAAAATATTTAAAATATCTCATAATTTGTAATAAAGAAAATACTTATAAATTTATTATTTAGTGATTTGTCATATGCCATAGTTACCACCTTTGGATTGATAGTCAGATAGAGGTTGTAAACAAGTGGATTGAGGGTTAGGTAAAGAATTATGTAGCAAAACAACATAAAGTATGTATTAGATTGCTCTATTTGGGAGAGCATTTCTACAACACCACACATCACATTTCCATAGGCATGGCATTATTTATGGCTTTATATGGATATGAGGCTCAAACCTTTGTTGACTTGGTCATCTTTGATAGTAGGTTTTTGGGGGCCAAAGAATTGATAAAAAAAAGTCATTCTAAAATTTCTCAAGGATAACCCTAAACATGTGCAAAATCAACAAAAGTTGTAAGCAGATTAGTGTTGCACCAAAAGGACCTTTGAGGTTGGAGATTTGGTTTTCTTAAGATTGCATCCATATACAAAATCTTCCCTTAAGAGGAGTGGTGCAGAGAAGCTCAAGCTCCATTTCTATGGACCATATAGGATCAAGTAGAGGATTGGAGAGGTTGCACATGAGCTTGAGTTGGTAGGGTATAGTAGAATTCATATTGTGTTTGATGTATTGTGCCTCAAGAAGGCACTTGGGAAGCACATTACTCCTACATCAAAGCTACCTCCCTTGGAGGATGTGGGAAAATTGATTTTGGTTCCCGAGGAGATCATTGACACCAAGGAACAAAATTTAAGAAATAGGAGCATAATAAAGTATTTAATCCATTGGAAGAATCTCCCTACAAAGGATGCCACTTGGGAATGAGCATAGATTTTGTATCATCCAAATTTACAGTTGCTTGTAGGCAACTGATTTTGGAAAAGGCGGATTGTCACGACCTTTTTCTTGGCTAAGTATTTGGGAATCCCCTAGCATATTATTTTAATTCTCGTAGACCAAAGGGGTAAGATGATGGAAATAAATTAATAATTTAAATTAAGTTGTCTTAGTAACTTTATGTTGTATTTTTAAAAAGAAAACTTTTGTTAAATTATTCAAAATATTAGAAAGTGTCTAGAAAAGTGGGTCAATATGATGTTATTTTAAAAAGCTGTTTTCTAAACATTTCTGTAATAAGGCAAGAAAGTGATTTTAAAATTAAGAAGACAGTCATAAAGAAGAGGTTGGGCATAGAAGAAATCAACCATTTTATGAAATCCGAAAACCTTTTCTTGAGAGTGAACCTACGTTCATCCTCTTGCCTAATGACGAAAGACTCCTAGGTATTTGAGTTGGAGGATAAAAACTCTTTGATTTATTTGGAGTAATTCCACCTATTGGATTAGCATTGAGCTGAAAGGGTTTTTGGAGATTTTCAGTTTGCTATAGTATGCTTCTACGGTGATTTTATATTGCTACTACAATGCTTTTTGTACTGTCACATTTTCTGTGCTGCTATAGTACCCAGTCATTTTATTGTTAGAGGTTTCTAGATTTCTAGTTTGGTGTGTGTGTTCACATTTGGTAGTCTTTTTTAGTGTCTTTCTTGTGTTTCAATTTTTTATTCTTGTGTTGAAAGTTTTTAGAGTTCAGTATTATCATCTCAGATGATATATTCATATACATATAATAGTGTTGTTGATATTCTGACATTAATATGTTTTGTTGTTCTAGTTGTGAATGTCAATCATAAATTGTATTATATTAGAATATTCTGGCAATTTCAGAAATTATATTTGTTGGAATTTTTGTCATTGATGTCTGAGCTTGTAAAGATGCTGATTATGCGTTTTGGACCTTTTGGTTAAGATGTTCGAGCTGCTTGAGCTCTATGCCTTCTTGATTGAGGTGCCTGGTTGCCTGTATTCTTGTTTGAGATGCTTACCTGCCTGCCTGGTTGAGCAGCTTAAGCTGCTTGCTTGGATGTTTACTGGAGCTGTATGTGTGTCTGCATCAGCAAGTTGGGTGATTGCCTGTTTTTTGTCAGCAGCTGAATCAGAAATTTTTGCCACATCTCTTTCTTGTGCCAAATCAGCCAACTTGCCATGTCATCACTTGATTCGGTGGGGGTTGTGCTATGTATTTATTTTTCTTGAGTCGTGGAGGTCAAACTTTTGCCGTGAGATTTCAAATCATATGATATATTTAGCATGCTCTTGTCGTGAAGGTTTGGCAGCTTCAGAAATTAACTTTTGGCAGTATATCAAAACGCTTTGCTTATTTATCTGTTGGTTTTCGTAACGGATTTTTTTTTTCTAGATGGCTTCAGACTTTGTGGCAGCTCCTTCAGATACGTTTTTTTTAATTTATTTATTCTACACAATTTTTGGAGATGGTTTGAGTTGATGGAGAATCGAGGCCATTAGTTTTTGTCAGAGTGTGGTTGAGGTCGTGGGTTAGTATTTATTGCGAACAATTGATGATGCTAGAATTTGTTACGGAAGGAAGTAGAAACTATTTGATAGCCAAAATTTGTGTGAGCTGAAGAATTTTTGTGGGGAGTGCTATCGTGGACTATCAGTGTGTTGAGCCATATTTAAAAAAAATGAGAGATACGTAGCGCAGCACTGTAGTGTGCAGGGAAATAGTTTTATATGTCATGTTCTCCATAGCAGCAAGTGGCATGGGTATATATGTATTTTTGTTGAGGAGCTACAATTATTTGTTTCTGAGCGAGAATAGGTGGTGAAGTGGTCTTTTTGGGATATTTATGAACTGAAAGAACATATCCTTTGACAGCCTTATTTCTGGGATGTTTTTCTTACTTTTTGAATCTCTATTGTGAAGTTCAAGGCGATCTCTGTGATGTTTTTCTTACTTTTTGAATCTCTATTGTGAAGTTCAAGGCGATCTCTGTGATGTTCAAAAGTATATGTGGCCGTGTGCTTTGAAAAGAGGTTTGTGTATACATGCTACATAGACATTAAGGAGACTGAGATCTTAATTATTTATTCTTGATTTCTGGAAGATAAACCTTGAGAAGGAGATTCTGTTTTAAAACAGGGATTCATCTAGAGTTGGTGCTCGTGATTTGTTGTATGCGAAGTTGGTGCTTCTGAGTCAACTGGTTAGTTCTTTGAAAGGGTTGGTGCCCTTTGTAAGTTGAGGCTCACTTCTGTACTGTTGGGTTGGTGCCCACTTTTGAAAGTTAATAAGAGATTATTTTGCCATGGGTTTTTTACCCGAAAGGGTTTTGCACGAGAAACTTTGGTGTCTGGTCCTCTCTGATTTATCTTTCATGTCCATCTTTTGATTTTTAAGTTTTAAATCTCAGCAATACTGATTCACCACCCCCCCCCTCAGTATTGCTTGTGTATTCTTCAATATTTTATATTCTATTCTTGAGGATTTTATATGTCAATCAAAACCCAAATAAAATTTTAGATTGTTGTACCATTCAATTCTTGCTTATTTTTCATGAAGGTTGCTATACTATTTTGAGTAGGGAATTGCAACAATTTCAAGGTGTTTCCATAGCCATGTAGGTTGAGGTCGCTGATATATATATATATATATAGAGAGAGAGAGAGAGAGAGAGAGAGAGAGAGAGAGAGAGAGAGAGATTTTCTAAAATCAAAATTTCTAAGTTTTCCTTGTGATTTACTAATTGATTATAGAATGTTGTGTGGTCTCCACCAGATTTATATTGGTATTATAAGTTTTTAATGGAGTTTGGAAAGCATAGCTGCCAAAATCTAAATTATTCCAGATTTGTAATTGCATGTGCTATTTGGCTTTGTGGCTTGCTGCTAGTGAGAATTGTTGGTTGAAAATTTTGTACGCTTGGGGAAATATACAAAATTGTGGTTTCAACCACAGCGTGTGAGTAAAACTCTCCTAATTAAGGGAAGGCTCCCCCCATCTAACTACAACTTTGAAAATAAAATAGGATGGGACAACAATCTTTCTTCTTCTTTGAAGAAAGACAATATTCTTTTCTCTTCACAAAAAAGTGATAGCGATTTAATATAAAACAGCAGTAACAACTTTTGAAATGAAATGAGAGAAAGGAAATGAAGTTTCCTGAAAGCTCAAAGACTTCCGTCACTTCCTTCGGGACGGGACAACAATATCAAGCTCAAAGACTTGATTATGTGAAGTCCTATCAACCCTTTTCTATACTAACGCTACAAGAACAAATTATAACAGCTCAAAGACTGCAATATCTTATTCTTTTCTATTTAAAACAATGGGAAGTAGTATAAGCTCAAAGACTGAAATATCTTATTCTTTTCTATTTATAACAATGGGAAGTAGTATAAGCTCAAAGACTCACAGCTATCTCTCACAAAATCTGCTTCTAAACTCTCTTAAGAATAAGTGTAAGCACAAAGACTTACAACTTCTCTCAACAAAATATTTATTTTAATCTATATTAACCTCAAATAATTGCAGCACAAAGACTGCAAATCAAATGTGATTAAGCTCTTTAAGAAACACTTGCAAATCAATATAGAACACAAACTCAAGTATGTAGCACAAAGACTCAAAGTTTGAGCAATTTCCTTCTATTCCTTTCAATTCTTGAATTCACACATGAAAGCTCAAAGACTTCTTTGCTGTAAATTTGGCAGAGTTTTTGCTTGCTTTCCAAAAAGATAAAGATTACAATAGACCCCCTCAAGTATTTATAGAAGAGGAGCCTTGAGAAAAAGGTGGGAGGATCCTAACTAACTTGAGAGATTCTTTCAACCACCAAGACTTATTCAATAACTAACTAAGACTTCAATAACTAACTAAGACTTATTCCAACTACAGTCCTAACTGAACACAACTTGTAGTTGCCTTACATATAATTAAAAAAGTGCAAGTAATGACTTAACTTGCATTTTACAAAAAGACTTTTACATGTAACTTGTCAAAAGAAAAAACTACAACTAAGGATTACAAATGTGGAAAAATACAACTAAGTGTTGAAAAACACTTAAGCTGTAGCACGTGAAGACATGAATCCTTCAAACTTCTGGATGATCATTTGTAGTTCATCAGGATCCGGTTCATGGGTGTTCTTGGCAACAACCATGGTCTTCACAATGGTATCATGGCATCGGAGGAGCGTAGAGTTGTTTTTCTCCAGGATGGACTGAATTTAATGCAAAAAGATTTGGTGTTTCATCAATATTTGAATTGAAGCAGCTGAGAATTGATCGCTCCTCCATTCATTATGAATCCTTATCTGCAAATCTGCAAGAACTTCTTCTAGTATTAGCTCTCCATCCTGACTTATTGTGTTGCAAGAGGCCTTTTCACAATGAGAGACAATATCTTGGAAAACTTCACCCTGTAATCTCATTGCATCACCAATCTCCTCAATGAGGTATTTAAGAACAAGGGCCTTATTTTCCAGAAGCTCTTCAAATTCCAAGTACATGACCCTGGAAGAGATGATGGCATACTCCTGTAGAACACTCAACTGTTGTTCGGGCATGGTACGCCAGATTGTCAAACTATCTTCAACACTTTCCAGATTCTTTTTGAAAGTGTCGGAAGTCTGATCCAGTTTTTCTTCAACGGTTTCCAACTTAGACGTCATCTGAAAAATGTCTTTCATCACTTGTGCACATAGATCATGAAGCTGATCAACCCTGGAATCCAATGCTTATACCTTCTGAGCAGCCCTTTCAACTCCACGAATTGATTCTTGGGAACCAGAAGAATCTATGGGATTACTCCCTTCAGCAGCAATTTTTGTAATTTTATGAACAACTGCCATAAGTTGTCGGTTTTCCTCTTCTAGCTTGTCTTTCTTTGCTAAAAGTTGATCACACTGCTGTACCAATGAAGCTACATAAAACTGGGCATCATGTTTAATCACCTCATGCGTTTGCTTACCCAATTCTATCCTTGTAACTTTGTAATCAGCAGCTGACATTTCTTCAAGTGGCTTATCTGCAATGGATTCAACAATTTCAGCTACCTTCATCTTGTTGCTGTCAACAGTTACTCTGGAGATAGTCTTGGCCTTTTTAGCAACCTTGGATCTAGACTGTTTAAGTTGCTAATAATCAAAGGCATCAGGTGAGATTTCTTGCTTCTTCCTTTTTGGAGTAAAAGAACTAAGCCATGGAGGTAAAGCCATCAACTCTCCTTCAGTAGCAGCTGTAGGCAAAGGAGAAGCAGTTTCTGTTTGAATAACCGTGGCCATCCTGGGAGGAATATTTGTTTGGATGGCGACCATGGTTTTCTCAATAACCAATGGGCATGAAGATTGCCTCATAAATTCTTTAAAACCAGAAGTGGAGGTATTAATTTTTGACAACTGGATACATGCAGGATTATCTTCAGGAACTTCCAGCACACTCTCTTGTTGATGATCAGGAGGCGGCTCGTATACTGAAATAGGAACGACATTCTGAGGAGATTGATCCACAATCAAGTCAGGAGGAGAAAGGGGCGTCTCAATGGAAACTGGGGGAGGGATCTCATGAGGCGAGTCCGATGCTGGAGACTTAGGAGCATCATCAGATTGCTGCCCTTCTTCTAGATTGTCCAGATCAATCACCTGAACATGAAACCGTGACTTTTCCTTCCCACGAATTGTCGCCTCCTCAGGAGGAAGCATTATTGCTCGACTAACTCGCAATTTGATCCTTGTGCCCGAAGATGATGCACCTTCCTTGTTGTCAACTTGAATCTCATAATTACGTCCAATAGGCCCCGTAGAATCATCTTCTTTTCTAATCTTGATTTTTATGAGTTTAGCAACATTACTTTTCAGCCAAGCGTTGGTGTTAGCCAAGATAGGCTGAAATCTCTCAAGAATGGATATGCTCTCCTTGTGTGACCATTGGATTAAAGGAAGTGGAGCTTCCTCAACCCTTTGTGAAATATATTCAGGATCAAGTACGTGCCCATCATCAATCATCCCTTGTGGAATATCCACCAAGTTCAAATCAACAAGTTGCTCAACAGTGAGCCTGCAATAATCCATCTTCAGAACTTTGACCTCTGTACGGAGATCTACGCAGATATCTTCAATGCGATGCACGTGCACGAAGGATGTTTTGATCTTCTCCTTCATACCCCGGTAATCAAAATCAGCTTTGGACTTAAACCTTTTGAGCTTAATTTCCTGCATTTTGGTTTCCATGGCCTTGGCTTTAATGGATGTGACAAGAGAATACCGGCCAATTTTTAATGGGTTTGTTGTAGAGATCCCCATTCCAACCTTATGTCTGACGGACTGATGAGCGTGGACAGCCATAATCTGTCTTCCCAACTCCATAAGAATGATTTTATCAGCTGGGTATCTAGGGAGCATGTATGGCTGCCCACTATAGCATCCGATTCTCATATAGGTAAAGGTCGAGAATTGAAGAAACAAGCATCCATACTCACTCACCCTTTCCCATGCCTCATTTGATACCCTTTTGTTTTCAGAGTTTTGTCAAACTGACACATGAAGTAACCGAAGAATGCATCTTGGACTCTTTTGAAATGCAGTCTGCTGGGTCTCAAAGGCAACTGATCATAATATTCCCATACCGGTATAAGCGAGTGATCACCCTTGGTAGAAAGACCTGGAAAATGTCTAAGTGATGCTGCCAAGTACACCAACTATGAGTTCATGTAGAAAGTCATGGTGGAAGAGACTGCTGAAAGTTGTTCACACAAGGCATCGCTGATGACTTCTCCCCATGATATATGATGGGACTGCCTTATGAACATGATGAACTGGTACATCCAGGACTCAAAAACATTAGAATGTTCAAGGTCCATTATCCTACTGAGGAGGGTTATGATGTCTCCTATTTCCCATTTGAAGTCACAACGGTACAACTTAGCCCACCTTGAGAAGGCGGCTCATGGCTCATGGATCCACCTGTTGATATGACGTTTGCAGTCTTTCTCCCTTTTCACATAATACTCAGCTGCACTCTCTTTGGAGATTTCCATGTAAACAGGTGCAGGAGGTATTTTGAAGACTTTCTCAATTGTGTCTGCATCCAGGCAGATTATTGCTTCGCCATCATCATTTTTAATGATTCTTGTCTCCTTGTTAAAGTGATGGGCGCAAGCGAGAACAAATTCAGGTTCTAGGGCAACCATTGGGAAAGAAGATGCGTGATGGATATGGCTGTCCAACAACCGCTGCATATTGCTATCTTGTGGATCCTCAACCCTCTTGACAAATTCTGACATGTCCACATGCCCTATCTCTATATCTCTTATACGATCCAAAGAAGAGGAAACTTGGGAAGGCACAACTTCGTTTTGGTACTTGTCATATTTATAATTCATCTTCTTTGGAATTGGTGATGACGACAAATCTGACATTGATGGAGAACCTGGAATACTGTGATGAAGACTTAAAAGTGTTAAGGCAACATCATATTCAGCTGCAACTAACATTTTTCCTTCTTCAAATGGGAAAAACTTTGACTCTTGCACTTCACGACTTTGTGAAAGAAAGAGAGGAAATAAATGGGAATGGGGGAATCTTGACTTTGACCAATTTCGGATCTTGGGGAAATTTTTGCAAGTATACAAGTTGGAAAGAGCATACATGCAATCGGATTTTTAAAACCCGAATGCAGGTACACTTGTAAATTTGCAAATGGAGAAATGGGTGGAAAATGAGAATTAGACTTGCGGGAAATGACGAAAATGGAAAGCACGGATATGGGTGACATGAATGGATAAAAATGGGAAGAACCGGGAATGTCATTTTCATGAAAATGGGAAGAACTTTCAACATGTAATCCAGTTCGTAAAACCCGATTTTGAAAGGATGGGCATTTCACATCTTTGCAACTTGGAATTTTAACCAAAAATGGTTAAATTCTTTAACCGTAAGGGAAGAACAATGATTTTCAACCAACTTGTAATCGGGATTTAAAATCTTGAATACAAGTAAAGAGGAAAAATGGGGAAGATCAATGCAATTCAAAAATTGTTTATGAAGGGGGAAAATCTCTCTCACAAAACTGATTTTTGGGGCAAGAACAACATATTTACAAATTTACAACTAGAAAGGAAAATAAGAAAACAAGAAAACAAGAAAAGGAAACAAGAAAAGAAAAATAAAACATACCTTGCTTTAATCTGAAAATGCCTCTCCAAAAGATAATCAATCTTTGGAAGAAAGAAGAATAGCACTTTAATAGAGACAATCCGCAATGCCAAACCCTAGCCACGTTTTTACAAAAATGCCATAAACTGAAAAACGTGGTAGCAAATCCAAATTTGGAGGGCCAAAATGCCAAAGAGGAAACATGCCAAAGAGTCCCAAAGCAAAACGCCTAAGGAAGAGATGGAAACATGGCATCAAAACCTTCCAAAACGCAGCCTAGGAAGGGTCATGTGGTAAAAACGTGGCATCAAATGCATCTTAAATGGCCCAAAGAATGACTGAAAACTTCTCCCAACTTCAACGCCTAGGTAAGAGAGGTAAAAACGATTTAGGAGATTGCTGATTTGCAAAGTAAAAATCCTCCAAAATGTGAATTCAAGGGACCACGTGGTAAACCGATTTTAGCAGAAAATTAGCAAACAAGAACCCCAAATGGCGTGAAAGATGTTTGCAAATGCATGAGAATAGGGAAGAATCCCAAATGTCTCTCCTTCCTAAAAAATCTCCACGAACTTTGCTTGAAATCTTCAAAAAAAAACGTTTCTCCTTGTTGGTCAGGTCTTTTTGAAGGAAATAGCAAGTTCGATTTTGCATGTATTATTGAAAATTGGGTTTTTTGGGCAATATAACAAGTTTAAAATGCACTTTATCTCATTCCTAGGTAAAATCGGGTTTTTTGGGCAACATAACAAGTTTTAAATGTCACTTTTCCCTCAACAAGGCAAAATCGGGTTTTTAAAATGCAATTACATGTTTAAAATCCTTAAAAAATGCACTTTATAGAGAAAATCGGGTTTTGGAGAGAGATGTGCAAGTTTAAAATTACTTGTAAAGGGAAAATAAAATCCCTACAGAAAATTTTAATTCACTTGCACATATGTAATAGGGGTTTAAAATCCCTATTACAAGCAAAAGCCATTAAAGTAGGGGTTTTAGAAAAGAATTACAAGTTTACTTGTAACTTAACCAAAAAATCCCTATTTTAATTGAAAAAGCCAAAAAGCATCAAGGGGGAAATAAAAAGTAAATTACAAGTTCTTATTTTTCAATAAAGTGCATTTGTAATTAGCAAAAAATTTCCCTACAAAGACCAAAACAATGGAAATCATTAAAACTTGCAATTCAAGAGAGATTTACCACCTGCAGTCAGGGAGAAAAAACCCGAAATTGAAGGAAAGACATAGCAAATGAATCCAGAATGCGAAAAAATTCGAATCGTAGTTCGAGGATGGACTGAGGATTAAGGCAATCCAAGGATTAGTCAAAATTATGCCTCAGGAAGCGTGCCATAGAGTAAAATTTTCATTTTTTCACAAAAAATTTATGTAATGGTCCTTCATTTTTGAAAACAAAAATGAGGACAACAAGAATAATAGATTAGATATTAAGCATGTTCTTGTCACCATATGCTCTCACCCTGCCCATATCAAGATTTGAGTGATCAAAATGTGTTACATTTCATGCATTGTTGTTGAAAAAGTAAAAACATCAAGTGATCAAGTATTTCATTTTGGGACACTAAATCGGTTGTGTATTGTTATTCTAGGAAGATTACTAGTTTTGAGGACATGTACTGTTGTGCCTTGGTGGACTCTAGGTCTCAACTGGGATTCTAGGCATAAATGGTTATTTGTTGTTCTACCAATTTTAGATAGGTGGTCCTTTGGATTTGGATGTGAGATTGAGATCATTTAGCCTCGGAGCTGTTGGATTTGTAGTTTTACAATTGGAGTAGTGTTTTGGCATAAGATGATTTGTTGCGCATTTGTTGGTTTTAAACAGATGGATCATGTTTGTTGAAGGTTAATCTGCAACTAATTTAAGTGGGTTGGATTGGGATGGCTCTAAAACATGTTTGAGTAGTGTTATGGAGCAGTTGTAGGCTACTTTCAGCAATGTATTGAAAGCCAGAATGATTTTACTATGAGTTCATGATTGGAGGAAAGATCTATGGAAAATTATTGGTAATGGTTTAGAACATTGCCATGATGCTTATAAAGATATAATCTGGTCATCACTTGTAGGGCAGCTCTAATAATATGCTGCTGAAGTGTCTTCAGTTGTTGCTAAAGATTTGCCTTGTTACTTAAGTGTTTTAAGTTTCTGTTAAAGTTCAATTGTGTTGCTGAGCTGCTGTTGGAAGGAATACGATGATGAAGTATGCATATGGCTGGTGAAGTGTGCATGTCAGTGCTGAAGTGCACACTGGCGGGATATAATACATTTTTGCTTATTGATTTTGCCATTGACTTAGAAATGGTTGTATTTAATGGTCTTTTTGATCACATGGGTAGTGAAACGGCAACAAAATGCCATTTGATGTGAGCTGCTTCTTGTATAGTCTTATCTTTGATTTTTATGAGGCCATGGTTGTAGACGCATGTTGGGTGGCCAAATAACTTGTGGAATTCCTTGTTGGTGATACTTCAGTTAAGAAGATGAACAAATGGATGGTAATTTCAATGGTTTATGGCAAATGGACAATTCTTATTTCAAATGCAACCATTTGTCTTAGAGTCAAGCAGCCACAAAGGGGATAAAAAGGGAACTTCGAGACATGAGAGGTTTAATTGGCTCAAAATGTGATTCTCATAGTGTATTGAAATAGGAAAAGGTGTTGCAGATCTTGTGTTTGTAGTAGTAGAGAGGAGGTAGGGGAGTGTAAAGATTACATTGTAATATTTCAAAAGGCCATTGCCACGACATTGTACTTATTGTATTGACACCTATTCATGATGCAATGCTGAAGGATTATTTCATCCATCGTGGAATTTCTCCAAAGGAAAACCATGTGCCATGTGATCTTTTTCTCAAGTTTGTGCTCTATTGTTTTAGTATATCTTTCTTGTTATTCAAATTTTGTACTATTGTAGCTGTCTTAATCCTTTTAATAGTAGCTCACTAAGAGTTGCTAGAAGAGTTAATGTGGAAATCTACAGTTGATGGGTCATTAGGGTTAGAAATTCAATGATTTATTTATCAGGTGGTTTCGGAGTCTTTAAGTTTCTAATTGATTGATTAGGGTTTAGACAATTTATGCCATCCACAAGGTCAGGCCATAGTGAGAACTTAGTTCCTTACGAACCTAAGATTGGAACAAGGTAGTGTAATAAGGTTGTAAGAGTAGTGGCTAGAGGGGAGGAGGATGGTGAGGATTGTCTTAGAAGACTTGAAGATGTCTAGGATCTTTAGTTTAGTGGGGAAGAACAGATATAGATATTTATGCAAGTTGTGGTTGAGAAAATAGGAATGCTTAGGCCCGAGGATGAAGAATAATTGGTGAAAATTGAACTAGAGAAGAGAGAATTAGTCACATGGAGTGTTTTCAAGGCTAAAATAGAGGTTCCCATAGAACTGCATGATAGCGAAATTAGCGCTGAGAAGTTGGATCAATGGATAATTCAAGTGGAAGTGTATTTGAGCCTTCATAAGCTTACTCATCAACAAATTTCTATTTCCAAGCTCAAGTTATAAGGCCACGCTCTCACATGCTATGAGAGCTATGCGTTATACCTTGATTGTTGCTAAGGTCATATTTTGAAGTGGGATGATCTTGAAAACTTATGAAAAATCAGTTTAATCCCATTGGCTGTGAAGCATAAAGAGTTTTTCAAGGGCACTACTTCTAACAACATCCAAGATAGAGTACAAGAATATACCAATGCGTTGTGGAAGAGGGCAATTCAATTAGGCAAAGATGCCATACAAAAAAAAGGTGCTGATGAAGTACATAGATGGGTTGTTCAAACATCTTAAGACACTGGCCTTCATGGCAAAGCCTCAAGACATTAATGATATGTCTCCTTAGGCCCATTATGGGGAGTTGGTTAAGAAGAAGATGCCTTCTTTTAGGATTAAAAACAGAAAAGAGGGTCAGCAACAAAGAGGTAAAAAAATGGGGACAAAGACAAGAGAGAAATGAAGAAGAATGCTAACATGGTATTCTAAAAGAAAAAAGGCAAGGATAAAACTAAAACACAATGTGCCTATGGTGGAAAAGAAGGGCATATGGAAGAAAAATGGAGGCTACACTTGGATTTTAAGCCATCTTGAAGAAACTGGAAGAAGGATGCTAGCATAATAAAAATGAACAAAGGAAAAGAGGTCCTAGGTGATTCTAATTTGGATGAAATGATCTATTATGTTGTGCATAGAAAGGTGCGCGGCATGGGAGAGTGCCAAAACAAACGGGGAAAAAGAGATGACAAAACTCTTTCATATCAATATCTCTGTTTCAGGGAAAAATGTAAATTCCTTTTTTGATACATGTTCTCAGGCCAATTTAATATATCAGAATTTGGTAAATGAATTGGGTTTACAAGTGCTAGTTCAGTTGCAACTTTATGTGCTAGGTTGGCTGAAAGATGCTGAGAGATCATGTTGAAGAAGAAAAGTTAAGTTTTCTATTGGTGCTGATTACAAAGATGACGTATAGGCTGATGTAGTACCATTGGACATATGTGAGGTGATATTTGGAAGCTCATACCTATACCTTCATGATGCTACATATTGGGGAAAGTGTAATGAATATAAGCTGATTTAAGATGAAAAAGCCTACACTTTGTCCACAATCGAGAGGAAAACACAAATCACCATGATTAGTAGCAAAAGTCAAGCGGTTATCAATGGTAGTTGCAAGTTTGCTTTGTTGATGTTAAGAGGAAAAGGAGAACAAAAGGGGCAGGGTCAAAGGGACTACACAACAAATATATTCGTCAAGAACAAGGTGTAGAAAATTTGGGAAGTTTTTAAAATTATTTGTAGAGCTTAAGGTGTTGCCCCCAAGGAGAGCTACAAAACATGAGATTCGGTAGTTACCTAAGTGTTCTTTACCCTACTTGGGGCTGTATAGGTAGAGTGATATTGAAGCACAAGAAGTCAAGGAGTAGCACAAGAAGTTGTTGAAGCAGGGGTTAATTAGACTATGTATCTCTCCATTGGAATCACCAATTTTTATAGTGCCAAAGAAAGATGGGATGTGGCGAATGTACATAGATTGTAGGAGATTGAATAAGATAATCATGATGAACTGGTATCCACTGCCCTAAATCAATGATCTATTATATCAATTGCAGCATGCCAAGTATTTTATTGAGGACCTTAAATCTGGGTATCATCAAGTGAGGGTCAAGGTGGAAAATGTGTGGAAGACAATGTTTAAGACATGCCAAGGACTCTTTGAGAGACAATTTTTATTATTTGGGTTATGTAATGCACCAGCTATCTTCATGTGTCTCATCATGTGTCTCATGAACCAAGTAACAAGACAATCAATTGACTCTTGTGTTATTGTTTATCTAGATATATTGGTTCTCAATAAGTTGTATGAAGAGCATTTAGTTCATGTTGAAAAAGTGTTTGATATTTTGAAAGAGAATGAATTTTTGAATGGTAAGCAGCAGGAATATGCAAAAACTTCATTGGTGTACCTTGGCCATGTGCGGGTAATGGAGAGATAAAGATAGAATCATGGATCCATCGAAGGTTGAGGTGATTGTTAATTGGCCAAAGCCACTACCATGTGTGATATGTGTAGCTTTGTAGGTACAGTCCCATATCTTCATAAATTACTGCCCCATTTGCATGAAGTCAAGGGCAAAGTAAGGAAATTCCATTGGGGTAATAGACAACAGGAAGCATTTGAGGTGTTGAAGAAGAAGATAAGTATGGCATTGGTCCTTGCTAGAACATAATGTTATTAGGGATCACATCCTTATAACATTTATATATAATGTTTTGATATAAGGTTATAAAACCTTATATATTATATGCTTTATAAGCATATCCCATTTGAAATAATTATAATCTAATAACTATTAGATTATTAATTATTTATGAGTGGGGTTATTGAAAAGGTGTGACTAGTGAAGTCACCCTTCCTCTTATATTTAAGGAGGTTCTCTCTCATTTGAGAGGTGTGTGAATTTGGAGCTTTATGGTGAGTTGTATCACTATGCATATGAGGTATTATTGGCCATGTGGAAGTATTGGAGGAGTGTCCCCAGGTTCATGTCTATTTTATTATAGACTATATTTGTAAGTGTTTTAAATAAATGATGCTTTATGGGGTTTTTTACCCGAAAGGGTTTTCCCCATGTATATCTTGTGTAATGTGTACATTTTGCATGTATGTTTCATATTTCATTTACTTTATAATCTTGTTTATAATGATTAGTATCCTTATATCCTAATTTCTAACAGTCCTTGCTTTGCCCAACTTGCAAGCTTCATTTGAGGTCTGACAAAGATACTGGTCCTTTTTTTGCCCCAAGCTTCATTTGAGGTACAAATGGTTGCCAGTGATTATGCTATGGGTGCAGTGTTGCTACAGTAAGGTAGGCCTGCTTGTTATTATTTTGGGACATTCAAAATATCCATGTTAAATTACAACATCCATGCTAAGGAATTATATGCTTGAGTTTCTGTGGTGAAGAACTGGGAGCATTATATCATGGGTAAAGAGACCATGGTACAAACAAACCATAAATCCTTGCAATACTTGCAAGCATGAAGAAAATTGCAGCCATGTAAGAGTTACAAATGGATGGAATTCCTTTAGAAGTTACTTTTTGTGGTCAAATATAAATGTGGTGTAACTAACAAGGTGGTTGACATGCTATTTGGACCACCTACTTTATTTGTGGTAATTAGCTCATCCAAGCCAGAGCCTTTTTGTGATGAAGTGTACATGAATAATAATGAACTTGTTGTAGATTTCAGCAAGGTACAATAGACTACACACAGACTGCAAGTTTTGAGCCTAATCAAGGCTACTACGATAAAGAAAGACTCTTATACAAAGTAGGTAACTTTATGTGCCAAAGGACATAGGGTTTTGCTGATGCGGGAGGCACATGCATCATGTATAGTTGGACATTTCAGGGTGAATAAAATTGCAATTTATCTTCAGCATTACTTAAAGTTTGATGTTGCAAAGTTTGTATAGAGTTGTCGCTGGTGCGGTGTGAGTAAGTGTTGTGCGTATCGCACACACACCCCGTCAATGACAGGGGACCCCCACTGCTAGCGAAGAGGAAGAGAAGAAGCCCCGGGTTTGCTTAACACCAAGAGCAACGAGGTCTCGCAACTAGCTCCAGAAAGCCGAAAATCTTCAAATGGTGTTCAGAATCGCACGATATAGTCTTTATTAAGCCGAAAACCATTAAAACTCTAAAAAAAAATACCTTTCATGCCGACTTTCAAAATGGCTCAAAATTCCGAAAATTGCGAAGTTTGCAGATAGTCATTCCAGCCCGAAAATGGGCAAGCATCATAAAAGTCGTGAAACAAGTCTAAAAGGGGCGTCACTTTATTGAACTTGCAAAAAGTCTCCAAACCTCGAAATTGGGCAGCGTTAAACTTAAAACCTTGCAAAAGGTCCTTTCAGCCTTAAAATGGGAAAAGGGCGTGACTTTAAAACATTTCGCAAAAAGACCTTTTTACTCGAAAACATCAGTAAAATCGCGAAGTTTGCATTTTGTCTTCTCAGCCTGAAAATCGCCAAGCAAGGAGAATCGTGAAATAGTCATAAAGGCGTCATTTTTACAAGCTTGCAAAGAATGCCCCCAGCTCGAAAATCGACAAAACAAATGAAAATGAAGGGGAAGCGTTTAACATTAAAACTTTTCAAAATGCCTTCCTAGCCCGAAATAAAATCGCGTGATGTTTGGGAAATGCGTTTTAAGACATTTTCAGAAACCTCCCTCAGCCCGAAACAGGAAGTCGCGTGAACATAGAAAATTTTCAAAAGACCCTTTCAAGCCGAAATTGCATGAAGGTAAGGCGTTTTCAACTTCTAAAACTTGGCAAAAGGGCCTTTTAGGTCGAAAACACCTAAAACGCGTAGAAAGGGAAAAGAAACCCGAATACCATCTTGCAAAGTCATAGTTTAAGCCGAAAATGTCAAAGTTAAACATTGCACATTTTGATCATTTTCCCCCGAAGTTGCAAACCAAGCTAAACCATAAGTTTTGTGTGAGGCAACCAATCGGCCGAAAATGGAGTAAGAGTTAAACATCGCGCATTCAGTTGAAAATAGCCGAAAAACTCAACAGGGCTCTCAAATTCGGCTTAGAAGCCGAAATGTCAAAGCGATGAAGTTTGCAAACACCTCTTCCAAGCCAAAATTGGAGGAAAAGAACACTTTCGCAAAATGGTCTAAATGGCCGAAATTAAGAAAGGACGCATTTAAAAGACACTACAGTTCAACCTTTTAATAATGTTGAATTTTAATCAAGTTAGCCATTTTTTTTATAGCAAAGTGAAAATCACATCTTGGACGAGGATCGGATTTCACGTTCAAAGAGAAAGTGAAAACATTCAAAAGATACATCTCACAAAGAGCTTCTAGAGCCAGACGTTAAAATTTAATATTTGTTAAATTAATTTTAATTTTTCAAATTGATTTATTAAAGTGAGATCAATTGTTTACAGGTCGCAGAATGTCATCGTAGAGAACCAGGAGAAAGGCCTGAAATGCAAATCAAAGCAGGATCGCAATCAAAGCTAGGAGTTGAAAGCCGAAGAAGAAGATGTAGGAACACGCTGCAGAAGCGCGAGAGCAACCAAGCATTGGGAAGCGTGCCGCTGTGCCACCAGACCACAAAGTTAAAGCTCACCACCAAAGACCGAAGAACACTCCGAATGTTGCAAAGTATGCATTCTCAGGAAAAATACATGGCTGGATTTAATTCCAGAAGTTCGGTTTCTAAAACTGAAACTGCTTTATTGTAAAACTGCCTGTGGGCCCCACTCAGATTTTTTGAAACAAAGGGTAAACATGGTAGTTGTGGACAGTTATGTCCAACTACCGGATAGACTCAAATTAATGCCAAAACAGTTGTGGGTAGTTGAGATAATGGTTGGTTGGATAATTGAGAATTGAATTGGCATGGGTTAAGGCTGCCAGCTTCTAGTAGGCAGATCAGAGCCCTGGAATGCAGTCCATCCTAGCCTCTGATTCATATTGTAAAAATCTATAAAAGGCAGAGGCCTTTCTTTTGTAAAGTTAGAATTTTTGGTGGTTAGACAGTTAGAAGGTTAGATTGTTAGTTAGATTTTAGAAGTTAGAATAGGTTAGATCTTAGCAGTAGCATAGAGATGCTGCAGAAATTGTTGTAATAGGCAGCTGAAATCAATATATAGACATTGATTTGGTGTTTATTGTCTTGTTTTCATCCCGTTTGCATGGTTTCTTTCAGCATTTTAGATAGATCTTTCTGTTTTGGGTGTGCTGGTATTTGATAGATTTAGGCTCATACCGTTGAGGATATATTGATTGTGTATCCTTTTGTATGGTTAACCTGAGCCTTTGAATTGTGCTTAGTTCAATTGCAAGTGTCCGTCTAGGCTGTGCCAGAATTGGGTGCTTAGCCGTGCGTTTGCAGTCTGAAAATCTTCCAAGTCCCTTTGAAGATTGCACCGTTCCTACAAGGTTGTGAGCTATTCTGGCCAAGCAGGGATTGGTAATGTTGAATCCGTCTACCCACATACCAGTCTTGTTAGTTTTAGATCTCCTGTCCCTTCCCTTTTAATTTTATTTCGAAGTCCGAGAATCGCAGCAGACCAGCTAGTTGCAAAACGTAAGTTCCCTTGTGCTCCCAGCAAATCACATCAACTACTAAGCTATCCTGCGGTCAAGACTCGACAACCGAAACATTGAGGTCATCCCCATTGATCAAATTCACACAACATTAGGGATTTCCTTATCTCAAGAGGATAGGATTCTTAGTATTCTATTCTGCGTTGGCCGGATGAAGTTGTAGTTCCGCGATTTTAGACACGTCAACAGTAAGCCCAACAATTGTAAGCTGGGTCTGTATCAATCATTGCTTGTGCCTAAAAGGCCTTGGCCTTGGGAAAGCATCTCTACGGATTTTGTGGAGGTTTTCCTGAAGACTGAAGAGGCAATGATTATATCTTTGTTATTGTAGATCATTTAAGCAAGATGTGAGTGCTGATAGCATGCAAAAAAAAAAGTGTTAGGGAATTATGTGGTAGAGCTGTTTTTCAATTATGTTTGGATACACTTAGTATCCCGAATAGCATCATTTTAAATACAGATTCTAGATTCTTAAGCAAGTTTTTGTGCATGTTGTGGGTAAGGATGGACATGAAACTCAAACAGTCCACTGCCTTACATCCACCAATAGATGAACGAGTGGAAGTTGTGAATATAACTTTGGTACAGCTGCTACATATTTCTAATTAGAAGTATCTCAAATGTTGGAATGAAAATTCAGTATATATTTTGCATTTCTACAACAGAGCTATTTATTCTTCATTAAATCTTTTGCCTTTTGAGGGATCTTTGTGTTTTATGCCACCAAGTGAACTTGATATTTCTTTGGACAGTCAAGTAAAGGGTTGGAAAACAAAGACTGGAGGTTGATAAGGCTTGCAAGTTCGAGGAGAAGGTGAAACAGATGCACCTTCATGTCCAAGAAAGATTGAAAGAGTCTCAAGTCAAGTCCAAAAAGCATCATGATCAACATCTGATGGAACATAAGTTTCATATCAATGATATGGTCTGGGTGTACTTGGGTAAGGAAAGGCAATGAGGGCCTTCATGAGAGCTTAAGCCTTTGCAGTATGGTCCATTTACGATCATAGAGTAGGTGAGGTAGAATGATTTTGTTTGGAATTGCTCAAATATAAGAAGGTATTTTCAGTTATTAATGTTGACTATTTATGCTTGTTTGAGCCTTCTGTGTTAGATGAAGAACTAGATGACGTTATTCTTCTGTTTTTGGATGATTTGCATCTGAGGAAATGGATGAGTTGGAGGAATATGTCATTCTTGACAGGAAAGTGAGGCAGACCAAGCTGGGAGAACAAGTGACATTGCTGAGTGGTGAGAAGGGTAGTTTTTGAATAAGGCTAAATGTGTGTATAGTGAAGATGTTAGCAAGATGTTCTCACATTTGATTGTGTTCTGAGGCTTTTGGAGACCAAAATCTCTTTAGTTAGGGAGTTGTGATCCAAAACTAATTTAAGTGGTTTGGATCAGGATGGTTCTAAAGCTGGGCACATGCGTATGCAGTGTTATGGAGTAGTTGTATGTAATGTCCCCACTTTGAAATAGAATTTAATAATAAATAATAATAAAATTAAAATACAAAAGAATAAAAAATAAAAATAAAATTAAAATATAAAAGAATATAATTAAATATCTTTTATAAAATATAACTAAAATTTAATTAAGTTAATGAATGGTCAAAAGAAATGAAATGAAAAGTTGTGATTCCCTCAAACATGAGATATAAAAGGGAGAAGAGAACCTCATTTGAGGGGGATATACGGAAGGGAATCAGAAGTGCAGATCTGATTTAAATAAGTGCAGATCCAAAGTGGCTTTTAAGGACAGAAATGATGAAATGTTGTGACCCTTGCCAAGGGAAGGCATGATGAAGGGGTGTGACTTCTCCCTTAATGGAAGATATAATGAGAAGAAGGATTCATTTGAGGAAAAGGAAGAGATATATGAAAGTATATTGGACATACACTAATATAGATATTGGAATATAATCAGTAGGTCAGATTTATATAAGAATCAAATAGAAAAGAAGATTACAGAATACTGATCACTGTAATAATCAGATCAGAATATAACTTGTGAACATTCCAATCCACTTTGGTAATGTAGAAATTGTTGTTTAGTTTTATGTATGAATTTATTGCATATATCTGTTATATATTAATAAGCATTAAAACATACATTTAACACTACAGCAGTCTGTCAAAGGGAAGGAAGCAAATCTGCAATTAAGGGAGAACAGCTACAGGGCACCCTGCTACAGTGGCAAATAGGGAGAGAACAGCTATTAGGGCACCCTATTACACTGTGAAAGGGAGAGAATGGCTAAGGGCACCCTATTGCAATTTCCTTTCCAACTCCTACATTGAGGGACTGTTGATGAACCCAAGATTCTCCAGCCATGGAATAATGGAGGGGGATTGCATGGAGGGAGAAATAGCTGTCTTAAGGCACCCTGCCATGCCTCCTTATTCCATATTTTATATGACTGAGATCCCACATACAAATCAGACTCTAATTCAGAATTAGGATTCAAATTCAAGATCACATTATTTAAAGAGATATTTTACTTGGTAAGATGTAACCCTAACCCTAATTTGTTGCAATTGCCATTCTAGGGCAAATGCTAGGGCAAATTAGGAAGGGGACATTACATTGTAGGCTACTTTTTAGCAATGTATTGAATGTTGGAATGAATTTACAGTGAGTGAATGATTAGACAAAAGACTTATACAAGTTCTTGGTGATGGTTTAGAACATTACCATGATTAGACGAAAGATATGGTCTGATCAACACTTGTTGTAGGGAGCTCTAGTATTACTATGTTGTTGTCTAAATGTATTAAGTTGCTGCTAAAGAGTTGTTGAAGGTTGACCATGTTGCTAAAGTTTTCTCATGTTGCCTAAGTGACTGCAGTTGTTGTTGAAGTGTTTCTGAAGTTCAATAGTGTTGTTGAAGTGCTGTTGGAAGGTATATGATTTGTTGGTAGGATAAAATGTCTTTTCTCATTGACCATCCATTAACTTGGAAAGGGTTGTGTTTAATGGTCATTTTGATTACATGGGCACTGGAGAGGTGGCAAAATGCCATATGATGCAGGTTGTTGGTAGTTGCACCAATGAGGTTATTGCTGTAGATGCATGTTGAGAAACCAAATAACTATTGGAATTTTTCTCTGGTGATTGTTGGGTTAAAGAAAATGAATGTGAAAGATGAATATTTGCGAATGGGCAATTGTTCCTTTTCCAAAGGCAATTATCTATCTTCCTTAGAGTCAAGCAGCCAAAGAGGGGATAAAAGGCGAACTTATAGACATTTGAGAGCTTTGGTTGGCTTAGGAAGTGACTCATGGTGGATTTGAAGAGGAAAGGAAGGCGGTACAGACTTCATGTATTTTTAGGAGTAGAGAGAAGGTAGGGGAATGTGGAGATTAGGAGTAATAGTCCGAAAGACCATTGTCATGGCATTGTATTTGTATTGACAACTGTTAGTGATGGGATGGTGAAGACATACCCTTCTTGATATTTTTCATTCTTCTTGGGTTCTCTCTAGAGGAAAACATTGTGTCATGTGATCTATTCCTTTTGTTTGTTCTTGGTTGTTTTATTGTATCCTTCTTGCTATTTGAATTTCATATTAATAGGTGTTTTTAATCCCTTTAAGAGTAGTTTGCTTAGGGCTGTGTGAAGAGTTAATTTTGAAATCTATGATTGATGAGTCATTAGGGTTAAATTCAATGATTTATGGATCAATGGTTTTTTGAAGATGAAAAAGCTTGTTTGGTAAAATTTGTTATAACATTTAATGTTTATGTTCTTGTATTGTAAATATCAAGTGGGAGAATGGTAGGATTAGACTTGCCATTCAGCTTGCAAGTCCTAGTATAGCAATATTATAAGGTGGTCTAGAACTTAATGTTGTAAATAATATTCTATGTGTATGTCTCCAAAGATCATAGAATGGGTTGCCCGTGTGGTAGTTGGAGGTGTAGGATACTTGGTGAGTCTGTATTTGTGTGAGCACTCTTGATGTTTACTCCTTGTCTTTGTAGTCCAAGTTTTTAGTGAGCCACATAACAAAAAAGTGGTGAATAATTGCACAAACTTGACAAGTTTTTGCCAACTACTCATTCATGCACAACAAATGTGGAAATTTGTTTGAGATGTAAAAAAGTGATTTTCACTTTAAAAAAAAACATTTTTTTGCTATCTAATAAGTTATAAAATTGGCATACACCTTGAAGGTCTATGGGGTGTTGAAAACCTTCATTTGGGCTTGTTACCAAAGGGTTTGACCCTCAACTTGACCATGCACTACGATAGGAAATGAACAAGGCTGGAAGACCTCACTAGGGGTGCTACTCCCTAACCTTCACAAGGGGTGCAACCCCTCAACCCCACTAGGGGCATTACATACAAATCCTCACTAGACTCATTTAATACATTTTGAAATTGTATTTTGCATAGTTTTCATATGTTTTTATAAACAAATTTAAGTACTTTTTAAGTTTGATGAGTTGAAAAAATCTGGTTTGTCATTTGAGTATGTGACTATTGGTTAGAGGTACATGTGGGATGAATAATTATCAAAGGGTGACAATATTGGTTTTAAGAGATATAGTGTGAGAGGTGGGTTACATTGTTAGGCATCATGGGACACTTGGCATTTGCATGTATGCATGTAAGAGGAATCTATGATGGGGGTTACATGTAAGACAATTATTGTGGACGTTACATGCTGATTTCTACAAATGGGGCATTTGAATTTGTTCCTTGTCACAATGTGTGTTTAGGTATGGCCATGCTTTATTTGTTCTATCCTTATGTGGGGTTTTTTGTCCTATCTATAAAAGGACACCACTTTTAGAGTGAAGAGTGTAGAACCTGCTAGGAAGATTCTTGTAACTCCTAGGCATGTGCCACGTGGTTATCTTGTATAGTTTCGTAATGCCACTTGGTGGTTTTCTGCCTTGCTTGACCTTTATAAGTATGCACATGGTCACTTGTAGTAGTAATTGTACGATCACTTATCTAGAATTTCAATCAATAACTACAGGCCACTTGTTTGTAGTAATTGTTTGGCTAGTCCATATAAACTGTATAGCTTTGGAGGGGCTCTCTTAGCAATTGCATGCCTCGACTATGATAGATATGTGTTATACAATTGGGCCAATCCCTAGATTTATTGAAATTGGTTTGGCTTTGGTAATTATTTAGCATGATCAACTTGTTGGAACTTGGACCTATACAAAAGATTGGTACAATGGCTTGCTAGGTTAAGTGCATTGAATAGCCAAAATGAAGGCCTTTCAAACCCTAGGTGGTGGAATGACCTCTATCCCAAAGGAGCTTGATTGGCGAGCAATGGAATTGAATACAATTACTTTCTTACTATAGAAAAGCACCAATCAACACAAATCTTACTTAGATCCCCACTTTTCTTAGGGATGGGTTATGTTCCATCAAAACCAATCTAATCACCCTGATGCAAGGTGAGAAGCACTAACTCATTGGTAGCAAATGGCAGGAGAAAGAATCCAAGCTTGAAGATTCTGTTCATCCCAAATAACATTTAACAAAATAAAAAGGCCCTCATCTTTCAATTTTATCGTTGTATGAAGAGATCTTATTTCAAGAGAACTTCTCAATGGATAATTTGGGTTAGAGATAAACAACATGAACTACATGAGCTACTACATGCTTACTCATCCTAATTTTTAGGAGTAGAAGGATCCAACAAACACTAAGTAGGAATCAAAACCAATGATTTTGATTAGAGGTGCCATTTATCTATTGCTTTTGGAGGGACCAGGACATGGGTGAAAGTAAGCTTAAGGCCCTTTAGGCCTCCCAATATACCAAAGGGTAGACAGATAGAGGAATTGATCCATCCTAAACATCTAAAGGCACATCAATCATGATGGCCTAGGGCAACTGTGTGCAGAACTATTTCAACCATCAAGCAAGAGCTGAAGTTCCTGATCAAACAGGGGCCAGCCTTCTTGGGCCAGGGGCATCACAATGAATTGAGAAGATTAGGAGTGGATTTTTTATGTAGTTTAGAAGATCTTGCAATTGCTTGCACCTGCTTTTTAATAATATGTGAAGAGCACAAGCACTTTACAAATTGAAATACATGTAAAATCCTGATTTTATCTGGAGTAATTGATTGTATATCTGAGAAGCATGTTATGCTTAAATATATTTATCATTGTTGCCCCTCATTCTTTTAGTTTTCTCTAAATTGAATTGGTTGTTTATCTGTTCTGGCTGGTCCCTGTCTTTGCAGAGATGTTGGAAGGAAGGTAGCCAAGCTTATTGCATTGGCATTGAACCTGGATGTGAATTTCTTTAATGAGCCAGGGATGCTTGATGAACCGATTGCTGTTCTGCGTCTATTGCATTATGCTGGTAGGTTTACTTTGATTCTTGCTCTTGTGAATTGAGATTGGCTGTCAGGATTCAATACACGGGGAAAGAAATGTGTTTTTTTTATGACTATAGGTTATCAACCCTTCACAGGCGAAGTGTCCAATCCAGAGCTGGGCATATATGGTGCTGGTGCTCATACGGATTATGGATTGATAACTCTACTAGCAACAGATGGAGTGTCAGGCCTCCAAGTAAGCATTTCTTCTTGATCAATAATAAGAAAAGCATCTTTTCTTCGCCATTGCATGGTCATATCGTTTTTCCAAATACTTTCTGTTTGAGATTAAATATCAAAAGATGTCTCTTATAATGCAGATATGCAGGAATAAGGATGAAATGCCTCAAATATGGGAAGATGTGCCCCCTTTGAAAGGGTAAGTAGATGGTAACTCCTTTGATTTATGCTTTTTGAGATGCTTTTGCATAGACTTAATAAGTTTCCACTAAACTGATTGTTTCTGCATAATAAATCCTCCCACATCTGAAAGATATGAAAAATCTGCAGCACCTTTTTGCTGGAGAAGTTCTGTGCGCATTTATAGAAATTAATTTTTTTTTATTAATTTGTACTTGTTCCTTGTATGTTGTGTACTGGTCATTAGTATCTGTTTCAGGCATGAATGCTATCTTTAGAAATCTAGGAAAGTGGCTCTTCTGTATACTGCTCACTACTTTTTAAACATCACACCAACAATTTTATTGATGTTTGTAAGGCAATGCAACCTCTTTATAACATATTTTAGTGCCAGTGCATAGATTTCTTAGAACATTTTGGTTAAAGTTACAACAGCTTTATGTATATTCAACATGCAAATTTTGCAAGTCTTTTGGGATATACTATGAACAACTCCAATTTTTTACCATAATTCTCTGCGTGATGAATATCCGTATTTTGTTATTCTTGCTGCATGCTTCTGGTTGATTCTTTTTCCTTTGAATTGAAACTATACAGAGAAATTTCAAGATTGACCTTTGAAAGAAGTGTATTATCAATAGCATCTTGTATTGTTTTGAACTAAAGAGCTAAAAAAATTGATGGAAATTGTTTTTTTGATAATGCCTTTGTTAATTGATCATCAGCTGTAGCTTCATGCACCCTCGCCTTTTCCCTTGAGATGCACATCCTTGGACTTGTAGCTGGCATCACCTTGGAGATGATTCTTTAAAAATGTATCCAACATGGGTGCTTTTTCCCAAAATGGGAAATCTATCCAAACTTGTAAGTCAATTTGGCACATGATTCCAGTTCTAGGAAGTATGCCTGTTAGATCCTCATAAAACCAATGAAAAAGTTGACTGTTTATAAAACTATTTGTAAGTTACATTTATGTATGAGCAGTGTTCTGTGGTGATGCATCCCTCACCAGAAATTGAGCTGTTTGAGGGATGGGGATGAAACATCCTCTGCTTCCCCCTCACTGCTGCCTACAGGGGGAGTCCCCAAGACATCTCTGGCAAAGCAGCGATTGTCTTGGGTCCATCTCCACTCATAGGGACATTGGGGGATTTCTTGATGTCCTGGGACAGCCAAGGGATGGATGCCTAGGCATCCATTAGCAAAGTTTCTCAATGTTATGATAATGATTTTGATTTGTGTCAAAGCTTTGAACAAATAGACAACATGATGGTATGTACAAATGGTTGACATTGGAAGAAAGAAGGTATACTTACATCTTATTGAAGGCCAAATAAACTGTTAAAGCAGCTGCTACTGTTTTTGTTTACGTGGATATACATTCTCTTATCTTATATTTCTTAATTTGTGCTCACTGACACCTTGGGCTTAGTAGAGAGTGGAGGAAGTGGTGAGGATGGGGGTGGTGCTGGATGTTATCAAATTTTCATAAATGTTTTTGAGTTTCTGCTGACCACTGTAAGAAGTTTCCAAAACCAAAGAAGAAAATAAATAAAAGATTCAAGAAAGATGATATTGCTGTCTTCAACTGTGCAGTCCTCATCATTTGGACCGGTCAGATTCCCCACCTTCACTGTTAAGCTCTCTAAAGAATAAAGATTTGGTTAGAACTAATGAGGATTTGGTGTTGGACAAAACATAGTAATAAAGTTATGAAAAATGGTATGTGCCATGAAGGTTACTGTGGTCTCTAAGGCCATTGGCCTTGGTGGAAGAAATATACCCCTTGACACCACAGCAAATCCCTACTCTGATTTAAAAAAGAAAAAGAAAAAATTGTTTTGGTCCCATGTTTTTTTGGTGTGTTTGTATCTATATGTAAGTATGCATAAATTTATACATATTATATTTGTGCCACCAGCGATTGCCCCTTGCCATCCCCAAATCTAAGTCCATGGTCCCCCATCTCTGAAACCTATCCCCCCCTTTGGAAATTCTGTGGAACACTGTAAATTAGTTACTCCTATAATAATAGAAGTATAATGTTAATGTGTACATTAAGGCAATGTATCATGTATCATTAAACTTCTTCCTGAAATAATTACACTATATTCATTAATCTACTCTAATTATGTTATCAACCTATGATCATAATCTATTAATTTTCTACAAAGGTGAGTGTGCGTCTAGATCATAGTTGATGAAATTGACAATTACTCGGCAATGAGCCTATCAGGAGGTCAAGTTACTCATAAATTTACTAAGGGCCAAGCAATGTAGAAAATTTGTAGTTTAATGAAAAATTGCTTGATCGTAGGTAAACTTGGTGAAACTCATGTTTCTTGAGGGTTTAAACCATAGTCAGTGAAAAAAATTCAATTTTTGTGACAAGAAATCAGAGATGAAAATGAGCATTATTGGTCTGAAACATCAAATAGCACAAGCTATAGGTCTTCTGTTCACAACTTGTTGGATAAGGCAGCCATGAATGACTTAAGAGATCTACTTGTTGTTTCTCTTATGACACCCAAACCACTGTAGAAAGATGCATCCACTGTTGTAGCTTCATTCAACACTACTTACACTCCTGAGAGATAATAAAACACTCACCAAAGCAATCCAAACAACAACATTCAGATTTTTGGCTGCTGTTTCTAACTATACAACACCTTCAAAACCCATTCAAATTCCTTGCTACCCCCAAAATCCCATCAGCAAACCCTTCCAATAAAATATTAATAGCGAAACCCTCTGTTGAAAGACTCCAATCTGATTGCCTAGCAAAGGCAAAAATAACCCAAATTTATAAACTTGTTTTGGCTCCCTTGTAATGCCAAAAATATGGTTCAATCTAATTGTACAACACTTTCAAAAACGATTCAAACTCCTTGCTATCCCAAAAATCTCATCAGCAAACCCTTCCAATAAAATATTAAAATATTACTAGCAAAAACCCTTTGTTGTTGAAAAACTCAGCGAGTACTTGTAGAACTCGCGAGTCATTTGCCCAGTCGAGTCACTTGCAGATGATTTTATGTAATACTCGCTGCGATTTTTGGCCCTAAAAATCGCGAAGTTGTGCGGTTCAGACACAAAAAACTCGTCCAGAACGCAAACGAAAGAACACATTTTTTAAGTTAAGGTTTTTGGGGGCAATTCCAAGGCACGGCGATGGCGCAAATCTAGGGCTTGATGACGAGAGCGACTGCAAGGCTCGACGATAGGTGCCACTACAAGGCTCGATGATGGTGCAACTCCATTTCTGACGATTCTTGCATTTGTTCAGAATGGCCTTCATTTCGTTCATCAATAATATTTCATTATTTGCTGTATGCAAAGATCGATGGCCATACCTAGTTACAATAGCATCATTAGCATCATATGATATATTAAAATATTAAATTAATTAATAAGGGACTTTTATAAAATTAAAAATAAAAATGATAATAAACTATAAGGTATATTATTAGACTTTAGCAATTATTAAATTTTTTAAATATATTAAAAATTAATATTAGTATGATTTAAATAGTATTCTTTTAATATATGTTTATTCTAATATAATTAAAAAATAAATTTAATGACATTAGTTTTATATAAATGTGCGTTTTTGAAGAATATTTTAAAAAATGTACTTTCAAATGTTTGATAAAGTTGCCAAGTTATTGCCGAGTTTTTAAAATTTTTTTGGACTTGTCGAGTCATTGCCGAGTCCGAGTTTTTCAACTATGGACTCTAAAGACTCCAATCTGATTGGCTAGCAAAGGCAGAAATAACCTAGATTTATATAAATGTTCTAGCTCTTTTTTCACGTCAAAAATATGGTTTAACAACTAGGGCATCACCTAAAACTCTCAGTTGCACAACCAGCATGGAGGATAGCTGAAACACCTCCAAAAACACCACACAATTTCTGCAAAAACCCTCTTCCTAAAGACTCCAATCTGATTGCCTAGTAAAGGCAGAAATAACCTAGATTTATATAAATGTTCTAGCTCTTTTTTCACGTCAAACATATGGTTTAACAACTAGGGCGTCACCTAAACTCTCAGTTGCATGACCAGCATAGAGAATAGCTGAAACACCTCCAAAAACACTACACAATCTCTGCAAAAAACACCAAAAAGCAAATCCTCAAACTTGCAATAAAAATTTCTTGAATATTTCCATTCTTTTTGAAACCCTGATCTACAACTGTGAGAGCAATTGTGTTTAATGAGGTAGAAACACACCCAAACCATCTAGGGAGGATCTTACGCCACTGAAACTAGTGCTTTGATGAGGGTTCTCATCCTCTATCAACTTTGGAAGAACTTCTTTGTTCACTTCATATATTCTTCTTCTAGATTCAGCTGTGTATAACTTTTTTGCATCAACGTTTCGAATCACACTTCGTGATTCACTCTAGCAGCATCCTGTTATGTGTGCAAATTGTCCATATAGAAATGAGAGCCAAATTCCAATTTATAGGGTTTGGAGGGAATTAGGGCACTTTTGAAATTGAAACCCACATCACCTAGGCATACAACTTTGGGGGTTAAAACATAACACTTCAATATTTAAACACTAAAGTGAATAATTAAATTTCAAATTATTACTTTAGTACGAGTATTAAAAATAATATCCATCACCTTATGGAAACCCGCCAAGACACCGAAAATGGAATGCCGATCATGTCAGAACATAATTGTAATGTGGTGAAAATTAGGGTTTCCACCATTAGATGTAGTAAACTGTAGAACCACTAATTTTTCTTAGGGACCATTACATTAGGGAAAGATAGGAATTAGATAGATCTAAACTAAATGGATCTGGATTCTGATCTGATTCCCCTTTTGGTGGGGCTTTTCTTTCCCTTGAATTGAATTGATTTGAATTTGTTGATGATGCTGAAATTAGGGTAAATGTGTGGATATTGAAGAGATCAGGCATAAACGGTGATCTAAAATCATCGCATGGAGCCACAAACTTGGATTTGAGCAATAAATGAATATTCGGATTTGTTCCTAGAAGGTTGACTTGAATTGTCAGGACCACGGTGCCGGTCGCCGTGGACCTCCAAACTTTTTGTTGTCCAAAAGGGAACCTGTTCGTCTCTATGAACTATGTCGATCTTGAAAATTATAGCTTTATACTTGTTCCTGTACACAGAGGAGAAGGGAAAATGGTTGGGAATAGGGGTTTTTCTAAGTCAAACCTTGGTTTAGGAATTAATCTTGAATGAAATAATGCAAATACTGAAATAAATAATGGAAAGATATACCTTATATCTGCAATTGTTGATGATGATGCTTTGCTTCTTGAATGTAATCACATATGTTGTATGAAATGGCATGAACATGACAAAACCCTAATCACACACACATGCTTGAATAAGATTGATGTAACTTTGCTCTACAATGGTTGAATGAAGAATATGCAGCCTTGAGATTTCTGAAAATTCTTGATGATGAATGCTTCATGGATGCAAGATGGCTAGATTGCTTGGAGATGGAGACTTACGATTCTTGGATGAAATTAGGTTGATCAAATGTCTTTATATAGGGGTATCTAGGTCATTTACCGATTAGGCCAACCTCCAATGGTCATGCGGAGCCACGAAGTTGAATTCTCGTTGGAGAGATAGGATCCTTGCCCCATTTCAAAATTGGGCCCTACTAAGAGGGACCATGGCGCTAGGCACCCTGGTCCAGGACCAAGGCGTGGGTGCTTGGGTCCTTCTTAGAAAGGGACCACAATAAAGCCCTAGGGAGAAGGGTACCCCACCAGGGAGTCCATCAGTGGGTGTACATGGCATCAAAACTAGAGAATGGGCACAAAACGGACCTAGATAGGTGATGAGGATAGGACCTGCTAAAGTAGGGGCACAAACATGAGGTGTAAATTGTCCTGGTGACAATTTACGATGCTACAATAACTGATGTTGAAAGATGATCATTGGTGCTAGATGGTAACTTATTATAAATAGCAGTGTTCTCCAAGGACTAAGGAGAAGAAACCAAAAAAAACCCGAAAAGACTGGTGCCAGATGAGCACTTACTATCAATAGCAATGTTCTTTAAGGACTAAGGAGAACAAGCCCAAAAAACCTAGAAAGATCGTTGCTAGACGAGCACTTACAATAAATAGTAGTGTTCTTTGATGACTAAGGAGAACAAACCCAAAAAACCTAGAAAGATCCAAAAAATCCCAAGACGATAACTGTTGTTGAAAACCAAGAAATTGTAATTTGAGCTCTCCAAGAACATTGGAACACTTCCCGCACACTTGGGAACTTAAGGAAAACCCCGAAAATTGACCACACTCATAGAACAAGGTGGTGTTAAAATGGGGACATTACATTAATATAATTTCTTTATTTTTTTATTTGATATGATCCTTGAGAGAGCCTCAACCACCATAGGCAGTATGCGATCACAAGTTACATCTCAAGTGAGCATTGTAGGGCTTCTTATATTGCTCCTCATGTAACGTGAAACATTTGTGACTTTTGGGTTGAAGAGGAGAATGGTTGAGTTCCTTTCCTATTCATTTTAAGTGACCCCTTTGACTCAAAAAGCTATTGGATGAGAGATGACTTGCATTGCTTTCATTAAGCCTTTCTAATGTATTGGTTTTGGTTTTTTGGTTCTTATTAAATCACCTTTTGACTTTACTCCAATGTAAGTTGAACTTTTCTCTATTAAAACATCAATTTATAAATTTCGAAATAGGCTTGGTTCAAGTAGGATAGAGATAATGCCAAACCTATGGATGCAATTCTCAAGTAATTTACTAAAAATGAGACATTAAAACTTTTAACAATACATTTCATTATTAATGATTTAGAAAAAACTAGAACATGATAAATCAATATAAAATACTTTTCTAAATTCTCGAGTCTCAAGGTTGAATGTGATAGCTATCGATTTCTAAGAATTTAAGTTTTTGTTTGTCTTGAATACTGGAATTAATGCACAAGTCTCTGAAGTGATGCTTAGGAAGTCATTCCAATTTTAGTAGAATTGATTGGTTTCATGAATAGATCTTTTATTTTGAAAATATTTCTTGACTCAACAAATGGTTGTCTTTTCAATTGTTAAACACATTTTATAGGAAATACGGATATTTCAATATGTTGTTCTTATTCTTGAGTCAAAAGTGTTGTGTAATTGCCTTTGTGAATAAATTTTCATAAGTGGCTAGACAGATATGCCCATGATAGCAATGAACACATTTCAAACTTGTTTGTTGTGTGCAGAGGATTTATTGTTAATCTTGGTGACATGCTTGAACGTTGGAGTAATGGAAAATTCAGGTATGGATTCTATTTTAGGTTGCTTTAGACTTTCTTCTTACTCACTCTTTACTAGCATGTCATGAAAAAATGATCATTGAATAATTTGTCATCCTTGTTGATTGAATTACCAATTTCCCACACTTTCCTAGTGCACTTTTAAGATAAAAGTTAACAACCAATCAATAATGCCTACCTGATCTTACAGCTTTTGCTGGGTGAAACTTTCTAACCAAATTATAACAATTTATAGTACAATTGATTTCTAATAAGTAATGCTTAGATATTCACGCAATCACATTATTTTATGTACTTGACAATAGCTATGAAGATGATGAATCTCCATATCGTTATTATTGTTTTTTGTATCAATTCCTTTATACATCTAGACATGGCCTTTGCCCGTTAGCCTTTGATGATTCCAAACTAATGTAGTCTTGATCTTCATCTATGAAAGCATTTGTCTTGTGCTTTGCAGTTGCATTGGGAACTGAGTTTGAGAAACTTGGAGGATATGAATTCATCATCAGTGCTTTGCCTAGAATAAGGAAAGTTCATCCATGGGCTATAAATAGTGGAACAAGGGGATCAATTAAGGTATGGTATACAAGTAAGACAATATGAATGGCAACAAATCAAATAACATGCAATATACCCTATAATCAGCAATTTAAAGCAACAAAGGAGATCATATTTTTCCTTATTAAACCAATTGATGAACAAAATTTCTTCTGTAATTTTATTGACCTTGCTTGTAGGATCAACATGTTAGTTTTAGGATCAGAAATGAAATAAGCAGAAATACAACAACACATAAGACAATGAGCACGATGTTTACCCTGGAAAAACCTTCCTTCTTGAGGGAGAAAAACCCAACAAAATATATCTCTTATATATAGTATGAATAAGAACAGAAATCTGCTTTGCAAATCAGACCCACCACAAGGTCGAATACAGTGAATAATGATGCCTTCCCTTGGTGCAAGAGTACACATAAATATGCTTCTCAAGAAATCTTATCTGCTACTATAAGAAGGGCGATCTGCTGCTGGAGGGGCGAACTTCTTCTTTGAAGAATGCAAACTTGAATAAAATAATAATGAATCAAATGAGCAAGGAACACGTTGCTTATATACATTTCTAGGGCGGTCTCCTCTCTAGGTCGGCCCTAGAAGAAAGTAATATTATGAAACATAAAAAAATTGAAGGCAGCCGACTTGCCTTGATACTTCATCATTTAATTATATTAAAGAGAAAAATATCTCCCGAAGCTACCAAACACTAACACTCCCTCTTAGCTAGGGAGGTTTTTTTTCCAGATATCTACATCATGGAGTCTCTCAACATAACGCCCACAATGGCTACATCCATTTGTGGAAAGCTCAAAGGTTCATCACGTGGTCTCTCAACGTGACGTTGTCATGGAGCCTCTCAACATGACATCCACCATGGCTACTCCCATGTGTGGAAAGAAAAACATGTGCACAAGTGTCCATCACGAAGTCTCTCAACAAGATGTCATCATGGAGTCTCTCAACATGACGTCTCATCTCAGTCTTAGAGATGAACAAGGGCTCGCACCTCATATTTCTCTATCTCAGAGAAATATACACTACAAGGGCTTTCACCTCATATTTCTCCGTCTCAGAGAAATATACACTACAAGGTCTTTCACCTCATATTTCTCTGCCTCAAAGAAATATACACTACAAGGAATCTTCATGATGATGTGACTCCCTTTGAAGTTCCAAGTACTTGCATCAACCTCGTGATCACCTCATCCAAGGTTGCCTCTGTTGGTTTGTCAGACTCCCTCTGAAATGTTAATTCCTCCTCTTTGAAGAAACTAATCACAATGACAATCTGAATAGGTTCTTCCTCTTTGAGAGATGTCTCTAGTTATGTGCCACCAACTCAGCCCCATGGCAGCAAGCCGTGTCTCCATTCTTCAGTTTGCGTGACTTCCTCACAAGATGCATCGAGCTCTTCCTCCCTTGAATGCAATCTCTCATCATCCTTATGCTCCTCGATCTGTCCTGGAAGCATCTTTAGAGAGATTACTAGTAGTTCATAGAATCAACCTATCCTGAAGAGAAATACCAATGCTAGAAGCATACATGATTCACTATTCCAAATAACTACATAAAAGATTCATGAACATTATTCAACGGTATGAAATACTTATCTCTTTATTGTCTAATCTTCCCTTTAATCCACCGTTTGTTCTTTCCTGATCTTTGCACCTAAAGATTCATATCTGCTCGAGATGTGCCTACAATAGGAACAACAAACTTCCGTTGAGACGGTGAATGTACCAACAACAAAAATTCCGTATCATAAGATATGAATAGAAGCACCAATACAATTTGTATCGCTAGGAATAACCCTCAAACAATCCAAGCAGTGATCAAACATTTCAAATGAAATACTTATGCATATACTGCAAATGACGCCTTGGACAATAATCTGCTTGGTTTCACCGAAGTTCTATTCGCTAGATATAGTCCTGCCAGCATGTTCAACTTTTGCTTCCTTTTGAGGTCCTAATTCCGTTCCAAATGGTGCCGCCAGTACTCAATATCCGTAGATGGAGAAAGGCTTCGATTGGTGAGTGGCCAGAGCCGGAGGCTACGCAGCCACGAGAAAATCTGGAGTCACTCCAAATGATAGTCGCTATACTCAGATTTGTGTGTCCTTCGCGATTCCTGATGATGTATAGTGTTCGCGGTCCTGGGAGTAAATTGTGTATTTTTTCGATGGATCTTACAGGCTCACGCAGTGCTGTATGATAAGATAAGAGCTTCATAGTAGACACGAATGTTCAGGCTCTAGATGTTCAATCTTTTCCACTTATCCACCTCCAATATAGACGTCTCCTCTTGAGTGCGACACCAGTAGACTACATAAGATTCAATGCCACGCCAGTAGAAATGAAATAAGCAGAAATACAACAACACATAAGACAATGAACACGATGTTTACCCTGGGAAAACCCTCCTTCTTGAGGTTGAAAACCCCAACAAAATATATCTCTTATATATAGTATGAATAAGAGCAGAAATCTGCTCTGCAAATCAGACCCAACACAAGGTCGAATACAGTGAATAATGATGCCTTTCCTTGGTGCAAGAATACACATAAATATGCTTCTCAAGAAATCTGATCTGCTGCTGGAGGGGCGAATTTCATCTTTGAAGAATGCGAACTTGAATAAAATAATAATGAATCAAATGAGCAAGCAACAACTTGCTTATATACATGTCTAGGGTGGTCTCCTCTCTAGGTCGGCCCTAGAAGAAAGTAATATTATGAAACATAAAAAAAAATGAAGAAGGCCGACCTGCCTTGATAATTCATCATTTAATTATATTAGAGAGAAAAATATCTGCTGAAGCTACCAAACACTAGCACAACAAGAACATCGTTTATGGTCTTCCGGTTGAATTTAGTATGAATATACAAAAGACCATATTGTTTATTGTAGGGAAGATCATTAGAAGTGAATATTATATGAGGAATATTTAAGTCGCGGGCTCTTAATGAAGTGGGGCTAACAACAACCATGTTTACATATTTAATAGAAGTTGAAGAAGTGGAAGTTGTAGTTGTAACGAAGTTAGTTGAATGGGAAGGAAATGGGTTGGTGTAGATTTGAAGTTGTTGATTGGGTTTTGCAGCATATCTATTTTCGCTTTGTTTCTTTTCACTTATTCTAATATTACCTTTGTCAATGTGGTCTTGCACAAGATTGTAGAGACCATACATCTGTCTGTATCATGTCCTTGATCTTTTTGATATTGATAGAAAGTTTTATCATCGTACCAAACCAGATAAGGCTTATCAGAAGGAAGAAGCCTTATATCAGGTAGAGTGATTAAGTTGCCTTTCTACAACTTCTACATAATACTATACTAGGAATTGGCCAGTTTAGAAAACTGTCTTTGCTTCTGATGTACCATAGTAGGTACCTTAGATTTTGTAGGTATAGTGATTATGCTAGTTTGTTGAAAGGGTTTATTTTTATTATTATTACTAGAAGAAGACGCACCACCCCGATTATTAGAGTGTGTTGATGAGGTAGAGCCTCCATACTGAGTCACAGATTGTTGATAATCATGCAAGGCAGTGCATAAATGAACAAAAGAATTGTATTTCATGAATGAAATTTCATCTCTATGCATTGGCTACAAGTTTTTGATGAACATACATTGTACATTGGAATCAGGGAATACATAAGGAATTTGTGAAAGGAGAGATTGATATCGGAAGATAAAATTTGTCACTTTTTTGTTAGGTCCCTGCTTACAATGAATGAGTTCAATGAAGGTGATTTGTGGACTAATGTTTACCTACAAATGTTGTAAGAGCTGATTTATCAGTTGATCAAATATATAGATAGAATTTTTTGGGATAGAGAAAATCCTATCCAATGTGGTGTCCTTTAGTGATTGCAAGAATAGTTTCGCTAGCAATGCATCTTTGAAAAAAATAATTACACAACATAGTGAAAGCAAAAACATGAGATTGTCAGTTCCCTTTCTTACTATACTTTTCAAACCTTGGTGCTTCAAACCCTTGTGGTAAAGGTGTATTAAGGATATGGAGAGCTAAAGGGCTAAGATGATAATATGGTTGCAAAGAGGTGTTAGTTAAGTTGGAGAGCTGATTTTGCATTTGTCGCATTTTTTGTAACAATGTGTTAAGCACAAGATTGATTGAATTTGTGGAAGTGTGTTGACGTGTTTTTTATGACATCATCTAACGCAGAATAAAGTTGCCTAATGGTCACTTCACTCTCTCTTGATCAAAGTGCGATTGCATGCTAAGATTGCAAGAAGGTCAAACAATCGACTCCAAGGTTCCTTTATGCTACGGACGTGACTCAGTTGGCTGATGTGATTGCTGGTAATCCAAGGGGCCTTACGTTTGGATCGTTCTTTTTCTTTGCTGTGGCTGGAACTCCATCATCGGATATGGCAATTCTACGATGCTGCTGCTTCGAACGGACTAAAATGAACTGAAAATAAAGGGGAAAAGGGGTTTAGAAGGATCTAAATCTACTCCTAAGGGCAGTGATATCAACATTTAATGCTTCGATGGACAAATTCCAAATAAACCAAGCTCTGCTTCGCCAAGATCAACTACAACTCTGCAAGAACCGGTGCAATCTTCTGGGGATGCTAGAGGATTTTCAAATCGAGAAAGTACATTTGAATACCCAAAAACGACGCAATCCAAACGACCATCCACAATCGAACTTAGCACAAGTTTAGGGGGTTCAGGCTAACTTTACACTGCAACTTACAATCAACAAGATGCAAAAAGTATGAACCATGGAAATTCATCAAACACCATTACATTCTCCATTGAAATCAAAGCACTATACTACTTCTACTCTAAGTGAGGAAGGTGAAACCATGCAAGTTTTGAAAAAATAACTTAAGTGGACACCATCAGAGAACAATGTTTCACTGTTATTATTTCAAAAACTTATCACAACAATTTCATACAAATCTCCCTCCTTTTCAAATGAGGTGGGTCACCCCTTTATATAGGCTCCTGGCATTGACTACATGCAAACCCTAAAGATTCCCCACTCAAGATGCAACAAGGTGGGAATCGGCTATTAGCCCACTA
Source organism: Cryptomeria japonica (assembly GCF_030272615.1). Classification (NCBI taxonomy): domain Eukaryota; kingdom Viridiplantae; phylum Streptophyta; class Pinopsida; order Cupressales; family Cupressaceae; genus Cryptomeria; species Cryptomeria japonica. The sequence continues at coordinate 235,472,990 of NC_081410.1, read as the reverse complement.
AGCCCATATACAATTATTCTAAAAGCCCAAAAATGTCATCCATCAGTGCATTAAATGCAACCCATTACATCAAACATGCCCAAAATACAATAAACATTCCCATGCAAGAAATAAATGCCCATCATTCTCCACACGACGGCTACATGCGACAGGAATCTATCATAAAATCATTAATACGACGGTTGCATGCAAAAGATTCTTTATGCATTCAACATGCATTGATCGGTCCACCACTTGGTCAAGATATCCCCGTAATAAGTGCACCACCACAAAGACATAAATGCACCATCATCTCTTGGACATGACGACTGCATGCACAAGGAATTTGTCATTAATTCAATATGCGCTGACTTGGCGAGAAATCCTTGGAGGGAGAAAACTTCAAGAGAGAGAATCTTTAACTCTGGAAGCATTTTTTTTAAGTTTTTCAACTTTCCTTGCCTTGAGGAGATTTTCAACAATTTTCCACCATCTCCTATTTTTTAGGATTTTTCCTAAAATTTAGGACCCGGATCGAAGAGAGAGAGAGTAATCTCTCACGAGTCCAAATCTGCAAAAAATTCCGGATTTCGACGAGATCTGGTGCCTAAAAATAGATTTTTCAAAATTTCTACTGAGGGGATTTTTGCGTTTCCATTCTTCCTTGAACCTCAAAATTTCCTTTGCCTTGGAAATTTCCTAGGCGTGGAACGTGGAATTCAACTTGGCATAAGGAATTTCATTATTTCCATGCCTTAGAAAATTCTCAACTTCCTGACTGGACCTAGAATTTTGACTTTGATAGAGGAAATCCATCCTTTCCATGCTCTTCCTTGATACCTTGACCATGCATACCTCTGTTTGGTGCCCTCCCGACACTTTGGGCGGTATTATGCATTGAGGGAGGAATTCATGATTTTTTAACATTCTCCTTCATTACCTCCCTTTGGCACCTCCTTCTTCCCTTGGGCTCTATTTCCCAAGGAAGGAGGAATTTCTTCTTTTCTTCATCATTCCAAGAGCATTCCACTTGGGCGCCCTACCTTGGCTTGGGGCGGATTTTGACAAGGAAGGAGAAATTCATCAACTTGGACCTTTTCCGTGCATCCTTCATTTTGGCGCCCTTCTTAGGTACAGGGTGCAATTTTGCATTAGAGAGGGAATTTCATTGCATTTTGAATTATCCATGGGTGCCTTACTTGAACGCCCTCCATCTTTGCTAGGCTCAATTTACACCTTGGTAAGGAATTCCCTCATTTTTGTCTTTTCCATGACCACCTAAGTTTGCTGCCCTTGAGCTTTGTTGGGCGCTAAAATGCTATGAGGGAGGATTTTCTGGTTTTCTATGAATTCCAAAGCACCTTGAGTTTGGCGCCTTTTGACCCTCTTGGGCGCTATTTTGACCAAGGCAAGGATTTCCTTCCTTGAACACTTTTTCCAAGACCATGTGAATTTGGCGCCCCTCTTAGGAGTAGGGCGGAATTTTGCTAGGAGGAAGGAATGCATTATTTTATCCATTATCCTTGAGCATACCATTTTGGCGCCCTCCTTCACTTTTGGGCACAATTTCAACCTAAGGGAGGAATTCAACATTTTTTTTCTCCTTCCACGACTCTTTCACTTTGGCGCCCTATCTGAGAACTGGGCGCATTTCTTCATATATCATGAAATTTTGTTATTTTTGAATCCTCCATGACACCTCCAGTTTAGCGCCCTCTTGGCAGTTGGGTGTGAATTCCTCCGAGTGAGGGAATTTCAATCTTGCTTCTTCCAGACTTGGATGAATTTTTTGAGCCTTCCCTTTTCAGGAATAGATTTCCAACACTTAGCCATTTTTGACTCTCTGTGTCTGCTTTCTGACTTCCCAGATTTAGAAATGATCTTCAGGAAAGTTTAGTCTTCAGCGTCTTCAAGGATGTTCAGTTTTCAGTGTTTTCCTGTGAAGAACCTGCCAAAAATAGATTTTCCCAAATAGTAAGTGTTCCAAAATGTTAGGGTTTGGACAAAATAGGTTAGAAAAGAACTTACTAAAAATAGTAAGTTTGATTTTGGCAAAATGATGACATTTCGAGATTTAGTAAAATCTCTAAAAAATAGGAACTTTCTAAAAATAGAAAGTTGCTCTGTTTTGGCTCCAATTTTACTAGGAGGTTTCTTGAGAGGTCTTGATTCCAGTGATATGTTCATTTTTTCTAAAACCCTATCAGAAACCCCTAAAATCTAGGACCGAAGGACAAAACCCTAAAATGACCAAAACAGGCCCTAGACTTAACCAAATTAGCTCAAACGAAAAGCAAACTTGATCAAATTGACCCCACTCACTAGCAAGCTTAGAGAGATTGACGAGACTGCTACGAAAAGTAGGGGGTCCCCATCTAGAATGGGGCGATGTGTGAAAATGTCACAACAGTGTGCACTATAGAGGTTTGAATGGTAGAAGTTTGAGTTGCTGTGGATGTGGTGGTAAAAGCAAGCTAAGATGTGAAAAGTGGTTGCGAACCAACCAAGGGTTGATAAGTACCAAAGGGACTAAAAGTGGAACTAGAGGAACATCTAATAGAAAAACCACCAGAAGGCATAATCGTTGTAAGAGGTGAGGTAGTCACCATGTGAATAGTAGCCCCTAGGATCAGCATAGATAATTGTGTGCCAGTGATATTAGATTGTGAGTCTCCCATGTTCCCAAGAATGGATGCATAAGAAGGCACATGACTTTCAACAATGTGTACTAATGTTCTAAAAAACTCGAGGCCTTTGTGATATGAAATTGACATGCTTCTTAGGTTGTCAACAATAGGCACTGCTTGAGTATATGATTCATGTGATAGTGCATCTTGAAAATCTCTCATGTTCTCCTCTAGATTCTGAATTTACTCAAAGGGAACCCTAAGAGTATCCTCATGAGCAACAAGAGGAGGAGAATTGGGAGGTGTAGAAGGATTAGAACCAAGATATGGCAGAAAATAATTAGGGGGTAAGCCCATAAAAAGTGCTTCGTTGTGAAACTTGGTTCAGTTAAAAGAGGACTATTAGGACATTTTGAATGTGACATGTTTATGTATCTGAGAGTCCTTACTATTTCATCAAAAGTAGACTTTGTTGTGAAACTCACAAGAGTATCACAATGCACAACCTACCTATCTATTAAAGCAATAGAGAAGTATATGAGTTGGAGTGTTTTAAAATGCTTTTGCTGTTTGCAAAAATTAAAAAGAAGTTACTAAGAACGTTAAGTTCCGTTCATGAAAATATAAGAAAATTAAATTCTACAAATAAAAGTGTTTTTCTTTGAGAATTAAACTTTCTACTACATTTGGATGAAATAAAAGTTATTTAACAATCCGACTTATGCTTTTTATAAAGTTTTATACAATTTGGAAATGAAACTAATTTATACTTGATTTCAATACTATATTCCACTTGTAACAAACCGATAAGAATATCTATTGTAATTTTATACACTAGGTTCATTAATCAGACTTATATCCTTTTATTTATGCCCTAGATTGTAATCAGATTTGTGACAAATAAGTTAACATTCAGTAAAATCAGAAAGTAAGTACTCAGTGGACAAACACACATACCCTGGGAAAACCTCCAAGGAGGAAAAACCCAGCATTAAAGACCCACAGGTCAGATTATATATTCTCCTCTTAAATGCACAAATACAATACTTAGCTTCTCTGTCAGATCTGGTCCTTTTGTGTAGCAGATCTGCACTTTCTAAGTTCTCCAAGTTTGTATAACATAGCCTATGTCCTCTTGAACAAATTCGCACAATTCTGAATGAATTCGCTTTCTCCCTTGTAAATTCGCCCTTTATTAGCAGAGCTGTTTTCGCCTTTGCTTGTTGAATCAATGAGTGAATATTGACTTGCAAATGTCTCTTATTTATACACATTTTAATCCTTAATTGCAAGTCGGCCTCCTTTGGTTTTTGGCGCCAATTTAATTAGGTGGCGTGTATTTAGGATTGGGCTGGGCATATATTAGAGTCATGTTACCCTAGGATAGGGCCCGGACCTAAAGGGGGTTCGGATGTTGCCTTAAGGCAATCCGAACCCATACATAACCCTAGTTACAAACAACATCTATTTCTATACAAAGAATTGCAACTTGGTAATAGGAAAAATAGAAAGTATACGTTATAAAGATGCTTTTGTGACTTATTTGAACCCTCTTCTACAAACACTAGTGCGACACATGGACTACAATGCGGCATACTGTCGTCCTATACAGATGGGAAACTAGTCATAGGATGTTAAATTTTTTGTGCTTACACGGAAACGAAATATATTTCAAGCCAAAAGACCATGCATGAAGATAATACTGACAAAAATGAATAAAAGATATTTACTCTAATTGTTTAAACCATAGTAGTAAAAATCGTTTGGGGAAAAAATCAGCAGACCAAAAGTATAAGAGTTTTTGAAAAAATCAGGAAAAAATCAGCAACAGATTGGGAAAAAATCGGATTTAAAAAAAAAAACATAAAAAATTGTAGAAAAAGAGACAAACTTTAAAAAAAACAAAACTTAAGGGCATTTCCATAGCATAGAGATATAGAGAGCAAATAAAATAGAGTTTAACCCATGAATTGTAGAAAATATTTTTTTGTTGTTTATATTCATATTGCTGATTACATAGGCAAATATTCAGTTAACTTTTTAAGAGGGCAGTCAGCAAATACACCAATTAGTTGTCTAAGTCTGAGATCAATTTTTAGCTAAGTCTATGAAGTAACCAAGATCAAAAGTTAATAGACAAATAGTAAAGTGATCCAAGAATTTCATTGTGATTGAGGAAAGGAGTTTTGTAGAGTTAATTCAATATTTTAGAAAGCTTATGAAATCATATTCCATAATTGCAATGGTTTATATCATACCGACAAAAAACGTTTGGGGAAAAATCGGTAAACCAAAAGTATACGATTTTTTGAAAAAATGGATAAAAAATTGGATTTAAAAAAATCGTAAAATATCGTAGAAAAATAGACACAAACTACTTTTTTTTAAAAACTTAAGGGCATTTCCATAGCATAGAGATATAGAGAGTAAATAAAATAGAGTTTAACTCATGAATTGTAGAAAATAGATTTTTGTTCTTTATATTCATATTGCTGATTACATTGGCAAAGATTTATTTAACTTTTTGAAAGGGTAGTCACCAAATAGCTGTCTTAAGTCTGAGATCAAAGATGAGATAAGTCTATGATGTAGCTGAGATCAAAATTTATCAGAAACTATTGTTAGGAATTTTGTAAAAGTGGAAGCCATTTTGAAGTGATCCAAGACTTTCTTTGTGATTGAGGCAAGGAGTTTTCTAGGGGCAGATCAATATTTGAGAAAGCTTATCAAATCATATTCCATAGTTGTAATGCTTTATATTCCTTGATGGCAATTGTTAAGTCTTTTATATGGGGTAGAATTCAACAAAAGATATTTATTTAGCTGAAGTAAAAGATTAGCAAGCCACTGGTTATGGCAATACCTATCTTGCAACTATTATTTTAGGTAGAGACAAATTTTAATGATTGTGTGTTGGAGGCTGTTTTATTACAAGTATGTAAGCTTGTTCTTTGTCATTCATATTTATTTCGTGGAGCACTTTGGATATATTTCTCACATAATGAATTGTATGTCTTTGTTTGAGCAAAAATTAACTAGATCAATTATAAATCAAAAATCATATATCTATATCTATATATATTATATATGTCTTCTTCAAAAATTTAGTGTTGTGCTAGAAACACTCCATTGGTGAGGTAGCCACCAAGGTTCAAACCCTTGTTGGGCCATTGAGCTTGTGGGCTTGCTGCCTTTGTTGGGTCATTGAGCTCGCGGGCTTTCTGCCTTTGTTGGGTCATTGAGCTCGTGGGCTTGAACAAGTGAAGTGTGGGGAATGAAATGATGAACCCCCGAAAATGGCATCGTGGGAAGAGATCCTCTGTAAATGGTCTCTCTGGGATTAGACCAAGCTAAAACCCAAGTTTCCTCCATCAAAAAATAATATATATTATATATAAAAAATTAAATATGTACATTATAAATTTTACATTATTTTTTATTTATAGTTTATTATATAACTATTAATATATATTCATAGTCTATAATAGTTTAAATTTTAAAACTACTTTATAGAATTTACTAGTAATTATAAACTATAGGGGTTCGCTCCTTCCCTGCCAAAATGCCATCTATGATAGTGCATAATATCATTAATTTTAAAGCTAGTGTATAATATTAATTGTATACTTGCTCACATTAGAATCCATGGGCTGCGATGTGCAGAGAGCTTGAGTCATATCGAAGCTGCGACTTAGAGAAAAATTTCCAGCTGCTTCGATACTATCTCATATGCCCCCCACAATTTAGGATGATTGAGGCCCTTTCAAATTTGGTTGATGACTGCCATTACTCCTCCCACTCCTTTATTTAGGGATTTTCAAAGGTTAGAAAGAAACTAAGGTACAAAATACAAACTTTTTCAACTTTGATTCCACATTGACTCGGACTTCGTCTCAAATCAACCCTATTTCTAAGCAATTCAGTAATTTCACGAGTTTCTCTAGGGTTTTGCAAGTTCTTACAATGATTTTTAAAACTTTTTTTGCCATTTTTTTGGGTTTTTAAAATGACTTAAATGCAAAAAATATTGAAAATTGGGTCAACGATTTTTCATGAACAAGGATTTTTTTAGGGAATAAATTGGCTAGCTCTAGGATTTAGGATTAATCGGGTATATTTGCAATTTTTTGCAAACTATTGCTTCTATGGTTTAAACTATGGAAAATAAATATAAGGAAACTAATAAAAGAGAAATAATATCATTGAGGGTTTCCAGTTGTTTCCAATCCAAACAAGCTACATACAAAGGAGAAAAAGGAGAATGTTGGATGGTTGTTTAGGAGCTTGTCTCAGTCAAACCCTCATTTTGGTATTTGTACCTCCACGAACAAATAGATTGGATTGAAAGATAAAAGTGTATGATAGTAGAAGTAGATTCAAGCAAATGTAATGCTAAGGAATAAAATATTGATTGATTATAATGATAATATTAGAGATAAATAATGCTAGTACTAGGATATCGTTCACAGTGAGAAGGAAATAACAAATTGAAAAAGAATCACTTGGAAACTGTTAAGGGTCTCTAAAATGATCTTGAATATTGTAGTGTGCCTGCCATTCACTATCCCACTAAGAAAAATAACATGCAAGAGATAGAAAAACCTTTGTAATACCAAAGCTTCAAAATTTCAAGAGTTTTTTTGCAGAGTCAATGCAAGTGTGTGAGAGAAAGAATGAATGTTCAACATTGAGTATTTGGAAAGCTTCCACATGCAAATAGAAGGCCACAAATTTCTCTGTTGAACACATTTGTCTTTTCAGGAGTGTTACACTATCAGATTCTTGAGAAGGTATTGCTCCAATAATCACTTGAATTGTGGATTTTCGTGGGACACTAGCAGGTCGTGCAGACATCTACGCGTAGCGCTTCTGTTCAAAACTTTTGGATTAAAAAACTGAAATTGGGGCTAATTCTGCTAGCAAATTGACATTTTGATATTAACTTCAAGTTATAAATAAAATATATTTAAAATCTCATATTAAAGGTGTTGTGTAGTGTGAAATTGCAGGGGTGTGCAACCTGCAATTTCACACTACATAAGTGTATGAAAATTATCTCTTTCTATTTGAAAAGTTGTGTTACTCATCCAATGTATAGTGAGAATTTCTGTTGATAGTGTGGGAAGATCACAAAAAATGATGTGATTCCCTTTGCATTGAAAGAGGCATATACCTTATGCAAACTACAAATAAAATTATGTACAACACTTGAATATTCACAAGCTTTGATAGAGGGGTTTGGAATAATACAAAAAAACAAACATGCCATGTAATATTTTTGGGCCTCAACATATGGTGTAAGTTGAAATAGACACTAAATACCTTACACAATTTTTTTTGGTTATCCAGAAGCACAAAACGCATGCCAAAATTTGTGAGTAGATTGTAGAGAACAAGAATTTATGCTCACAAAGAAAAAAAGAACAAACACAAGACAGGACTTTACAAATCAAAATACTTGAGTGTTATTATTCAAAGCTACAAACATTTAGATTAACAATAATCAAAATACAAAGCTTGCAATTATTTATGATATGTATTTAATAAGTTAAACCATTAATACAAATTACAAAATGCTATTCAATGGAGATAAAAAAATTGCTTAAAGCATAACAATTTCATCACAAACTCAAAAATGCTAAAATAAACATTGATACATGAGGTTTTATAGCATTAAAGAAAGAGAATAACAAAATAGGGAGCAAATACTATCTTGTAATCAGTCAACCATAGGTAAAATTTATCAATTATTTTCCTATAACTAGTAAAGTCTTACACAAGGATGTGACATAGGGTTAATTAATGAATTTTATGTTTAACATATTAGGATTCATTATCATAAAAGGTGCATGCATAGTTTGAGTCATGAAATTGCATCTAACATAAGAAAATCATCATTGACATACATTTGTAGTTTACACATTTTATTGACATGAATTATGTTGTAGTAATATACATACAAGAAAATTTCTCTCTTAAAATAATTTTTGAAAATTTCCTCTAAAAAGATCTTCTCTGCTTTACAATGTGCACACTACTTATTTATAAAGTTTTCTATACACGACTTAGAAATATTAACTCTTAAGACCTAAAAATAATATCAAATTTCCTAATTTTAATCCTTCTACATTCATTTCACTTTTCCTATTCAAGTGCAAAATTTTCATTTTTTTAAATTATTTTCTCTAATTTAATTACAATTTGCATGATTCACAAATAAAATATCTTTGCATACCTTAATAATTTATTAAGTTTTAAAAAATTAAATAAATCTAATCATGTGCAAATACTAGTGATAAGCCAAGGGGAACCTTTTTATGCCATTAAATACATAATTATACTCTCATAGGCCACTTTGATCAACTTGTATTGATTATTGGATGGCTAGGTCACTTGCTAATGTGTGAAGATTCTTTGATGAAAACTAAATTTTAGTTGTGTGCCTTCTCCATTGGGCAATATAGTTGATATACTTCCATATTTTATAAAGTCCAACCATTGTAGAGTGATGTATGAACCATATTTGATATCAAATCTATTGATGTGTATTTTGTGACACCTTACAACACAAAATAAAATATTGAGTATCTTATCCTCTCTTGAACAAAATCTCCTCGAATGCAAAGCTGTGTGATCATAAGAGGTGGCTCCAAGGTTTCAAATGTCAGGTCTTGACGTGTGGATAGACTCAATGGTTGATGTGATTGCTTGTAATTCAAGGGGACTTACATTTATGAATTACAATTGGAATATGAACATCAAATGTATTAATCATGTGATGCTTCTTCTCCTAAACTAATTCAAACTCAAATAAAAAAAGGACAAAAGGGGAAAGGGTTTAGAGAATCTATGCTAACTCCTAATTCCTAAGGGCAATGACAATAATGAATGATGCTTTGATAGACAAATCCTTCATGAAACTACTTTCTACTTAACCAGAGATAGCTCACAACGCCATAGAAAGAGTGCGATCACCTAAGGAAGTGAAAGATCTTCCTATTCTAAACATTCTGTTCAAATACCCAATACTGGTGCAATCCAAATGATGTATTCACAATCAAACTTAGCCACAATAGTAATTAGGCTCAGGCTAACCATGCAAAACAACTTGCACTGAACAATTTTAAATGGTATGAACCAAAGGATTCATCAAATATCATCACACTTCTCCTTCATAATCAATGAAATTTATCTAATTTGAGGATATAACAAGAAACCATGCAATATGTAGAAGAAACACCACTATTCACCATAAATTCAATGAAAAGAATGTTTATTTACATGCCTTGGTAACAATTTCTGCCCTCCCTCCTCTTACTCTACTCGCTATCTTATTGCTATTTCATTACTAACTAATGAACTATTAATGCTTACAAATGATAGGTTTGAGCCTTATATAGCTATCCCAATACAATTCAAAGGCCAGGATTGATTCTAAATCAATGGCCGAGATTACATGATGAAACCATAATTAGGGTTAGTTACAACTAACTCCTTTGACCAATGAGATAATTACATTTTTGTGGACACATGTCCTTTGAATGCCGACCAATGAGTGATGAGATTAGGTACATTGAACTTTGTGCCTCCACATGTGGTAGTTATCCTCCTCGTTGGATGAGTCAAGAACATTGAATTTGGACGCTTTGACTTGGAATGATGTGATTGGGTTGATGATGACTAGGCGCCATCTCAGCTTGCACATCTTGTAGATCATCACAAAGTGCTTGTGTTGGGGCAATATCTCCTAATATTCAACATTTTCCAAGCTTCATGATGGATGTGATGATAGTGGGAGATATTCCCGAATTGCATCATCTTATCTGATTTGATCACTTTCACTTATCCTTCCTCATACTTGGGAATTCACCTTATGATGTGTCTCACCTTTCAACCTTGTAATCCTTCACTTCGACTGCTCTTGACCTCGATCCTTGTATTTCTAGAGGAAATTCAAGATTGTTGTAGTTGTAGCTTTCACTTGCACTATCTTCCTTTGTCATTACTTTAAGTATGTTGATCGCTGCACATGCATTGCTTGATGTCATGATGTCTATCTCTTGCAATGTTATAATATCTTTCATCCTCAGAATTTTTCTTATTGCTGGTGTATCCTTGACTTTGATTGCCTTAGCCTTGCCGTGGTATTTATGAATGCTTCATGTTGCTAGATTCGTCATCTTCACTTGATGCACAACTATATCGTCTTGATGCATATATCTTTGAAGTTGTATTCTCTATAGCTTAGTAGACTTGATGTTGTGATGCTCTTCATCATGAATGTGCAACCTGAATCTTGATTTGCCTTCTTTATGCAATTGAATCTCGATGATAGTGATTGTAATGGGGAGAAATCAGGGTTTCCACCATTGGATTTATGAAAACCGCTAATTTGCCATTACATTTAAAAGAGGGTTGAATCCAATAGATTTAGTCACAAACCAGTAATTATAAGGACTGAAAATATTGATTGGATTCAAGGGGGTGTGTTGATTTGCCATCTTTTGTGAGTTGAATTGCTGAAATTAGGGAAAAGTGCTGAAAATGAAGGTAAAAATGCGGAAATAGTGAGCTTCAGTTGTCAAATTGAGGCATGCACTTGGATCTGAGAAATATAAGCAGATTCGGAGTTGATCCCCGGAAAAGCTCCAAAAATTTCGAGATCAGAGCCCCCATCGCTCTGGTCCTCTTAACTTTTCGCACACCAAAAGGGGTTGATTCATCTCTGCAAATAATGCCTATTCTGAAGATCGCAGCTCCGTACTTGTTTCCCGCACACAAAAAGAAAGGGAAATAGGTTGGGAATAGGGGCTTGCCTAAGTCAAACCTCGGTTTAGGAATTAACCTTGATTGAAATATTGCAAATACTGAAATAAATAATGGAAGTATATATCTCAGATTTGCAATGACTGATAATGATGCTTTGCTTCTTGAATGTAATCACATATGTTGTATGAAATGGCATGAACATGACAAAACCCTAATCACACACACATGCTTGCATATGAATGTTGTAATTTGCTCCGCAATGGTTGAATGAAGGAAATGGCACCTTGAAGATCTCTAGAAATGCTTGATAATACTTCACGGATGCAAGAATGCTTGATTTCTTGGAGAGATTGATTGCTTAGAATTGCTTAGATGAAAATGAGTTGAAAAGGATGCCTTATATAGGGATTTCATGATTGAAATCACCTTTAGGCCAACCTAGAATTGATATAATTTCGCATGAAGCTGGATTTAAACATTATAATACCGCCAAAACATGATCCTGAAATTCAGGGAGAAAAAGTCGGAACCGGTGTGATTCACACCGGTTCGATCAACTTTTTTCCAAATTTTTAGGAATGCAAGGTATGGTGATTATAAGGTGATTCCCAACTCGATGCGATAGTTCAAGGTGTTTAGATATGCGAAATCGGGCCTTGAAGGTCGAAATAGGACCTAATCAGGTCTTTAATGGATTAATTGATTAAAAAGATAAAATAAAAAGGGGCACACCTAGGGTTAAGGGCCCAATTTTATGATGTGTGGAGTGATAAAAGAGGACTTTAGATTTAATTAAATTGATTAATTAAATGCTTAAAGGGAATTTAAAATGCAAAATGCAACTCACTAAGGCGGGTGCTAACCTAAGCGTGAAATTGTACCACCCAATTAAGGGTCTACAATTTACAACGCTACAATGATGATGTTGATTCACTCCCTCTATCATGTTGATGATCTTGACCTCTTCATGTTGTTGACTCACCTCCCCTTGTGCCTTGTGAAGCAATCCAAGTATAGACTTCTCTATGTTGAACCTACAAAACAAGCAAACATTGCATCAAACACCAATGGAATGAATAACTAACTCACAATTCTACACTGCCAGGTCTGATTTTACATGCCCTGGAGCTCTGAAATTATATTTTGACTGCAAATTAATGTCTGATTTATCTTATTTTGACTTCTGATTTTCATCGCACTTGCCCTAACATCCTTATTCTTAGATTCTGATCAGCTAATCTGCCCTAATGGGAAAGAGAATCCACTTCAAGATATGTTGGAACTCATCCTTAATTAAATCAGATTTACACCTCTGATCTTTAATTTTACGAGTCTGCTTCTCTGTAAATCAGCCTGATCTGCTCCTCATCAGGTCTATTACTGCTCCTAAATAGGAGTAATTAATTTGTTTGCAATGAAACACTCAGTCTCCCATCTTATATGCCTCTTTACCCTTCGATTTTAAATTTTACTCCCTTAACTAGGGCCGACCTGTGTTTGGAATTATTATTTTGCCTTGAAATTTTAATTATTTCTTTTTAATTAGGGCCGACCTAAGCTTTATTTACCCCCTGAGTGGGTTTTGGGACTTCATTTGCATTAAGAAGTCGCCTGTGTGCTGTTCTTACCTCCTTTCTTCAAGTTGGCTTGGCAAAAAACCAATAAAGAGACCCATATAGATGAAGGCCAAAGCAGTTCATTTCCAAGACAATCCAAATAACTCACTTAGATTTAATTATCTCTGCTCTGCCACTACATCTACCTGCGAATTAGGGTTAGATGTCATTGCCTTAAGTCCGAGTTTCTTGTAATGCTTAGTTATGATTTCTGAGTTTGCCATTTACCTCTTAATTTCTGATTTCATGAATATAGGTCTGATCCATCCTTCTGGAGGTCTGATCTTCATCCCTTTGGAGGTCCTCACTCAAGCCCTCAAGGTTGTGGATTTTCTCTAGTCGTGGATTTTGCCTAATCAAGGATAAATCTTGCTCTTTTCCTCCTCAAGTCGTGGATTTTGCTGAGTCATGGACAAATTCTCACTTCTCTCCCTAAGTCGTGGATCTTAGCATTTCGTGGATTTTTGCTTCCCATGGACAAACTTAAACACTTCATCTCCAAGTTGTGGATTTCCCAAGATCGTGGATTTCTTGAGGTCATGGATTCCAGCACTTCATGGATAAATTCGTTGATCTCCACCTCAACTCAAGGTCGTGGATTCTTTGCAAGTCAAGGGCAAGTGTTGATCCTCCACCCTCATGTTGTGGTTTTCTTCTAGGCATGGATAATAGGTCGTGGATTCCTTGACCTCATGGACAAATTTGCTCACTTCACTGCTCATCCACTTTGAGCATTAAGGGCATTAAGTTGTGGATTTTGAAGGTTCAAGGATAAACTTGTTAGTGAAACTCTTACTTGATTTTGACCCTCAAGACCTCCAAGTCGTGGATTTCTCTAAGTGAAGGATAAAATTGTTGCCTCTCACCTCAAGGTCGTGGATATCTCCAAGTTAAGGACAAATTGTTGCAAGGTTGATTTGAGGCGAACTTTTGTTGTCAAAGCCACTCTAAGCACTAAGTCATCAAATCGTGGATCTTACAACCCTTGAAAGATTGATCATTGCATCAAGCCAATAAAATTGTGGATTTCTTGCACTCAAGGACAAGTTGGAGATATCATCCCAAGGTCTTGGATTTTGGCTAGGCATGGACAAAAATGGCACATCATAACAAAGTCGTGGATTTCCTCTAGGCGTCGATTTTTCCAAGTCAAGGACAAATTACACCTTCCAACCTCAAGCTATTGATTTAGTCTAGGTGTGGATTTTAGGAGGTTGTGGATTTCTTGACCTCATGGAGCTTTCAGTTGCTTCTAAACTTCATACCTCATCATGTTGATTTTTCCTTGGAGAGGGATTCATCCTTGAATTTCCTTCCGAAAATCCAAGGAAAACAATTCCTACTTTGCTTGTATTCCTTTATTCATCTCTCATCTTCACTTATCATCTTCTTGAAATCCATCTTTAGGAACACTTCACATACCTTGATTGATTGCTCCACTTTAGCCCTATATGATCATGACTTCATTGAATCCATTCGTTGACAACTTCCCAATATTTTTTGCAAATTTGACAATTTTGACAACATTATGCACTTCAACACTACCTCGCCTCTAAAACTTAGTCCTAACACTCCACCATGGATTCTGGACATGAAACATGACTCCCTGACTTGACCACCTCATGACAACAAGGCACTGCATCTTCTCACTAGCAAAAGGTTAAAGACACCAAAATTATTGCCAAACGAGACGACTAAGCTAAAACATCTATGCTATCAAGCAAAAAGTGGGGGTCTTCATTTGCAATGGGGTGATGTGTGAAAACGTCAAAACAAAATACACATTATTGAATGTCACTAGTTGCCTAACTTCAAAAAGTTAAACGCCATGTTTATAATTAACCATTAATTATCTCTATTGAAGGGTTATGCCTATGTGAATCCAAATGTTCCTTGTATGCTTTAGTATTTTTGTATAACTTGGAAAAGGCACAAGCATGTGTGCCTTTGATCACTTTGACCTTTTTATGCCCTTTTTGATCAATGCACATTTAAAATTTATTTGAGCCATGTGGTTATCTCACCAACTATGCTTCACTCTTTTGGCCATAACTTATGCATCCAAGCTCTATTTTTTTGTTTTGTTCAAAGCACTAAAAAGCTCTTCTCATTGGCTATGAGATGAAATGGTATTGGTTTAGTTCCAAGATACAGAGAATGCAAGATTTTACTGTGAACATTCGTGTTTCTTTTTAGTGGTCAAAATATATAGGTATTGCCAAGATTTGATTGGATCAAGGAACGTTTTCATACAAATATGATCAATTCTATACATTATTGAGGTTCTCCTAAGACCCAAGTATGTTTCGTGGTCCTTAGACAAAGCCAATTGTTATCCCCAACTAGGGATAACATTTGAATTGGATCAATTCGAAGTTAACTATATACATAGTGTCCTATTGGTGTTGGTTTTATGCACATTCAACACAGAATAAAATACTCAGCGATATCCTATTCTCTCCTGATCAAAATCTTCTATGTGCTAAACAACCGAACTATGTGATCACAAAGACAACACGAAGGTTCCCAAATGCGTACGGATAGTCTCAGTTGGTTCGTTGTGATTTGTTGGTAATCTCAAGGGGGACTTACGTAATTGTTTGAAGAGTAAATCAATCTAAGGATTCTGTTGATTCCCAACACTTGTAATTTTCTTTTTTTTGGAATGATTTTGTGATAAGCTCTTTCCAATCCTACTTTTACTAAGACTTGAAAAAAAAGGAATAAAAGGGTGAGGGTTTAGGAAAATAATTCTAATCCTAAGCTAATCCTATGAACTCTAGAGACAGAAATTGCAAAAGTGGAATTTAAACCAATTCTTCTTCCGCCAAATTCAACTACACTATATTCACCAACATATTGAACAATGAATATAGTAATAGAAGCTAAGTTTTCATTTACTTGTTCAGGCTAACTTTGCAAAATAATTGAAAATCATTCAATTATAAAAAGTATGAAAACATCAACTCCACATTAAGCAATTTTATCAATCCTTCATTCAATCTATCAACTTGGAAATTAAATCTATTCTAATGAGAACCATGAAACCATGCTAACTTGCAAAAGTGGACAAGATTCACCAAACTCTAATGAATTATGTCTATTACTTAAGAAGTATTAATACAACAATTTCTCTGAAATCTCTCTATAACAAATGAAAAGGGGATGGTTTATATATACACCCCAATACAAAGCAACGACCTAGATTGATCCAAGATCAACGACCAAGATTAAAACATTAAACTCTAATTAAGGCAAGATATAATAGTTATCCAAAATGGACCAATTAGAAATAAAAATTATTAAATCCAGCTTTCTTCTAGAAGTGGGCGTCCCTTATCTCCTTTTCTTTGGCAACAAATTCAATGAACTTGGTCACTATGGGGCCGAGCTCTTCCATTGGGACACTTGGCATAATGTTGATCTTGTATTCCATTAGGTCCATCTCATCTTCACATGTGGCAAAAGTGGCTATCCAATCTATTTCCAGTTTTCGAAAACCATCCTTAATGGACATAAGTGAGGATGCCTTGCTAAAATGTTGCTTTCGGATTGGATTTGTAGAAGTGAAGAAGTTGCTTTGAACTTTTTCTTTCAGGTTCTCTACATCCAAGTCCTTGTCTCATACTATTTCTTGCTCAAGCACATCAGAGACTGTGACGAAGACCTTATCTTGGACAGCTTTGATTGTTTCTTCCATTCTGACACCATCTATCTTCATCTTCTCTAAGACTTCTCCTCTAGCTACCGAGGTGTGATACCATGTGCCGAAGTCATATGATGTCCTAGCATCAATTACATTTCCATTGACTAAGTCCTGCTTTGGGATTCCTTTCAGCACCTTTAAACATGGGATTGTCTTCTCTTGAACAGTTTGAAAATCTTCCTAGAACTCCACTTTGCTTTGGATTCTATATATGAATGAAGAGATTTGACCATAGACTTGTGCCAATTCTTCCATGAATTTGATAGCCTTGTCTGCAACTTCTGCAATCCATTCCTCGGCTTCTTTGGCTGCCATCTTGATTCCTTCCAAGATCTCAATTGATTCTTGTGGAAGAGCCAAAGGTGGAGTGACTGCTACCTCTTCTCTTCTAATGGGGTTTATCAAATGTCGAATATAATCCTTCAATTGTTCATTCTCCTCAATTGTTCATTCTCCACTTTGAGTTTGTCCTTCTTTTCTTCCTCTTTCGTTAGCTTCTCCTTGATGGCCTTAACTGAATCATCTAACTCTTGGACTTCTTGTTCCTTTGTAGCAGGACCTAAGTCCACAGTCATTAGCTTGTAATCTTCAAGATTGATGTCCTCTTTTGTTTTGTCAACTTTTGGAATAGCCACCTATATTGAACGAGATTTTGTGCCATCTTTATGGATTAAGGAATATTTATTTGCCTTTTTTTCCACAGATTGGTTCAATTTGGCTAAGATCTCTGCTGAATAGTCCACTGGTTGGACTTCTGTAATAGCTTTCTCTTTCATTCTTTCTATTAACCAATCTGGTACTGTTGGTTGTTCAATACCATTACCTTCTTTATTCCCTTTATTTCTTTTATTTTCTCCATTTCCTTCATTTTCTCCATTTCCCCCGAGTGCAAAAATCATTCCCTCTTGAAAATCTCCTTCCAAGATATCAACTTCAATATTCTTCAACTCCTCATCCATTACTATCACTGGATTATCAAGCCTGTCTGGAACAAGTTGCTGCTGGATTGGTTCTTCATTTGGTTCTACACAAATTGGAGGAGGAATTTCCATCTCAATTTGTAGATTGTCTGCAACTGGATCTTTGTTCCTATCTGTGGATGAGCCAACTTCTTCAACCAAAGAAGTGTTGGTAGAGGAAGATGCATTGTTTGCTTTCTACTTCTTGTATATAATTTCCTCATCTAAAGTCCTCTTTCTTCTTGGCCTTAGTGAACTCTTTGCTGTGTTAGGAGTGTGAAATTTTGCTGTCCATTGCTTGCATTATGTCCACTCGTGCCTCCTAGGGTTAGGGTTTTTGAAACTTCTGATAGGGTTTTAAGTCTTTCATGCTTTGCCCTTGAGTCTGCCCCCCCTTTTTTCTAATTCGCCATTAATCGGCTATGGCAGATTGCAGTGTCTTAAGTTTTGATTGAAAGGGTTGTTTATTGTCTTGTGACCGGCCTCGTGTGCTAGGTCTTAACTCTCGAGCTGGTTACCTTTTAAATATTAGAGACGAGTTTTAATATTTTTGCCTAAGTCCTTAGTTCTTATTTTCCTAGTGCGCACGACCCCCTCTACACTCAAAATTATAATGCCACGTGTTGAAAAAATCCACTTAAGTGAGGTTCTTGGGTATCCTTTATCCTTGTAGGGCCATATTATGCAGTATCAAAGCGACGCAGGATGGCGGGGGCTTTAGTTTTGTGCCTTTCCCCGACACCTCACAAGGTCCATTTAGCACTTGAAATTGTGCCACAGGATGTATGTAAGTGATGAAGAAAATTCTACCCTACGTGGTTTCTACAATAGGAAAATTTGTCTTGTGGGCTAGCAGGATAAGGAACGACTAATGGCTAAAGTGTTCCCCGATACCCCGGGGCATGGAATTATGTAGTAGATGAAGCCCTTGGGCTAGCAGGGTAACAGAGAAAGGGGTTGTTGCATGCCACCCTGCAAGAGCAATATTGACACAAAGAAGGTTGTGCGGGATGGCGGGATGGAGAATAAGGAATAAAAAATCTCTCTTTTTGCTGAGAATTTAGGAGGTTGTTGTAGGGTTTGCGAATTAAGTAGAAGTATAATTCTAAGCCCTAGGAGATAGTAATGGCACCCAAAGGAAGGAAACCACTACCCCAACCACTGAGAAGGCTCCTAAGCAGGGGAAGGCCTCGAAACCCAAGAGAAAGAGGGTCGCCACCCCAAAAATAACCAAGGCAACTCCAATTGCCGTAATCCTTCCTACACCCTTGATTGCGAATGAGCCAATTGTTGAACAAACCCACCTGCTATTGAGCTTTACCCGCCCACAGAGATCGAGACTCCAAAGCCAAAACGGAGGAAGGCTTCCACTAAGAAAACCACTTCATCCTCTGAGAAAACTTCATCTACTACATAAACCCCTTCACCAGCTGCAGAAAACCCTCTATTTGCTTAGAAAGAGCCAGCTGTGCAAGGCCCTTCTGTGTCAGCTTTGGTTGTGACTGTTGAGGCTTTAGGTGAGCAAATTGAGAAACAATTGGAAGAAATGGAGAAGAAGAAGAGAAAGGAAGTAAGAGGCCTGCATCAGGACCTATTGGAGTTGTTTATTGGGTCGACAATGCAAGAGACTGTAAAGAATGTCTTCACAGATAAGAACTCAAAGTGTAGGGACGCCATCACCATTGAGAGGGGATGGGAGATATTTTATTACTTCTATGGCAACGGAGTCAAGCCCTCACCAATCTGAAATGATTGGAACCTGGACTTAGCCAAGATGGTTGTTCCTAATATTTTTGTGGAGCCACTTTTGATCAAGGAATTGGGGAAGCATGACCACCCTGCAAGTATGATAGTAAGAACAACTGCTGGGCACATTTTGGTTGATGTAGCTAGGGATGCCATCGTTCAATGTTTTGGTCGAAACAAGAGTGCCCTCAAGCCAATTGACATGAGAAGGATGGAGACAGAGTATGCCTTCAGGAAGGATATTTTGAGAAGTGATGAGATCCCCCATTATAGGAAAAGGATGTATCTTATGGGGAAGAATTATATTTTGAACATTGAGAAGGAACCATTTGACTTAGTAACATTTGAGGGTTACTTTGTAAGGACCTACTATGCCCTCTACTTGGTTCTAGGAATTGACTGTGGTAGGTCCAAGATGCTAGTGGATTTCATGATGGTGGCCATGAAGATCCAATACCCTTAGTCTAACGAGTTGCATGATTATGCTACATGCATACAAGATAAGTTGCATGAGGGGTTAATAAATGCAAAGGATGAGAAAATCCCTCTAGATTTCAGATATTATTCTTTGCTGTGCCATTTAATTCTTTTTCAAAACATGACAAAAAAATGGGATGCATCCTTGAAGATTACCATGTTTGATCCCAATGAAGGCGATAAATGGCCAGTTCGGAGATGGACCCAAGTTTGGGACAAGGGGTCAAGATGGTCCAATTATTCTGTATTCTTTGATCATTTTGCAATGAAAGTATTAGGATGGTGTGGGTATAAGACCACAAGGCTCCCTACGAACATTATAAAGGTATTAAGGGTTAGGGATGTCAAACCAAAAAATGTGCAATTTCCGGAGGGTGCATTTGCCCACAATTTTGGATATTTTTTCCTGTATTCAGATTGCACAGTCATCAAGGTGTTTGGATGCCCTCAATCATTGCATATTCTACCACTCACTGTCTCCCCAAGACTAGCATTCATTGAATTCATGTGGCAAATTATGTGGACGGAGCACAAGTGGGTTAAGGCAGAGAGGAAGGGAACTCATCTCCCCAGACGCATTGTATATGATGATTTTGTTGTAGGGAGTGAGACATTGGAGAAGGTTCAAGATTTTATGAGATATAATTATCGTCTCCAAAGTGGGAAGGTCTGGGAGTATGATCCTGAGGGGTATATAAATGACCTCAGGATGCATAAAATGAGAGTGAAAGGGACCTACCATGGGCATGATGAATATGAAGATCTAATAAGAAACCGCTCTCCAAGTGATGCCATCCAGAGGAGGAAGAAATGGGATGTACTTAAAAGGATGGAAAAGGAAAGAAGGGAGAGAGATCCCAATTTTCAAGGTTTTTGCTCTAACATCCAAAATGACTTTGCAAGGATGTTATGTAAATTGAGAAGTTTTGAGTCAATTGTGACAAAGGCCCAGGTAGAGCAGCCATCAGACAGGGTTGAAGAGGAAAGGCCTAGTTATGTACCTCCAAGGACTACCTTGGGGGATAGAAAAGGAAAGGCAATTTTAATAGTGGAATCTTCCCAAGATGCTCCCTCTCAGCAGACTCCGCAGGAAAGTCAGCCATGTTCAAAGGCTATTAGAAAAATTGAAAAGGGAAAAGCAGTCTTGTTTGATTTCATTGAAATAATTGATGATGCAGATGAAGTAGGGGTCCCTCCACCCTCTCCTTCTCGAGAAACCTTCAAAGGCATTGATTTTGCTAATGAACCAATGGAAGAAGATAGAACAATTGTTCCTAGTTCATACCCGAGGAAGCAAAAGATGAAAGAATTTTGGCTTCAGCTCAATTTTTGTCTGATGATAATTTCATTAGGACACCAGAATTCAAAGCTTTTTGGCTGCAGATGAAATTAAAGAATATGTCAGAGGAGGAGTTAGCAAATTTTGATCAGCAAATTTTGATCAGGATAATGTAGATTGCACCGCTGAGGAGGGTAGACAATTGATTAAGGCCAATGACATGATGTTAGTCCCAGGGTAGGACATGCATAAAATCTTTATTTTGGATAAGGTAATGAGGTAGGAAAACCCCATTTATGCACAAGAATTTGGCAAATATGGTTCGGGATTTAACCCGAGCATCAAAGCATTTGCACAATGGGTGAAGGCCCCCAATACTGAGAAGTCAATTTTGTTATACGGGGTAGAGGAAAAAGTGGGTGATGCAATTGTTAGAACCCTTATAGATACCACAGCTCTTGAGGCTGCCACATTGGCATTCCACACCTCATATTTTGCTAAAGTTGTTGCTGAAGAGGAGGAAAGGAAGCATGAAGTACTCAAAAGAAAACATGTCTCCCTATTTGCTAGCTATAATGAACTTGTCATGTCCCCTCTTTAGCTCTATCTAGCAGAGACATGTGAGTTAGCTTATTATGGGGTCTTGTAGGCTGACAATGATGGATAGAGACTCAGTGTGGTTATACAGTGTTTGGGACTTGGTGTTCTGGCAATAGTTGATCAGTTTGGAGCAGTTCCTTATTTTTAGGAGGCAGTTCCTACGTTTATGGAGGATATCCCTACTATTTAGGAGGTTATGACCATACCCAGGGTTGGGTCTCCTTGAGATTATTCCTTGGGTTCAGTTTCAGAAGATTTGGGTTTGTTTCCTAGTTTCTAGGAGCATCCCTAGATTTTAGGGATGAGATTGCTAGTGGATCCTTGATTTCCGACTTCAGTCACAGACAGGTGGCAGGTTGACTTTCTAGTTTGTGGTGTCATTTGAGCATTTTGCAGCTATTTGGGTTATATTTTTAATATTATCTAAGTTAGCGTTTATTATTTAAATAAGGCTATGTTTATAGCCATTTTGGAGTAATAAGGGGTTTTTGGCCTCATTTGGATGCGTATCCCTTGGTGTAATAGCTCGTTGGAAAGGTCTTAGACTTTTCTAAATATTTATCTCTTGACTCAGATCCTTTCGGTGAACGGATTTCTTTATATTTGAAAAAAGGTCGTTTTCTATGCACTTGGCAACTTAAAATGAGAAATGTAACATTTTAACCCTAAACGCCACATTGAGTCACTTTTAGGGTTCGAGCTAAGTGGGAAGGTGTTATAAGGAAGTTGAGACCTAATTCTTGGGTATCTTCTACACATTTTACATCTTGGATTGGAGATTTTGGCTCTGGAAGAGCTTTTCAGCATCTGGGACGCCAACCCGAATGCCTTGCCTGTTTGGGATGTAGCCCCCAATACAGTGGTTTGGATTTGCTTGCAGTTATTAGCATCTTGGAGATTGTACGACACACTTTCTAGAGGTTTCAATGATTTTGACAGAGTTCAGCATGGGGTTTGGGGTTTCTATCCAGTTGGGTGTACTTGGCAGCCGTACGACTGTACCTGGCAACCACTTTCCTTCCCACGTGTAGCACTTGGAGGGCTGGAATCTTGCCGCAGCTTCATTCCTAGTTATATTACTCTTTCAGCATCCAGGTTGGGTTCATTCCTGATTGTAATCTTCCTGAAATTATTGGAAATCTTCATCTGGTCAAATATTTGATTTTATATTCAGAAATCTGCCTTGAATCGAATTTGTTTTGGCTGTATATGAACTTCATTTTCAGTACTTTGTTCATGTACTTGTACTTCATTTATTACTTGTTGAAAAATCATCAAAACACAAAAACAATCCAACCCTTCTCCAACTTTTGTCTATTTCTGAAAGAAAATATTAATAAACGGGAAAAATCAATTTAAAATAATAAAAATTACAGCAGATCAGCAAAAGAGATCCATCAGGGATCTTTCAGAACTATACAAAGAAAATGCAAAATTGAAGGAGATAGCAAAGAGGGATTCCACCTCCGCATTGATGATAGAGAAAAAACCTTAACAACAACAGACTCATGTGGGGCTAGGAGAATTAGAAGATGCTCCCTCTTCTTCAAATTTTGATTTTGAGATGTTGACATCCAAGAATAAAGCTCTGTCCGTCCTCAAGAGGAGGGATGAAAGGATAAGGCATATGAAGGTGGACAATGAAGACAAGTGCCTAGCAATTAAAAAAGGTACAATTCTATAAACAATAGGAAAATTGATAAATAAACTGAACGAGGTGCATGCCCCCTATTCTTACATTTTCTAGGTGCATACATAGTTGAAGGACCTAATTTCATTCTTTCAACCATTGAAAGCTATGTGGCATCCGAAAGCCACCACATTGAAAGAAGTATTTTTGGCAGTTAAGAATGTGCCTTCTACACCCTAAATTGTGGGGATAGCATGGAAAAATAATAATATGCTAACAAAGGAGCTCCCACAAGTAGAAGGTAAAGAAAAATCATTAAGGGAGAGGATGGCATCATTTAGGGGTCTCCAAAAATGGGACATCCCTCAAATTTTGATTGTCGATAACTAGGAAAAGGAATTGGATAGGTGGAAATCTGATTTTGAAGAGGCAATTAATGCAGTTTTGGATCAATTAGTGTGGGGGGATCCCACCCAAAAGGATACCTATTATTTAATCATTGATAGGATTCTTGAAATTGATTCTTTTTACCAAAAATTCATAGTTGAGGCTACAACTGTACTTGACAATAGGACCAAAGAGGCTATGATAAACTGCAAGACCTCAGAGCTTTCGCTTGGCCCACCACAACACAGATGGATGACTGGCACAGGCAGTACTGTTTGCTTGAAGAAGAGAAGCCAGAGGAAGAATAGCCTCCATCTCTGTCATTTTTGTATGCCTTATTGTTTTTGTAGGTGCATTTTGTTCACACATTTAGCACATACCAGCCCAGGTCCACATTGCCTTCAGCACTAGATTTTTGAATTTCGGCAAGGACAAGAGATGCAGAATGAAGACACATTAGTTCCACTCCTTTCAAGCCTGCGACACCAATCCCAAGAAGCTGTTATTCCAGCCGCTTTCTCTTATTCCTTCTAGAAGGATTTTGTATTGTGCATGAGATTGATGCTTTAGGGCATATCCTATTGTATAAGCAATCATTTTTTGACATGTGTCCTATTCGGCCTGAAGCTTGTTTTGCTCCCTTGTGCCATAAAAGGGAAATTAGGGCCTATAGGAAAGCATCCTGAAAATTTTGAGTAGATCGTATTTGATAATAGCTTGAAAGATAATAGAAGAACTACTTTCTGTAGGAAGAACATGAATTGTTAATACATTGTATCCAATTTCTTTTGAAAATCAATAAAATAAATCAGTTCTGTGTTGTTCCTATCTTGTGTATATGTGTTGCATGAATTAATGTGTTAAGAATACATTGATTTGTCTTCTGTAATGGAGAATGTATGTTCTTGATAAAAAGTCTCTTTTAAAGAAAGGGTTAAATTCTGTTTTAAGAATATTGCAATATATATGTGTTTGAATGAGATGTAATTGGCACTAATTTCAGCTGACATAGCATACAAAGTATGAAATGTTTAGTAATGGGTTGTAATGAAGTGATGTGTTAAATTTTTCTGTAATTTATTTGTAGTTAGACTCTGTTCTCCATAGGATAAGGCACTGGTCTTCTCTTCTTAATCTGTTTCAGGGTCATTCATAAAATCATATATCATTTCCTTTCTGTTTGTAGGAGTAGGAGTAGGAGTAGAGTTAGTTTAGTTCTCAGTAATTTGCAGGGTAAATGGGATTAAGCAGTAGTTAAGTTAAATATAAAACACCCATCATTATACACCAGAGCACCATTCACTTAAAATAGGTCTGTTATTAAGTTTGTCAAGAGTTCATCATTTTCAGACCTGCAATAGGATTACCCTCCTGAGTTTAGTGGAGCTCAAAGAGAAGAAGGCTTGTATAGCCTTGTTCAGTTACATTTTCTTGTCTTCAGTCTGTTGATAGTGTTGATTTCATGTTCTAGGCTACCAATCCCATGGTCTGGCATTGTGTCTCCTTAGGACTGAAGGTAGCAAGAAAAATCGCTAACATGTTGTATCCTTCCTTTTCCTAGAATTTCCACTTTTTGGTTTCTCAGCATTGTGAGTCACTTCATCCTCATCGGAAGAATAGGAATCCATGCTTCCTATTAAATCATAGATGAAGGTGGTATTCTTCTCCTTCAATTTGTGAGCCTGTTGATCCACCCACCACATAGTGTATTTGCCACAGATGGCCTCATCAATGTATCCAAACTTGAAAGCTTAGGTTAAGACCAATGTGTTGCAGGAAGAGGTTTATCATTTTCTTCTTCATAGCATGGTTGGGTGCAATCTCCATCATCTTCTAGTTGATCAAGTATGGGGAAAAGCTCAATTGTTTTGATCATACTCACTGATATCCTAGACCACATTCTCTTTCTTGTTTTATACTCATCAGTCGCATTGGCCCATATATCCTCAAGATCAACTCCGTGTTTATACTTCTTTCTATTTACCATCCCAATATGGTGATGGGGATCAAAGTTGGACCTTGATTGATAGAAGGAGAATGGGTACCATTACATTTCCACATCTGCGTTATTAGCTGCTTGTGCTAATGGACATGATTCTAACATCTTTCCAACGAAATGGGGAAAAGAAATTCCAGCCTTTTTCTTGCCTCTTTGGATTTTCTCATATGTGTCCAGCTGTTTGATGACTTTTAGCAGTATCATCTTATTTGTAGGATATCTTGGAAGTTTGTATGGGCATCCTTTAAATCCTTGGACCCTCAAGTATGTGAATCTGGGGAATTGAATATACCAAGATCCAAACTTGCCTATGAAATCCTTGGCCTCCTGTGTCAATTGTTGATGAGTGCCTCCTTGAAATATCCTGGTGGTGTACATTAGAAATGCATCATTGACTCTTTTGAACTAGGATTTCTCCTGTAAATGCAATTGCAGATAGCAGTCATATGCTTTGAATTGACCATCCTTGTTTCCCACAACGCCTTTGCAAATCAATCCCTTATATCTGTAACATCTTGCCAGCATGTAAATGATGTAGGAACTCATGTAAATAGACTTTGTGTGCTCCATGTTTCTCAGCTGCTCATCTATGCTATTACTGATTATTTTTGCCCAAATTATCATCTTGACATCGAAAGTGACCTCATCGATGAAGTAGAACATACAAGGCTCGAATGGGGAGGCTTGAGGGCTTCCCGCGACTCTGTTTAGCAATAGGATGAGGTCTCCATACTCTTCTTTGAAATTTGTCCGGAAAAGTCTCTTAGGCATTTTGGTATAATGAGCCCTTGGCTTTTGTAACCATTGCTTGTTGATTACTTCAGAACATGATTTAGGTTTTGCATCAAAAATACTTAAGGTCTCCTCTTTGGTCTCGTATATGGTGGAATGGTAATCTGGAATGCCGAATGCTTCTTTGATGGCCATTTTCCAAGGTAGGCTAGCACTCTACCATCAGGTTCCACAACTTGTCTTTTCTGGTTGTTGTAATGTTTGGCACATTCTACTACCAGCTCGTTGCATTGCATAGCGAGAGGAAACCCAGCTGCTTGGACAATTTCATTTCTCATCATTTTGTGTGCTAAGGGTGAAGGAAAGCATTCATCAAGACCGTACATTCTTTTCTTGAAGTTATCGAGGTCCACATGGCCAAGGTTGGTATCTCCAACCTTCTTCCATTTTGTCACAATCTTGGACTCTAGTTGTGGTCCTTTGTTATTGAACTTCATTTGCACCTTTCTGGAAATCCCTTCCCGAGTTGACATCTACCGCCTGAAAAACATGAAAATTTTTCTAAGTTTAAAAAAATAGGGGGTTTGATGTTTGTTTCCAGGCTGTAGCGTAAAAGGATAATTCTGATTTAACTTATGGTATTCTAGAAATTGTAACTAAAATCAGACTTAGTGCAATTTTGAAAATTGAAATAAGTTTGATTGTGAAATTTTTGCCTGCAAATCTGCATGAAGTGTAAAAAGCAAGATGATCTTGAGTAAAATTTGAAGAATCTGAAATGAAAGTTCTCTTGCAAGTCTAGAAAATTAGAAATTCAGACTTAAAGTTATCTTGAAATCTGAAAGAAATTGGTTTTCTGAATGAAAATCTGCTTTCAATCCGTAGTAAACTTGAGAATTTTGATGAAATTCCTTAAATTGCTATAAGGAATCACTTTCAACTTTGTCTCCAAGTGTAGAAATTGACCTGAAATTCTCCTAGAAGTTGCCTTGTACCTGCAATTTACTTTGAAATTTGCTTTGAAGTTTAGAAAAAATTGTTTCCTAAGATCCAACTTTCAGCCTTGAGAAGTGATTTGTGAGTGAATGAAATGCCAATGCTCATTTTATAAAGAGATCAAACTCTTTTTTTGTGTTTAATTGGAAACGAATGGAGTCTTGTTTTGAACACCAAGTCGAACCTTCTCTTGCTTTCATAATCATAATGGCGATCTCTTGCGCTTTCTTCTAGAACCTTTTCTTTTTGGCAAACTTTATCTTGATACGAATTCTCACATTTATCAACACAGCTAAATTTTTATCCACCTTGGGCGGACTTGCTACTTGTTTGAGGAATTTTCTTATGCTAAGGGCAGACTTCATGTGAACTTGTGGATTTTCCATTCTAGGGCGGACTTCATACTTGAACAAGGATTCTTCACCTAGGGGGACAGACTTACATGAGAACAAGGAATTTCTTCATGTCTAGGTAGACTTTTCTTGCAAACAAGGAATTTCATCATGCACAGGGCAGACTTCATGCTTGTTCAAGGAGTCCATGCTAAAGAAGGGCGGACTTCATGCTTGTTTGAGGATATTCCTTGATGCTAGGAGCAGACTTAATGGTTGAACAAGGAATTTTATCAAGCATAGGGCGGACTTGGTACTTGGACAAGGAATTTTTGCATGGTTGGAGTGGACTTGGTTTGGAGACAAGGAATTCTTCCATTCCTAGGGCGGACTTGGCTTGGAAACAAAGAATTCTTGGCCCAAACTTCATACTTAGCCATTTTCTTGTGCTCTTCCATTATCATTCCTGACAATGAACTCTCTTGGCCTGACCCTTCTTCTGACTTAATAACTACTTGTGATCCCGAGAAAAGCAAAAAGCAACTTTCTATTTTTAGGAAAAGTAGAACAAAAAAGGTAGGTTCTCAAAAAAGGTAGGTTCTCGGATTGGCCCCAAAATGCCAAAAATGAAAAAGCAAAAAGAAAAAAAATAGGAAGTTGTCTGAATTGATCCCGAAAAATTGCATTTTTACTCTTTCGATCCCTCTGAGCACATTTGTAGCATCAGAACGTTCTTTTGATCATTCTTTCTCCTCATTGATTTGATGACTCCTTCGAATTTGAAGAACTTGATTCATTTGTTAAGACGAGAGATCAAAGACAAAACCCAAGACGCCAAAACTCTACCCTAAAAAGTGAAAACAAGGGGGGACCCCATTTGCAATGGGGCAATGTGTGAAAATGTCACAACATGTCCACTTTTTGAAAATTGAAAGCCTAGTCACATTCATAAAAGAAGTTGTGATACTAATATGGTTCATACTTGATTCTATCGTTTTTAGACATCATGAAATATAACATTTATTGGTTCTCCTAATCAATGGATAAGGCACTAAATAGAAATATGGATTCATCGGAGGATCGTCACAAGTCCTTAAGTGACCTATGAGTCAAAACATCAATTCAAGCTGATTATAGTTGCCTAGGAAAGTCTACTATGTACTTAATGACATAAAATATTCCCCTTTGGCTATCATTAGCTTTTGTAGATGATTAGATTCATTTAGTTTCTTATAAGTAATAATATAGAAGTGCACAAAGATATTTTATTTATGAATTATGCAAATTATAATTCAATTAAGGAAAAAAGTGGTAAATGGAATGCAAAGTTTTCACCAAAATAGAAAAAGAAAAAGTGAGTAAAAGGTTTAAAACATAGTTCTAGGACTCAAACTCGGCGCAAACTCGGCAAGGCTGACCTGACTCGAGACTCGACAAAAAATTGGCAAGACTCGGCAAAAACTCGACAGGACTCGGAAAAAAACCAGTTTCTAGGGAGTCTTGCCTAGAGCGAGTTCCTGGAGAGTGTCGAGTCACTAAGACTCAGCTAGGGTCACTCAACTCGGGACTCGCCAGGACTCAGAGACTCCTAGAACTATAGACTTTAAAATTAAGCAGTGTGATTTCATTAGTAGGTTGTAGAGTGTTGTGTAGTTTCTGAGTTGTATATGGAAAACTTTATTAATAAATTTTGTTCACATTGGAAAGAGAAGAGAATCTGATTTGAGGGCTCTTTAAAAAACTATTTTCATTTTGATGAATTTTATTGCATGTGTTTTATAGCATTGCAATTCTTATTAATTGTTTGAAATGGAAAACCTGTCTGAGTAATGATTTTGTTATGCTGAACACAATTTCAAGAATCAAACTATGTACACCTTTGTATGATAATAAATTTTATTATGCTAAATGTAATTTTTTTTATTTAGTCCATGTTGATGTATTTTTTAGGCACATGCGAACGCAGAATAAAATACCCAAGTATCTTATCCTCTCTTGAACAAAGTATCTCAAATGCTATGCTTCGCGATCAAATGAGACAACTCCAAGGTTCCAAATGTCGGGTCATGACTTGTGGATAAGCACAGTTGGTCGTTGTGATTGTTGTTTCTTCAAGGGGCCTTACATTGAATAATTGAATGCTTGAATTGCTGGAACTTAGATCCTATCTACTTGCTTGGAGAATAAAAAAAAAGGACAAAAGGCATAGGGTTTAGGAAGACTACACTAGAGATAATGAATGATTGGATGAGATTCTACCAAGCTTTGCTTCGCCATCAACAAACAACCCTACAAAGCTAGTGCGATCTCCTAAGGTAGGCACTTGATGTTCAAATTACTATCAACAACTAAGATATCATTAAGGCAATGCATATCCAAGTGTGAATAGCAATTGAAGTTAAGCTCATTGAAAATCTCAGTTGACCACGCAAGGCAAACTTAAAAATCAGCAAGTCGCTAGTGGTATGGATATATGAATTTCATCATTACTCGTTCACAACTCCTTTCATTCATCTAATTACTCATCATCTAACATGAAGATCGAACAAGAAACCATGCGCTTGTAAAGAAACAACACATTCCACCACAACTTCAATGAAAAGGAAGTTTATTTATAACTTTGGCAACAATTTCTGCCTTCTCCTCCTAATCTACTATAGCTGCTATCTACTATCAAACTACTAACTATTCTCTATTAACCTTTACAAATGAGAAGCTTGAGCCTTATAGAGAGAGCTCATTACAATTCAAAGGCTTAGATTGATTTGAGATCAATAATCGAGATTTTACAATGAAACTCTAATTAGGGTTTGTTACAACAAACTTTATTCTAGCCAATGAAATAATTACAATGCTTGGACACGTCATTTCTGGAGCATTTGACCAATGGATAGTGGGGGTAGGTGCATTAGAGTTTGTGCCCGCATGGGTGAGCTTGGTTCATTGAATCAAGACATGTTGATGTGGGACCTCCTCTGATTGGTGTAGTAGTGACTGGGATGCCACCTCAATCTGCACTTGTAGACCTTATACCTCATCACAAGTAAGTGTTGATACTTTTAGCAATATCCATTGATACTCAACGCCTCAAAGCTTGATGTGATGATGATCAAGTTTGACCTTCTACCCTTGCTTGCCTATCTTGCCTTGAGGTGACTGTATGATCTCTCCTTTACACTCCAAGGTTTTGACTTCTTCATGTCAACATGATACGGTGAGAGTTCTTGAATACCTGAGATCCTTCCTATGTAATCACCTTCCTTGATACCCTTGTGCTTGCCGATGAAATCTTCCCTCGTGAAGATATCTTCCTTGCATCTTGAACCTTGACCTTGATGTAGAAATTTCCTCCTTGGAGTACTATGCTGGTCTTCCTACAATCTGCCCCCTTTGATCTCCTCCTTTATCACCTGCAAAACAAACAAATAGGTATCAAACACATGATATATAACCTTTACACACCCTCTCAATTTGATATGGTCTCCGATTTTTTATGTGTTGCAGGTCTGATAAGTGCATTTGTAAGGGCAGTTGCTCCTTTCCGTTGGCAAAGGAAGTGAGGTTCTCTGTCTCACTTATGTGGAGAAGGAACATGCTTGCTTCAAGTGAACAAATGAATGATTTTAGCCTTTATAGGCGTGCAAGGGAGAAGATGTGTCTTTTGGGGTGAAGGCCGACCTGATTTTAATCAAGTAAAATTAAAATTGTTTCCTCAAGGTGGCTGACTTGATATATTTTCCTTCAAATTCAAACCTTGGCGCCAAATGTGTTTGCAATTGTATTGCTAGGCGTGGTAATTGGACAATTTGCTACTAAAGGGGAGCGAAGGAAGTAGTTTTCTCTCCTAGAAGGGAGCAATGGAAGAGAAATTTGCTCCACAATGAGGGTAAAGGAATCGCTCCTAAACTTAGGCAAAAGAACTGACATCAATCTCAGCCCACTTGGTTATTGCTTCAAATCATGAGCAATGAACTGACATTAATCTCAGTCCACTTGGCTATCAATTTACCCTCTTATGTCTTGAATTGCTCCAAATCATCATGAAAGAGTGCCTAGGAAGGATTCTCACTCTCATGAATGAGCAAAGGAAGGCGAGTTCCCTCCCGAGAACGAGCAATAGAAGTAGATTTCGCTCCTAAAGGGGAGCAAAGGAAATCAATTCATTTAGGCACTTTGCTTGGTTTCATCCACTTACTCTCCATTCCATCCACTCATACCTTAAGTTTTAGTCCCCATGCACAAAAGGTCATCAAATCTTTAGTATCACCAACAATTTTTTTTTTGAAATTTTAACAATTACAAGAACCACAAGCACCCGTTAGGGTTAGAAAATGATAACCAAAACACTACAGAGCCCAAATTGGGAGGGTGAGAGCATACAGTGACAGGGGATCGTTAGATGCAAATTTGAGATGTTGATTACAATACTGGGCGGCAAGCCAGCCCCTTCCGCTTATACAACAGGTAATGGAAAATCCTAAAATCACTTCGCGGTAGACTATCAACTCCACCGCTTATTCAGCGAGAGGACATTATTACAAACAAAGATAGGAAGCATGACCAGCCTCTTCCACTTATGCAATGGGAAATACAGATAAGGTGCAGCAAGAATGATTGATCAGTACTAGTAAAACGATCTTACAAAATAGAGATAAATGATTAGAGAAGATGTTTAATGCTGATCCCAAGCAAAATACTTCCAAAATCACACAACATAAAAACAATACTGCTGTTCTAATTCTGCAAGCTAGAAACACACTATCCAATCACTATCGGAAACACCAAAACACTCATAACTTTCTCAAAACTATCCAGAATCACACCAAATCAAATACAAATGACTAATATAACATAGGCGACCAATCCAATACCTTAAACCTGCAACTTGGAAGCCTCAAATGTGATGCACACATCCCAAGGTAATTCTGAAAATGGCGATACAGCTGCAGAATTCTATTTGCAACCAAAAAACAGAATGACCACCAAAAGCCACACCAAGATAGAAGGATTGTCTTCCCAATACGCTTGCAAAGAGCCGATACCCAGAACGATGCTCTCAACACACAGGCAACTACGAATAAAACTCACTTCCAGCCAAAAATGCACCAACAACACCAAATACACAGCAACAACATAGAAAATCCAAAACACACTGAAACTGAATCAAACACTCCAAAAAACGCACCCAAAATCAACTATCCAGCTAGGTACTGTGTCTCAAGTACGAAACTGAAGCAACTAGGAAGCTCTTCGAACTTCGAAGTTTAGTCACTCACCATTCCGGCAGCATAATAGTGTAAATTCTCAAGATGCCCAAATGAGGAGCCAAGCATCTGTATAAATAGATTTCTCAGCCTGGAATTCAAATCCAAATGCCGCCAAATTCACCTTTCAAATTTGCATTTCATTTCCCAATGTGGGCCCAATCTTGGCGCCACACTCATATGCCAAAACTCACGCCAAAAAGGGGAAAACCATGATTTGGCAAGTAAATAAAACTTGGCAAATAAAAATAATATCTTCACATTCACTTTTGGCGTCCCCTTAATCAAATAAATATTTCTCCTAGCCAGATTTAGGAAAATAACATTATGCACAATTCTCAATACAATTGATCAGGAATATAAATAATTAAATATTAAACTTTAAAGTAAAGTAATAATATTTAATTAATTCACTTATATCTCCAATACTGATCACAGTCAAATCCATTGGTGAACTGAAGTGAAGAAAAACATTGAACTGCATTGGATCGGAGCTCTGCCCAAGACTGCCAAAAATAGCAATACCCGAACTGATACTTACTAAAAATAGTAAGTCAAGAAAAACTACTCCGAAAATCTTGATCATCAAACCCAGAGAGAGCTCAGAAAACCCAGAAAAACTGTACTATCCAGTCAGCCCAACACCCACTTACTAAAAATGGTAAGTTCAGTATTCTCCTCAGAACTGAATGCATGTTATACCACCGATAAACTCTCGAAACAGAAGGAACCCACAAACAAAAATGTAGAATTCCCACTGGACAATCCTCAAATGGCTTTGCAGAACTCCACAAAATAGGAAACCCTAATTCTCCATTCCAATCAGCCTACGGGTCTCTAAAATAGGCCAATGGACCACTGATTACTCCTCACTGAGAAGGGGACATTACAGTCTGCCATCCCCAAGATTGCTTGCCCTCAAGCAATCGCAAGCCTGGATGCTGTAGAATCTCCTCATTCTCCCAAGTAGCATCCTCAACTGGTAAGTTCTTCCATTTCACTAAGTATTTTGTGATGGTTCTCCTCCTCAAAAATCGTTCTCTGACATCAAGGATTTCCTTTGGAATGAGCACCAATTCTCTCTCTTCATCCAAAGGAGGCAAATCTATGGAGACCATAGCATTGTGTCCAAGCGCCTTTTTGAGGTGTGACACGTGGAAGGCATTATGAATACGGCTACTTACTGGTAGCTCCAACTCATAAGCCACAACTCCAACTTTCCTGATGACCCTGAACGAACCATAAAAACGTGGCTTGAGTTTCTCCGCTCCACTCTTCTTAAGAGTAGACTGTCTAAAAGGTTGTAGTTTCAAGTAGACCATATCTCCAACCTTGAATGAGCGCTCAACTCTCTGCTGGTCAGCGCACAACTTCTATTGGTTTTGCGCAATCTGAAGGTTGTCCTTCAATGCCTTTAGAATATCTTGACAATGCTAAACCATGTCCTTAGCTTGAGGGGCTCGACTATCACCAAAAACTAAATCAGCAAAGCTGGGAGCCTCATAACCATACAGCGCCA
Organism: Cryptomeria japonica; assembly: GCF_030272615.1. Taxonomy (NCBI): domain Eukaryota; kingdom Viridiplantae; phylum Streptophyta; class Pinopsida; order Cupressales; family Cupressaceae; genus Cryptomeria; species Cryptomeria japonica. The sequence goes on along the minus strand of NC_081410.1, from coordinate 235,438,373 downwards.
TGAATGGTGACATCCGGATGGACATGTGATAGGTGGAATTATAGTAGTATTCACCCAAGTGCAACCATCTCACCCATGTTTTCCGCTGCTCTGAAATGTAGTTTTTGAGATAGCCTTCCAGCCATTTGTTTACTATCTCCGTTTGTCCGTCAGTCTGAGGGTGATAACTCGTGCTCGGGGTAAGCACAATACCACATAATCGGAAAATCTCCTGCCAGAAAATGCTTAGGAACTTGCTGTCCCTATCACTTACAATGTTTTTAGGCAGCCCATGTAGCCTAAACACCTCATTGAAGAACACATCAGCAACCTATGCTGCTGTAAATGAGTTGGTGATAGTGAAAAAGTGAGCAAATTTTGTTAATCTGTCTACCACCACATAGATACAATCCTTCCCACTAGCTCTAGGCAACCCAGTGATGAAGTCCATAGAGATACTTTCCCATTTCTAATTGGGAATCGGCAATGGTTGCAACAAACTGGCGGGTGCAGTGTGCTCGTCCTTGCTCTTCTGACAAGTATGGCATTCCTTGATGTACTTCAAGACATCTTTTTTCAACCCTTTCCAAGAGAATTTCTCTCGGATCTTCCTATTTCTCTTGAAAAACCATTGATGACCAGCAAGGGGTATGTCATGAAAAGTTTGTAATACCTTCTCCTTCAACTTAGTTTCAGGTGGAAGAAAGATTCTACCCTTATACATTATCAAACCATCCACCAAACTGTACTTTTCATCATGAAAAGTACCCTCAATAAGGCTGGTTGCAAATTGATTTTTGGCATAATCAGCCAGCAACAAGTCTCTCCAATTAGCAGTGAGCTCACATAAAGAGCTCAAATGTGGTCTCCGTGAAAGTGCATCTGCCACTATGTTATTTTTCGCTTTGACATTCTCAATGTCAAAGTCTTAAGCTTGAAGCTTACTATCCCACTTCTGTTGCCTCTCATTCAAATCTTTTTGGTGCATGAAGTGCCTAACGTTGTTATGACCAGTCTTAACAACAAACTTACTCCCCACGAGATACTGCCTGAACTTTGCAAGAGCATGCATTATGGCAAGCATCTCTTTATCATATATTGAATACAATCTTTCAGGCCCTCTCAACTTCCTACTTTCAAAGACAATAGGATGGTTGTCTTGCATAAGGATTGCACCAACACCTTCTCTTGATGCATCACACTGAAGCTCGAAGGGCTTGGTGAAATCTGGTAAGGCCAAAACAGGGCATGAACTCGTAATCTCCTTGAATTGATTAAACACTGTTTGTGCCTTTTCTGACCACTCAAAAGCTCCTTTCCTAGTGAGATCTGTGAGGGGGCAGCCGACTGAGAATATCCCTTCACAAACCTTCTATAAAAACCACATAGACCCAAGAATCCCTTCAAGTGTTTTATGTTCTCAGGTGGTGGCCAATCAATGATTGCTCTAATCTTTTCAGGATCCACCTTCACACCTTCTGCACTGATGATGTGGCCAAGATAGAGCAGCTCTCTCATTCCAAATTCACATTTGTACTCCTTAGCAAATAGGGATTCAGACTCTAGTATGTTGAGCACTTCATCCAAGACTTGCTGAAAATGAGGATGTCATCAGAAAATATGAGGACAAACTTCCTCAACTGCTTTTGGAAGATCTTGTTCATGCAAGATTGGAATGTGGCAGGAGCGTTTGTCAAGCCAAAAGGCATGACTAGAAATTCGAAATGCCCAAAGTGGCATTTGAATGCGGTCTTCTCAACATCTGATGCTCTCATCCTGATTTGATGGTAGCCCTATTTGAGAACTATCTTTGAGAAGAACATTGCACCATGTAGCTCGTCAATGAGCTCATCAATCCTCGGAATAGGGTACCGATTCTTGATGGTTTTTTGATTTAGTGCTTGGTAATCCATGCACATATGCATGGTCCCATCCTTCTTTTTCACCAATACAACAACCAAAGCAAAAGGGCTCTTGCTTGGCCTAATGCAACCCATGTCCAGCAGCTCCTTAATGGCTTTCTCAATCTCGTTCTTCTGCTTCTCGGGGTATCGATAAGGAGTAGTCATAATAGGCTTAGTGCCTGCTTCCAACTCAATGATGTGTTCAGTACCATGTTTAGGCGGTCTACTTGGAGGTAGATTTTCAAACACCTTACTCCTTTTTGTAAGCAAAGCTTGAATGTCATTAGAATAACTTCTTTTCTCTTTAGCTGAATTAGATGGCATGATCATACTCAGGAGATCTACCAAGAGGTGGTTCCCCAAAGACCTTACTCTTATTTGTGATTAATGCTTGAATGTTTGCAGAGTAGCTTCCCTTGACTTCTAGTGGATTTGATGACATTATCAAACAATCTGCTGCCCACTCCACTTGGTTATGGCGGATCAGCCTCTCCATCCTCTTCAATGAAACAACTCTAAGACCACCATTGGACATTCCTCTCAATACCACCTTCTTCCCATCAGACATGAATTTCAGCGCCATGGTTTGCAGATTTAATGTAATCTCACCAAGAGATCTTAGCCACTGAATCCCAAGGACTGTGTCATCAGTCCCTCCAATGCTAACCACAAAGAAGTCATCTCTAATTTCATGATTTCCCAACTTCAGAGACATGTTGGAAATAATTCGGTTGCATGATATAGTGGAGCCATCAGCCACCATGACTTTGAAGCCTTCTACTTCCTTAACCACTAGCCCCCTCTTCACAACATTTCTCTCATCAATGAAATTGTGAGTTGCTTTTGTGTCAATGAAAGCAATGACACGATGTTCTCCAATCACTCCCCGAACTCTAAAAGACTCATTTTTGTGAATGCTCGAGAGTTGAGTAACCACTCTATCTTCTAGCTCACTTCTAGGCCCTTCTGGAGCCTCTCCATACTCGCTGTCCTCATTTTCAGTTTGTTGTTTTGAAATTTCAGAATCTAATCCATCAGCTGAATACGACTCCATTTGGTGTAAATTGCCCTTCCCATGACATTTATGTCCTAGGGCCCAAGGTTCTCTGCAAGAGTAGCAAAGATTCTTCCTTCGGAGCTCTTGATAGAGCTCATCATCCATCCGAGAAGGGAACTTCTTGGTCTGATTTGAAAACTTCTTCTTATCCTTCCAGAAAGGAAAAGGCTTGGACTGAAATTTACTCTTTGGGGCAGCCAACTCCATATTCCTAGATTTCTTGATGGCTTCAGCTAAAGTAGGCAGATCAAATGCTTTGACCCATCCTTTCAAGGGTTCTTCAAGACCTGTGAAAAGAACAACTAGCCTCTTTTCTGAAATGCTGCTGACCATAACTAAGAGATTTTGGAATTCAATTATGTAATTATCCAAGGAGCCTTGTTGTTTGAGTTGAGAAAGCTCTCTGAATTTCACCTCCGGATCCTTAGAATCAAACCTTTCAATCAGCTTGTTGGCAAATTTGGCATAGGTGGTTATCAAGCTATGACCAAGGGTGACCAACCCATGGTACCACCATTCGTGAGCAATTCCATCCAAGTGCAAGGTGGTGAACTTGATGGATTCTTCTTCGGGCATAGGCCTCAAGGACAAATAATTGTCCAACTTATGCACCCACGCTCTAGCTTTACTCTTACTACTTCCATCAAAATGCGCTAGAGTAACCCTCCCAAGAGCTTGTTGATAATCTCTTGGAGCGGGGTATTGATTATCATACCTTCCTTCCCTCCTCTTCTTCTGATTCATGTACTGGTCAAGAGACAAGACATTTCGGATCTCTTGGGGAAGTGATCCATACTCCACAAAACTAGCTTGGATCTCATCAGCCATAGGGACTTCGACTTCAAGAGGCAGTGTTTCCCTTGGAAGTAAAACTGGTTGCAAAGGTCTGGTCATTGATTCAACAGACATTCCACTATTGTTGCTACTATTGTTGCTGCCATTCCCATTACCACCAAAGTTGTTGGAAGTGCTGGCATTATTTCCACTAGTATTTTGATTCTAGTCTTCACTATGTCCTCCTCCAGCATTCTGTCTGAAGGTGGCTACCATCTAGGACATCATGTCCATCATAGTATCAAATTTTTTCTCCATTTTCTCCACAACCACAGTTGCATCATTTTGACCAAATATTCTTTCTCCCATTGAATCCACTGAATCTATTGAATCAACTTCCTTATCTCTGTTTCTCAAAACCTCTGAAAAGGTTTCTTCCATTGGCACTGTGGGAATCTAATATTGTTGTCTTCTTTGTTCTCTGTTGTAGTAGCGGGTGTCTCTGTCAGTCATGGAGAACTTTGATCAAACTAAACACATAGGCTGGCAAGAAAAACCAGCTTTGATACCACTGTAGTATCCCCAACAATATTTTTTTTGAAATTTTAACAATTAAAAGCACCACACGCACTCATTAGGGTTAGAAAATGATAACCAAAACATTGTAGAAAGTAACCTTTCCACTTTCTAATCACCAAGAGCCCAAACTGGGAGGGTTAGAGAATACAGTGACAGGGGATCGTTAGATGCAAATCTGAGATGCTGATTACAATACTGGGCGGCAAGCCAGCCTCTTCCACTTATATAGTGGGTAATGGAAAATCCTAAAATCACTTGGCGATAAACCAACCAAGGACAATACAAACAACTGAAATGAACAATCACTCTACCGCTTATGCAGCGGGAGGACTAAAATGAAGATTACTATCAACTCCACCGCTTATTCAGTGAGAGGACATTATTACAAACAAAGATAGGCGGCATGGCCAGCCTCTTCCACTTATGCAGTGGGAAACACAGATAAGTTGCAGCAAGAATGATTGATCAGTACTATTGAAACAATCTTACAAAATAGAGACAAATGATTAGAGAAGATGTTTAATGTTGATCGCAAGCAAAATACTTCCAAAATCACACAACATAAAAACACTATTGCTGTTCTAATTCTGCAAGCTAGAAACACACTGTCCAACCACTACCGGAAACACCAAAACACTCATAACTTTCTCAAAACTATCCGGAATCACACCAAATCAAATGCAAACGACTAATATAACATAGGCAACCAATCCAATACCTCAAACCTGCAACTTGGAAGCCTCAAATGTGATGCACACATCCCAAGGTAATTCTGAAAATGGCGCTATAGCTGTAGAATTCGATTTGCAACCAAAAAACAGAATGACCACCAAAAGCCACGCCAAGATACAAGAAGGATTGTCTTCCCAATATGCTTCCAAAGAGCCGATACCTAGAACGATGCTGTCAACACATAGGCAGCTATGAATAAAACTCACTTCTAGCCAAAAACGCACCAGCAACACCAAAAACATAGCAGCAACATAGAAACTAAAAAAAAAACACTGAAACTGAATCAAACACTCCAAAAACTGTCACCCAAAATCAACTATCCAGCTCGGTATTGTGTCTCAAGTACGAAATTGAAGCAACTAGGAAGCTCTTCCAACTTCGAAGTTCAGTCACTCACCATTTCGGCAGCATAATGGTGTAAATTCTCATGATGCCCAAATGAGGAGCCAAGCGTTTGTATAAATAGATTTCTCAGTCTGGAACTCAAATCCAAATACCGCCAAATTCACCTTTCAAATTTGCATTTCATTTCCCAAGGTGGGCCCAAGCTTGGCGCCACACTCATATGCCAAAACTCACTCCAAAAAGGGGAAAACCATGATTTGGCAAGTAAATAAAACTTGGCAAATAAAAATAATATCTTCACATTCACTTTTGGCGTCCCCTTAATCAAATAAATATTTCGCCTAGCCAGACTTAGAAAAATAAGATTATGCACAATTCTCAATACAATTGATCAGTAATATAAATAATTAAATATTAAACTTTAAAGTAAAGTAATAATATTTAATTAATGAAAGATCCTTGATGATCCCCTTGCTGATCTGCTGTAATTTTTAAAATAATAAACTATATTTTCTTGTGATTTTTGCTGATGGTCTTACAGAATAGAGAGAAGTTGCAGAATGCTTGGTTTCTTTTTGTATTTTTTTGAATATATAAGCAAGTAATGAATAAAGAACAGCAAATAAAGAAGGAAATTGAAACAAGGAAGAACATTCAATTAAATCAGAATTGATACAAATCGTACCAGGCAGATTTCTGATTTATAATATCCAGATTATTCCCTATGCACTGGGGATGTGCTTACATCCAATAATGGCGCCAACTGAAGGGTAGATGATGAACACAAACCAAGAACACCAGCTATGGCTGAATGAAAGTCTTCACCACTTGCAGCGTATAGTGTACCTGTTGTAATGGTGGCATCAAGCTGAAACAATCACGCCCCTGCTGGGAAATTCAACCACCCTGCTGAAACCCTTACCAAGCAATCTGAATCTCCACAAGGAATAGCGCATACACTCTGACCAATAATGCCAATGCCAAAAGAATCCACTGCCAATCAATAGCTGAGGGCTACATCCCAGCCAGTACCAATCATGGGGTTTGCGTCCCAGATTGAAGAATTGCTCTACCAAAGCAATATCGCACCAAACAAGTTTTCAATATGTAAAAGATAATGAGAAATTAGGTTTCCTTCTCCTTATATCTCTTTCCTTCCAAATCGAACCCTAAAGATATATGAAAAGTGCGCTTTAATTTAAAGTCATATTTCCCAATATTGGGCGCCCAAGTATAGAGAAAACACCATTTTTTCAATATAAAATAACTCCAAGCGCCAAAAAGACCCTGGCAAGTGAAAATCATTTAGAAAAGTTCAAGACCTTTCCAATGAGCTATAACACATGGGTATACGAATCCAGATGAAGCCAAAAACCCCTTATTACTCTGAAATGGCTATAGACATAGCCTTATTTAAAATATTAAAACGCTAACTTAGGAAATATTTAAATATATTAAAAATATAACCCAAATAGCTACAAAAAGCTCAAAACACACCAAAAGCCTGAAACTGAACCTGTCACCTGTCTGTGACTGATGTCGGAAATCATGGATCAACTGGCAGTCTCATCCCTAAAATCTAGATGCTCCTAGAAACTAGGAAACACACCCAAATCTCTTGAAACTGAAACCAAGGAATGGTCTCATGGAACCCCAACCCTAGACACTGTCACAACCTCCTAAAAGTTGGAACTGCCTCCTAAAATCAAGGAACCGCTCCAAACTGGTCTACTACTGCCAAAAACACCAAATCCAAACATTGAATATCCTGACTGAGTCTCTATCCACCATTGCCAGCCTACAAGACTCCATAATAGGCTAACTCACAGGCCTCTGCTAGACAGAGCTAAAGAGGGGACATGACAATTAATTCACTTATATCTCCAATACTGATCGCAGTCAAATCCACAGGTGAACTGAAGTGAAGAAAAACATTGAACTGCACTAGATCGAAGCTCTGCCCAAAACTACCAAAAATAGCAATACCCGAACTGACACTTACTAAAAATAGTAAGTCAAGAAAAACTACTACGAAAATCTTGATCATCAAACCCAGAGAGAGAGCTCAGAAAACCCAGAAAAACTGTACCATCCAATCAGCCCAACACCCACCTACTAAAAATAGTAAGTTCGGAATTCTCCTCAGACCTTAATGCATGTTATACCATCGAGAAACTCTCAAAAAACCCAGTAGGAATCCATGAACAAAAATGTAGAATTCCCACCGGACAGTCCTCAAATGGCTCGTGCATAACTCCACAAAATAGGAAACCCTAATTCTCCATTCCTATCAGCCTACAGGTCTCCGAAATAGGCAAATGGACCACTAGTTACTCCTCACTGAGAAGGGGACATTACAAAATCACCCTCAACAAATGCCTTGGAGATGACTTCGCTCCTATGAATGAGCAAAGGAAGAGCAATTCGCTCCTAAAGGGGAGCAATGGAAGCCACCTCCAAATTTGCCACATCTCCATTCTTTCCTTTGTCAAAATCATGATGCATTTACCTCTTTCAATGATGTTAAAGGCACTAGACTTGTTCGTCGCCCTCAAATATGCAAAGGAAGTCCACATCGCAGTGCAATGGAAGAGGATTTCGCTCCTGAGAAGGAGCAATGTAAGTTAATTTCATTCTTGAAGGGGAGCAATGGAAATGACCTTGTACTTAGCCAAATTTTAGGTTGCTGATTGAGGACTGACTTCATTGCTCAAACCAAGACATCATATGATGACTAGATGGAGTTTAATATGTCTTAGAAGGCATGGAGAGGAAATTTGCTCCTGAGAAGGAGCAAAGGAAGCAAAATTCGCTTCTGAAGGGGAGCAAAGGAAGTGGAAATCGCTTCTAGAAGGGAGCAATGGAAATTTTCACACTTAGTCAAATTTTGCTCTTGCAACCTCTCAATGAGTATGATCGAATCATCCAAATGACAAAGGAAACACTTGCATTGTTGACTAGACTTGATCTAAGAGACTACTCCATCAAAATTCCCTCTATCCATGCTCAGCTTGACCTCTCCTATGCAACGTTTTGCCACCATAGGCTTTGATCAGTTTGGTTGACAACAACTCTTACCCCACTCAAACTTGTAAGAGAGATATCATGCTAAAAGACACTAGGACTTGAAGAAAAGAGGGGTTCCCCATTTTGATGGGATGATGTTGTGAAATGGTTGCACCAATCCCATGTTGCATCCTTGTGTAAGATTTTACAGGTTGTAAGACTATAATTGATAAATTCAAACTTTGTACTAGGTTAATTGATTATGAGATAGTATTATAATTTACTCCATACTTTGTTATTATCTTTCTTTAGTTTGCAAAACTTTATGAATCAATGTTAATTTCATCTTTCTTTGTTTGTGTGATATGCATTATGCAAATATTGTCAATCTCCATTTTATATCATCTTGTTTGAATGATTTCAAATTTTTGAATATAGATTATCGATAATTACACGCTTTTTATTGTGATTGTTGTTAATTCAAGTGTTTGTAGCTTTGAATTCTAATACTTAGGTACTTAGATTTGTGAATTCTTTTTTTTTTATTGGTAATAGAGTTATATATTTTATTGATTATAAAGGAAATATTACATTTTGAAAGTGTGGATTTCACCAACTACACTAAAAGAACCATCCGACATAGTCACCATGCCAACCTTGTTCATCCCTCCAACCAAGTATGAACCGTAATACATTACATTTCAAAAAAGACATTTTTTGGTTTATCATAGCAAACCCACAAACTATCCACTATACCATAGCTACTCGAGATATTCTATAAATCAGATGATAAAACCCTAAAACAGTCTGACAAACACTCCCATATATTGCATTACCAAAATTTACAGGGTAATCACAAAAACTGATCCAAAATATGAACAATTTTAAACAGATTATTTTATCTTCTTCTTTGACCCCAGAGGGCCATTAACCCAGTAATCATTTGGATAAAAAACAAGGCATCACTTATTGTCATTTGTTGCCACCTCCCACCCAGGAGCTTGCTCCGCTTCATTCTCATGTAGAAAATCATTGAGGGCATTCCATCCCATTGTTGAAAAACGCAGACTTGGCAATGACTCGGCCAATCCAAAGTTTTTAAAAACTCAGGACTTGCCAAGAAACTTGAGAAAAAATCGGCAATAACTCGGCAAATTTATTGAACATTTGAAAATATGTAATCTCTTAAAATATTCTTAAAAAACACACATATACACCAAATTGTTACATTAGTGAGGATAAGTTATTAACTATAATACTTTAAAAGATATTAATATTTAGATAGTGTTATATTATTGTTAATATTAATTGTTATATTAATATTATATAAAGTCTAAATATTAATACATATTGTTGTTATATTGACTTTTATAACAATATCTAAAAAAATAGCATTATAATAATCAACATGTGCCCTTAATATTAATTGTAATTGATTAACTCATTATTATATATATGTAACACATTAATATTAAGGGTTAAGGTGATTGTTAAGTCTAAATGTTGTACTAATCGCCTTATATGTGCCTCAGATAGGAGGTCTTCATCACACACGTGATTAACACAACAATGCAGCTTAAATTAAATGGTGGTATTAAAACCCTTAATTGCTCAATGCGTGCGCCTGCTCGATCGCCTGTCGTGTGCCAAACAGAGGCCAGAATGAATCTGTATTAGTGTTTTTTTTACCTGTAGCACTAAAATCATCGACTTACTGGAAATGTAGAAAATTTGCAATGGGGCGATGTGTGAAAATGTCACAACAGGTTTTATGTGGTCCAGTTGCGAAGTAGTCAAATCTGGGAAACTACAGATAACTTTGTCTCTATATGTTGCTGTAAGTGATTTGCAGATGTAAGACACTTAATCTTCTATGTAAGATGTTACCTGGGTTCCTTTACCTGAAAGTATTATCAATAATGCTGTAATAAAACCACCTTTAGGAAAGACATCAATAAAAGAAACAATATCCATTGCTTCATTGCCTAATTTTGTGTCTTGGCAAACATACAAATGTGTCGGAGGTTTTCATTTGTCTGTTATCTACTTAAACAGTTTTTATTGGTTTTTCATGTTTCCATGCGATTGTAATGTGTACCACTCCACTATGGTAATTGCAAATGATTGAAAACATCTTATAGGAATAAAAGCAAGCCCAAAATAAATGAGGCTCCTAAATGCTAGCTCCTACACTTTAGGAACAAAGATTGACAAATCCTGCTGATCTTAACAACACAGATGAAGATAAGAGAAATTTAAAAAACAAGGGAAAATATTATGGAAGAAGCTTTACTCAAGTTGTTGAGGCCCATTCATGCTAATATTAGATTGAAATTTTTGCCATGTTTGTAACTCAATTTTTCCAATATTTGATGTTTTGACTTTGTCGATGGATGTGATCTTTTTTTATGTTTTAATTAGGATCCAGGCATTTGGACTAATTCGACAAATATTGTATATTATTTATTTTTGTTTTCTTTAGAGCATAAATAATTAGGTTTTTAGCATAGTTATACTTTGAAGGTCCCTTATAATGGATTTACTCTTGTTGGAAGTTTTCTGTCTTGTATGTGACAAACTTGCAATATTCTTAGTTCATTTTTATCATTTTATTTTGATTATACTTAATTTTGGGGTTTTCTTTTATGCCCTAGGTCTACTATGCATCGGGTTGTAGTACCAGATCAGGAGCGGTACTCTGTAAGTTTGAGAAAAAAAAATCCTTTTCAATTCTGATGGATAAGATTGGACTGCAACCAGCTGCTATGATCTTTTCTATTGCACTTGAAACATATGAAGAAAGAATTGTCATTATAATTATATCATGCAAAGCAAAAACTACATTTAAGGGTTTGTATTCACCTTTGTCACTGCTGGGTAAGGGAATAGTTACTTGTAGAGAAAATCATATGGCCAACCGAATTTCTCATGGATTGTCTCTATCAATGCTCAATGCAAAATTCTCAGACCTAACTGATGCAATGGGTAAGCAAATCTCATGTGACCCAGCCACATAAGCTACCTACACTCAGTGCCCCAGGAAGAAAAATAGTGGTGTTTGTTTGCATCAAAGTAGCATCTTGTGTCCTAGCTTGAATTTCCATTCTTACCCAGGCATGTAGCAGACAAAGGAAGCTACTAGTTTGATGTCTGAAGTCACCATTGCCACTACTCTAAGCACGGAAATAGATGCAAATATCAAAGCTGTAATTGGTTTGTAAATATAGGTGAAAGCAAATCAAATCCAGAAGCAGCACATGTACAGTCTCATGGATTGTGGAAATCTACTAGCATTAGCTTTTCACCAGCCAAGTTTCCATTTAACCAGCATGATCTTTCCTTTTTATTTATTTTTTTAATGTCTACGATGCATCCCTACTTAGTACATCACCTTAGGGAAAGTACCACATGGATTGCAATGCATGCATGCAATAAATTGAATGCCTATTGCATATTGTCATGGATTTATAATAGACACAGTTGTGTTTCAGGTTTAAACATAGTAATATTGTACGATAATCACAAGACAAGGTAAAAGAAATCCATCATGAGAAAAGGTCAAGAGATAGTACCAGTACCAAAATAATTTATAAACAAGACTAAATGTATACACCAGGATAAGTTCTCTAGTCTATCAAGCTCTAAAGAGAGAAAATAAAAATGCCTCTTGTAGTGGACATACATAAAGGACTATTAAAGGGGGAAATATGTATGACAATACAGAGGACAAATAAGCAAGAGAATATAAGTAGGAACATCTGGACGACAATAAAGTGATGACTATATGCATGATAACAATGCATAATGTAACAAAACATGCACTGTAATCAGAACTGCATAAATAATGCGTGCAGGTGAAAGAGATAATTACCAAAGCATACTTGTAGCTCTTGCATGATAGCTTCCTGCTTGGCTTGAGCACTTGGGTGAAGGTAGTTGTAGGTGAAGTCATGATCTATGTTAGAAATATAAACCCTACCATACCCTGGTGGAGGACTCCTAAGACTTGGTGTTTATTCTTGGTGGATTTCCTCTCCTTGAGTCTTCAAGACCTTACAGGTAATTTTTCTTTGCTTTGGTGAAGTCCTCTACCTTGAAACCTTTAGAATCACCTAAGGGGAGTTTGCCTATTACAAGCACAAAGCAGAGCAGATTGTGAATCTATATTCTCAAAAATGGCACGAGGATGCCTAGTATTTGGTTCTAACCCCTAAAATCATCATTTGCAAGATTGCTAGTATCACCGTCCATGGGTGTTGATGTTAGCAATACAGCAAAAAGTGGACATCACTATCTATGGAAGATGATGTCAGCCAAATAAACAATTGAGTTAAAAAGGAACCTAAAAGGGGCTGCAATGGCTTTCATGTATCATAAGGCCATTCTAAGATGTATACACTAGATATATATTAACTTGACTTGAATTATTTTTGGATCGAAATTACTCTTTACTAATATGCATGACTACTTTCTGAGGTCAATTTTCCCATTGTGATTCTCTTCTCATGCAGTTTGCTAGTTCATCTTGCAGGATTCTCCTGCATGCACAGGGAATCCAAAATAATTCTAGAAACAGAAGAATTGTAGCTCTTATCTCATGCATTGACTTTTCCAAACTATACCACCTTTCAATGAGGTATGATATTCTAGAAGTCGATTTTTCTTTCTGTTGTATAATAGTTAATAGGAGTTAACATTAAGGCTAAAATAGCAAGCTACTAACTATAGTTATAACAGATTTCAGCACCTTTGATGACAAGATCAAAATCAGGGTCAGCAGTCAGACTATATCAGAAACATCTATAGTGTCGAAAAAAATATTTACCAGGTATTACAATATTGTAAGTTGTAACAGTCGTAATTGTATTTTTGTTCCAGCTTTTAATCATGTTCTTTGTGCAGATTTCATCAACATTTGCTTGGTCAAAGTTGGGATGCTCAACTAATGAAAAGCCAACACCATGATCAATGAAATGGTTCATAAACAATTGTTGAATTTTAGCAGCCATTCTTTCATCACTCGTCCAATCATGTGAGCCATCATCATCAAATGTCTTTCCTTTCTTTATGGCGTTTCAAGGACATTACATCTTTCTACCTTTCACCTGTAATATCATTGTTTTCAGCTGCTTGTTGTTCCTCTTCATAATCTGGCTATCATTCTGCATACTTGATATCATCCTTATTGAGATTTATGGAACCATGGTTAGTTAGCTTATAGAAATCTTATTTTAATATGTCACAAAGCATTGTAACCTGCGAGACAATAACACCAGAGGTGAGTTCACAGCATAAGTCAGCAAACAATCTCCTTTTACCTTGAAACAGCTAGCTATTCTTAGCTCTCCAAATTTACCACAGAACCTAAGTAGATAAAACAAGCCAAAATTTACAGCAGTTTTACTCAAATCTTTAACATAATGAAAAAATATCAATCCAAGAAATATATTGAAAAAATAAATGGATAAAGATTCCTCATCATTGCAAATAGGACAATCTACATCATTAAATCCAATAAATCCAGTGACATTTAAAACTGACCCTTCAAGCAATTTCTGAAGTAGCAGAAACCAACCAATGTAGGCTTTCTTGGGTTCAATCCATGGAGACCAAACAAGAGACAATTTTTCTTACCACTCAAGGTTAGATAATTCAATCCCCCACTCATGAATGAGAAAGGTATATATCTCTTGGATGCTGAAATTATAATTCATTATATATTAATTACAAAGGAGACGAAGGCTCCTTATATAGAGAATACAAGAGGATCTTTCCATAACAAAAACGATTGAGAATAGAAACATGAAAGACAAAGGAAACTTTCTAAAACTAACTAAAGATGAAATGCAAGAGAAATATTCTAAATAAGAACAAACTACGAAAAGGAAATATCCTAAACTAACTAACTGAATGACCATTATAGAAACATTGCATAATTACTTCAATACCCTTCCTTAAAGTCATTCTACTAACAACCCTACATAAGACTTGACATAATCTATAGGTCATTTGGTCACGAATGCATAGAAAGCTGCTCTCTTCTCCTTAGAATGCTCTATGACATGAGCCTATTGAGAGCCTCCCTAGTTCTGCAAAACTTCTGGATATGACCAAGCTTACCACAATCCTTCCGACCCGAGGTTAGCTAACAAAAAGCCATCCCTCCCTTAGACTGAGATAAGCTTCTCAAAAAACTTAACAATTCTGAAAGAATACAATTTTGTCCAAAAAATCGTCAAAAGTTTTTGCAGAAGAACATTGTTCGCCTTAGAAACCCTAGGTGTGACCCAAAACAAGCTGCAAGTAATCATGATTTTGTGGAGAAACCACTAAACCTTTGATGCAATGCTGAAATCACACACAATTTTGTGAAAAAAATCAGCAAAAACCTTTATTCTATCATAACAATCTGTAAAAACCCTCCCTGATTTTTTTGGAAAATAATTAGAAAACCCTCCATCTATACGAATTTTATTGAAAAAATTCGCCAAATATGAAAGATGCCAATTGAGAATCTGATCTAGTCTGAAGTTTTTTTGTTTGCTTTCAAATCTTTGACCAGCGAATTGTTTTATTGGTTTGAGGTTAATTTTGATGTTTTTTTTTAGTTTTTGGGGTTTTGCTTGCTTATGCCAATGAAAATTTGCCAAAAGAATGCAATACATTAAAGAAACAATTAACTGAAATAAAATTTCAGAACTCGGATTTTATTGCAGCAAATTATTAATTGAAGAGAATGACTATTTAAGTCAACTAGAGCCAAAATTGGCCTACTAGGTGCCTACTAGGTGTTCAATGCCCTACCTGGATGAGCTTATTTTGATGCTGGAGGTGGTGCACAAAGCAATACAGGAGCCTTTAGGTGCTACAAATTGTTCCAATGTGTTTTATTCTCCTTATATATAATTATCAAAAACAATTTAAGGAAGAAATAGCAGACCAGGTGCTTATTCCAAATTCTTGCTGGGAGAAACCTCCAGAATTGACCTGTTTTCCCCACTAAAATGCTGATGTAGCCCAAATGTGTTAAAATTTCCCTGAAAGAACCACTGATCTGTCTTCATTTGCTGCCAACAATAAATTTACACACAAATTTCTGAATCAAAACCCTCTAATTTATTTTATTGGCTTCACAGGGGAGGCAAAGAGGGTGCGGCTAGTTGGGAATGGTATGGCCAGCATAAAAAACCTTGGTTTGAGAAAATCACATTTTTTCATAAAAAATGATTCAAAAAAAATCTGAAAGAAATTTCAGGTAAAAGGCACGAATTTTAAAAATTCGTAAAAAGATCTTTTTTTTGCTTTGATATAATGAAATTATAATTTGTTATATACTAATTACAAAAGAGACAAAGGCTCTTTATATAGAGAATACAAAATGATCTTTCTATAATGGAAATGATTGAGAATAGAAACATGAAAGACAGAAAGGAAACTTCCTAAAACTAACTAAAGACGAAATACAAAAGAAACATTCTAAATAAGAACAAACTATGAAAAGAAAATATCCTAAACTAACTAATTGAATGACCATTATAGAAACATTACATAATTACTTTAATAGATGCTAGTTGGTAATTCATTAAGAATCCTATCAATAATCTTGGTAAGTGAATTGATGTTACCTTGGACTTTGTTAGCGTTTTAATTCATACCATTCAGTGTAATACAAAATGAAATGTGTATAGTAGAAATATTCTTCAAGTTGGAAGGGGAAGCTCCATGCAACAAAAACTAACTGAAAAGCTCTAATCTAAACAATATGTACTTACAATTTACAATCTACAATCTGTACAATTGTATCTTTTTGTCATGTCCCCTCCTTGATCATTATATATTTAGCATAATAAAACATTTATTATTATTAATGAATATAATTAACGAATGATTATTTGAAATTATTAAATATTTATTTATTTATTAAATATTATTATTTAATTAATATTTAATAATATTCTTTAATCATATAAATGAAATCAGAAATAATTAAAATAATAATAATAATTTATTATGGAAGGGTGTGGTTGGACCATTGGAGTAATAAGTCGAATTGTTTATGTTGAAGGGAGATGTCTCTTAACATCCAAGGAACACAACTATTCAATCAGCGGAATATAAGATGGCAATCGAATCCATCCAAGCAGACATTGATTTTGGGGAAAATACTTTAAGAAGAATAAGCAAAGAAAGGCAAGGCTGACCCTACAGTACGTGTAGCAAATGACAGGCAGAAACGTCTTTGCTCATGGTGGTATGCATAGGGATGTGTTAATACGTATGCTTCAAAACCTGATAATGTTTTATACAGAATATCAATAGAGACTGCAATACGTATGACAGTCATAGTTAATATACAGTGGCAGACCAGATCTGATGCATGTCAGATCTGTCTGCCTTTATAGCCAAAGTTATACAATCAACTTATGTTTTTAGGCAGGGGAATTGGACTGCAAGGAGAGAAAAATACAGGAGGAAGAAGAGGTCAGCATTCATATTGACTGGGAACTCTACGGGTATGAATATAAGGGCTGCTAATAATATCATTCGATGCAGTTTAATAATGTTAATACAATCACTATTATGAATACAATTTAATACAATCAAAACTAATGATACAATTTAATATTATTATTAATACAACTGAAACAGCAATCATTAACAATGAATTCTAAATTCATATAAGAGACATAAGAATATAAAATAAATCTGGATGTATTATTTAATTAAGGAAACATAAAGGGGGAATTAAGAGCAGATGGAAAGGGGGAAGAACGATAATGTGTCTTATGCAGAACAAGTAAATCTGAGATTATAATTCAGATTGAATTATCAAATCAATATCAGAAAGAAGATTATGTTATCATTGATTGGATTCATGTTAAGATAGTTTTGTCTCCTAATCACCTTGCTTTAAGTCATGTTGAGATGGATTAATTATGGTTAAAACATGCCTAAACCTAGTAAGGGACATTACACTTTTGGGTGCTTCACATATAGCATATAAAACTAAAGGTGTGTCTTTAAACATGCAATACTAAAAAGCTTAAAGTAAAACTTATCTTTGGCTAGGACAAAAGGTTGACACACACTTCTACTTAAGGTGAGAGGTTTTTATGCTTTTCATTGAAAATAAACCCTATAGCAACTACCATGCTTACGTTGTTTAGTTAAAGGTGAGACTAAGTGGTGCAACTACATAAAGTTAGGATTGTCTTAAGCAACACAAAAGTCTTGATAAATTATAAAAGGGGAATGACATACAAAGCTACACATTTCATGGCAACCTACAATTACAATAGAAAGCCTGCAGTTAATGATTAAACACTTAAATACATTTCATTGACACATCCATTAGACATTATGAGCTAAACACAGTAATTGCATTCAAAGCTACAAAAACCAACTTACAACCAACTTAACACATATTCACTACAAATCTTCTAATAATTGTTAAGTGAAATTCAACTTAGAAAAACACAATAATATAGAACAATCAAACAACAAATTAGACATACCAAATTTCTGTGAATTTAAATCTAAGTACAGTTTGCAATTATTTATATGCTTTTATAAGACTTTGTAAGAAAATTAATAGAAAACCTAAAACTTATGCTAAGAATAGTTTAGATGTGCATAAAGAAAGCTTATTACTCAATTTTGTCCACAAATATCAAACCCTAACTAAAAATTCTATGGATTAAATCATCAAAGTGTAATTTGTACTTATTATAAGTTTTTACAAGTTTTGGCATGAAAAATAATAAAAAACCTAACATGGTAAGAATAGTTTGTTTGTGCACAAAGCAAGCTTATTACACAAATTTGCCCCTTAGCAAATCTTTAGATAAATATTTGAAAAGGATAACTATCAAGTAACAATAGACCTTCAAGAAAATCATTGACAAAAAGGGAATCTATAAATAGAATCTAAAAAATAAAAAATAGACTGATCAGAATATGGCAATATGCTTATCTCCTTGAAAAAGTAGATTTTTAAAACTGGTGCAGGCTATAAATAGTCAATCCGATAGCTAGTTTTGACATTGATTCTGATAAATTTCTCCCATTATGGCAAAATGGCAATCCCTCTGAAAAAGTTTTGAAATCCTGAGCCATTCACCAATCTTGGTGACTTGAATCTGATTTCCCTTCATTTTGTTGATCTTTAGAAAACCCTAGTTGAGATCTGTGACTGCAATTCATTGAAACCTTGGAGCATATGAAAATATCACTCTCTCTAAACACATCAATATGATTGATGTTATGTATGCTGTTCTCTTGCCTTTAACCAGTCAAAAACATGCTGAAATAGTGACAGAATCCTAATAATGATTTGAGAACAATTGCTGCAATGATAGATTTTTGATAATTGAAAGCTCAGCAGCTTGGAAGATTATGAACAGCGATATGTTTGATGATGGTGGTCTTCAAACCCTAGGTCTTCAGTTTGATAAAGCAGAAATGCATTTTATAGTGGAAAATTCACTTGTCCTAAACTGAAATCAAGGTCATCTTGAATGCATTAAAATTACTTGTATATGTTTGATAATGTGACCAGGAGATAAAACCTTTTCTTAGGAAGAAGTGATTGAAATTGCTTGAAAAATGAAGAAGTTATGCCAAAATCAGGTGCTTAAAACTTTAACTGGATATTTTGGTGAAGAACACTGCTGCGGCTGACTGAATCCTGAGGAATGTTGCTGATTTTTGCCACCAAAACCCTTTGAGATCAAGCACCCTGCCAAGGATTGATGATCACTGTTGAATGTTAATGAAAATCACTTGATCATAAAATTGTATCCCAAAAGACAATTTTCACTGCTACTATGACAAAAAACCCTTCTGTAGATTGCTTTTTACTATTTATTCTTTCAATGGCCTATATATAATCTTCTTTTTCATGTTTATTTTAGAATAAAAAACTGAATTGTTTTTGTATAGGAGATGACTCTATACATAGCAGATCTGATTGCTTGATAAGATAGATCTATTGTAAAGAGGCATGCTTCTACTACTATGAACACTCATAGTTCTCTGAAACAAAACTGAGTTGGCCCTGTGTGTTGGTGCATGTTTTTGACTATACACACACAGGCTGCATTTTCTTTGTTATTAATTTTTCTCAGTTAGGAAGATGCCTGCTATGTGATAGCATGTAACTTCGTTTGAAAACAGTTTCTCATATAGTAGGGTACATGCTGCTAAACCATGTCTGCAATCTAACATTTTTATAAACCTGTTCTCACATTTTATGGTGTGCCAATCTTCATGACTTATAAATTTTCACTCACACAAACTTTCTGTATACTCTGAGGGCATGTGTTTCTTGATGGCATTGTGGATGTTTTAATTTTGAAAACTTGCCTCCCAATTCAGGGTGTGCACTTCATAATAGCCGCACACATTCTTTTGTTTTGAAACTGACCAATTTGTAGTAAGAGACATGCTTCATACGCATGCTATACATTTTTAATCTTAAACAAAAACCTAATCCTTTTCTATATTGCGTGTACCTTAACCTGGTGTCACATTTTTTTCTTGACGGAATTTGTATTTGCTATTATTGGCGTGTGCTTCATACCTTGACTACAACCTTTGTCAACTCAAAACACTGCCATCTGTATTATATGAGTGTTTCTGTACATGTTACTGTGATTCTTTCAAATAAAAAATGTCCTTCACAGACCAATAGCATGCACTCAGCAACAGGGATGCAACTTTTCATGCCAGTAATTTTCATTTCTTCTTTGCTGATCCTGCAAAGACACGAACAAGAGATGATAGAAATGACAGAGTTGAACAAGACTCTTGTTTTGATGGAAATACAAGTATTTGGCTTGAGAATTGTCATAATACATTTTTCTTTTTGTATGGGTACAACAGGCTTTAGTGTTAAAATATGTTTTAACCTGTGGAGGAAAATCAATTGCAAGTGGAGAAGGTTCTCTTTTGAAATTCAGGGAGCAAAAACTTGCTTCTAACTTCTTCCCAAGAAGTCGACTGGCTAGTCCTGAACATATCACCAAGATTTTGGAATCCTTTTCTCACTAAGATTTTGGCATCCTTTATCGTACCAAGGTCTTGCAAAGCAGCCTTTAATGGGAACTAAAGGTTTATTGTTATAGTACCACCAAATGGACCTTAAGCACTATATACTTACATCTCTCTTAGACAAAGCATCCTAGCTTGACATAAGAAATTTAATTGGCTCCCATGCTCTCCAAATAGTATAGAAGACTGTTAAACTTGCTGGCTTCACTAGAAATTTCACAAGCAAGTCATAAGGGTAAAGACCCTTCAAATCTTTTTATCTCTTCAAGACAGTATTACAAATATTATTTGTAATCAAATTTTTCTTGGGTTCATCCTCATGATTTTGGAATTTGTTTTCCTGCTAAGGAAATTTCTTGCAATTTCATGTTTCTAAGCCTATATTTCCAAATTTCTTTGGAAGGCAGAACAAATTTGAGCTAATTGCAATTCTTTTTCCACTTCATTTTTTGCTTGATCAGGGGAAATCTCTTATCCTTGTATGCAAATATTCAATTTGATAATCCCAAAAAGCCTTGCGAAAGCATAATTTTGTAATGCCCCCTCTTAGGTAGTTCAGACTACAACAGAGATTGGCCTCTAATCAAGAGGTTCCCGTAGGTCAGCAAAGTGGCTAGGGGACCCAACTAGGGTTAGTGGAGCTTTGCAAGGGGCTTTACAAACCTTTACAGATATGCAGATGCAATCTCCTATTTTTTAGGAGATTGGGAGGTGGTCCTAGTTTTTAGGAGGTGACTGGTAGTGACCCTGCTATATTTAGACATCATCCTTGGACTAGCGGTAACACTCAGTTTTCAGTTTGAAGTTCAGGTGATGGATCCAGAAATAAATTTGAAATATTAAAGTTATTTAAAGTTAAATATTAAATTTGGAATAAATTTCAACACTGAGATTGTTGAAATGTGGCGACTGATCAGCAAAGTACTGTATACTAAACACGTATCCTTGCCGGGGTCCGGGGTCGGGCTGGGCCCCGAGCAGGGGTTCGGGGGCGGCAGCCCTCGAGGAAAGCGGGGGTTCTGGGGAGGAAAGCGGGGGTTCAAGGGTGGGAGCCCTTGAGAAAATTTTTTTTGGGTTTTTTTTTTGTTGATGAAAACCGACATTGTAATAAAACCCTAAAAAGGCCGACTTTGTTTTTGCCCTAAAAACGCATGTTATAAGCGGCTGGGATGCTTAAGGCATTGTGAGGTTGATGTACTATTTTTGCTAGATAATAAGAAAGATTGGATAGCTGTGTATGGTGGACATAACCCATTCTGGGTGAACCACGTTAAATCTCTGTGTTATCTGTGTCCTATTTTATTTCTTCATCTTTTGTATTTAAATCTGCATATAATTGTTAGTTCATATTTGCTTTGGATCTGCTAGAAACCCTAACAATTGGTATCAGAGCGAGTATTTCTGTAAATTGACAGGACTTTTAGATCTGAGTGGGAGCAAAGGAGGATTCCAAATTCAAGGTCGAAAAGTTTAACGGCCAGAATTATCAGTTATGGAAAATGCAGATGGAGGATTATCTGTATCAAAAGGATTTGTGGTGTCCGTTGGAAGGAAAGGCAAAGAACGCGACCACAATGTCAGATGAAGAGTGGGACATTTTAGATAGAAAGGCATTGGGATCCATTCGATTGTGCCTTGCACCATTTGTAGCATTCAATATTACAGAAGCAAAAACGACTGTAGATTTGATGGCGACATTGGCTAAGTTGTATGAGAAACCCTCGGCTTCGAATAAGGTATTTCTTATGAAGCGTTTGTTTAATTTGAAAATGAGTGAGGGAGGATCTGTAGTGGAGCACTTAAATGGATTTAATACAATTACCAGTCAATTGTCTTCGGTAAAAATTACCTTTGCAGAAGAGGTTAGGGCTCTCTTGATTTTATGTTCTTTGCCAGAAAGCTGGAATAGCTTGGTTATGGCTGTAAGTAATCTGTCTCTGGTTTTGGTATTTGATGATATTGTTGGTGTTATCCTAAGCGAGGAAATGTGAAGGAAAAGCACATGTAAGACTTCAACATCATCAAGTAGTGTTTTGAATGTGGAGAACAGAGGAAGATCAAAGGAAAGAGGAAAAGGCCCTTGGAATGAGAAGTCACGAGGGAAGTCAAAGAAAGGACGCTCTCAATCTAGAGGAAAGAAAGATTGCTGGTACTGCGGAAAGCCTAGTCATCTAAAGAAAGACTGCTGGTCTCGGAAAAACAAAGGAGACAAAACTGAAAATGACAGTAAGGAAGCTAATATTGCAAGTAATACTTTACAAGATGCTTTAATCTTATGTTTGGATAATGTTAATGATTCCTGGGTAATAGATTCTGGGGCTTCATTTCATGCTACACCCCTTAGAAAATATTTTCTAGATTATGTTCAAGGTGATTTTGGACAGGTATATTTGGGTGATGACGAGCCCTGTCAAATTGTTGGAAAAGGAAAGATAAAGATCAAGTTGCAGAATGGAAATGACTGGTTTCTACAGGAGGTAAGACATGTTCCTAATTTAAGAAGAAATTTAATTTCTGCAGGGCAACTAGGTAGTGAAGGTTGCATAGTTACTTTCTCAGACAGTATCTGGAAGGTCAGTAAAGGATCATTAGTAGTAGCTAAAGGTGCGAAGGTAGGCACATTATATCTGTGTACTGGTAACACTTACTCTACCCTAGCTGCTACAGATAAAGTTACTGTAGGGACAGCAACAATAGATGTTGCAAGAACAGATTCAATAATGTGGCACCATAGGCTTGGGCACATGAGTGAGAAAGGGATGAAAATACTTCACTCCAAAAATCTCTTTTCCAGGACTAAAGAAGATTGATTTAGAGTTCTGTAAAAACTGTGTTTATGGTAAACAGAAAAGAGTCAGATTTCTCAAGGTTGGGAAAGAGAAGAAGAGTGAGAAGTTAGAGCTTGTGCATTCAGATGTATGGGGACCAGCTCAGATATCATCTCTTGGTGGCTCTTGTTATTATACTATTTTTATTGATGACTCAACCAAAAAAACATGGGTATATTTCCTAAAACAAAAATCAGATGTTTTTGAAACTTTTAAGAAATGGAAAGCTTTGGTTGAGAATGAGGTAGGAAAAAAGTTGAAGTGTCTCATATCGGATAATGGAGGTGAATATTGCAGCAAAGCATTTGAAGATTACTGCTCCTTAAATGGGATTCGAAAGCAGAAGATAGTTCCAGGAACTCCACAGGAAAATGGTGTGTCAGAGAGAATGAATAGGACTATCATGGAACGCGCGAGGAGCATGAGATTGCATGCTGGATTGCCCTTACATTTTTGGGCAGATGTTGTACATACTGCTGTCTATTTGATAAATAGAGGACCTTCAACCCCTTTGGATGGTGGTATTCCAGAGGAGGCATGGACTGCTAAAAAGGTAAATTATTCTTTTCTGAAAACCTTTGGTTGCGAAGCTTTTGTCCATATTGATAAAGAAAACAGAACCAAGCTTGATGCTAAATCTCAGAAATGTACCTTCATTGGATATGGGATAGATGAATATGGCTATCGGTTATGGGATTTTGAAAATAAGAAAATAATTAGAAGTAGAGATGTTATATTGAATGAGAAGGTTATGTATAAAGAACAGATGCAAGAAAAGAAGCATGAACAGGACAAACAAGAATATGTGGTGTTGGATGAGATTCTTGAAAATGAAATGCCACAGGTACCTGATGCTCAGCAACAACAGATTGTCCCACAAACTCCTGCAAGTGTTAGACGTTCTACGAGGTCAAGTAGACCCCCTGAAAGATTTTCTCCTTCTTTGTATTCTATTTTATTAACTGATTCTGGTGAACCCGAAGAATATGAAGAAGCAATGCAGGTGGATGCCAAACAACAGTGGGAGCTATGCATGAAAGAGGAGATGGACTCCTTGATGAAAAATAAGACTTGGGACTTAGTCCCTTTACCTGCAGAAAAAAGAGCTTTGCCTAACAAATGGGTTTATAGGTTGAAGGAGGAGGAAGGAGGTCAGAAAAGATATAAGGCCAAACTTGTGGTAAAAGGTTTTGCACAGAAAAAGGGTATAGATTATGATGAAATCTTTTCTCTAGTTGTAAAAATGACTTCAATTAGAACTGTACTTAGTCTTGTGGCTGTAGATGATTTACATCTTGAACAATTAGATGTCAAAACAGCTTTTCTCCACGGAGATTTGGAGGAGGAAATTTACATGTTGCAACCACAGGGATATGAGGTCAAAGGTAAGGAGAACTTGGTGTGTAGGTTGAAGAAAAGTTTGTATGGCCTAAAGCAAGCACCCCGACAATGGTATTTAAAATTTGATAGTTTCATGGCCGAACACGGTTATCATAGATGTCATTCTGATCATTGTGTATATTTTAAGAGATTAGATAATGTCAGTTATATTATCCTGTTGCTTTATGTTGATGACATGCTTGTTGTTGGGTCTAACATGCAACATATAAATGATCTTAAACAGAAATTAGCTAGGTCATTTTCTATGAAGGATTTGGGTGCAGCTAAGCAAATTCTCGGTATGAGGATTACACGAGACAGGAAAAATAAAACCTTGAATTTGTCCCAAAACGAATATATAAAGGTGTTGAAAAGATTTAACATGCAAGATGCAAAAGCAGTTAGTACACCTTTGGCTAGTCATTTCAAATTGACTAAGGAGATGTGCCCAAAGGCACAGGAAGAGGTAAATAAAATGTCTAACATCTCATATTCATCAGCTGTTGGCAGTCTGATGTATGCAATGCTATGCACAAGGCTAGATATTGCACATGCAGTGGGAGTTGTGAGCAGTTTTATGAGTAATCCGGGTATGGAACATTGGAATGCTGTGAAATGGATTCTTCGGTATTTGAAAGGAACTACTACGAAGGCATTATGTTTCAAAGGATCTAATGCTGCTCTGAGTGGATTCGTTGACTCTAATCTGGCAGGCGATATTGATTCATGGAGGAGTACTACAGGGTATGTTTTTCCTATAGGGGGAACTGCAGTCAGTTGGATTTCTAGGCTGCAAAAGGTTGTTGCACTTTCAACTACTGAAGCTGAGTATGTTGCTGCTACAGAAGCCAGCAAGGAGATGATTTGGTTACAATGTTTTCTAGAGGAATTGGGTCAGACACAGGAGGATCGTCCATTGTATAGTGATAGCCAGAGTGCCATTCATCTTGCGAAGAACTCTGCTTTTCATTCAAGGACAAAGCACATTCAGCTCAGGTACCACTTCATCCAGACTGTTTTGGAGGAGGGTCAGTTACAGCTTGAGAAGATTCACACAAGTGAGAATCCTACCGATATGTTCACGAAGGCAGTTCCACAGAAGAAGCTGATTTCTTCATCAGTTTCTGTTGGTCTTCTTGATTGATAATTGTGGAATTTATACCAGTCGAGTCCTAGTGTTTTATCCAGCGGATGTTGCATGTACAGTGGTGTCGTGTAGTATCAGTCTCCAAGTGGGAGATTGTTGAAATGTGGCGATTGATCAGCAAAGTATTGTATACTCAACACGTATCCTTGCCGGGGTTTGGGGTCGAGCCGGGCCTCGTGCAGGAGTTCAGGGGCGGCAGCCCTCGAGAAATTTTTTTTTTGGTATTTTTTTTGTTGATGAAAACCGACATTGTAATAAAACCCTAAAAAGGCCGACTTTGTTTTTGCCCTAAAAATGCATGTTATAAGCGGTTGGGATGCTTAAGGCATTGTGAGGTTGATTTACTATTTTTGTTGGATAATAAGAAAGATTGGATGGCTGTGTATGGTGAACGTAACGCATTCTGGGTGAACCATGTTAAATCTCTGTGTTATCTGTGTCCTATTTTATTTCTTCATCTTTTGTATTTAAATCTGCATATAATTGTTAGTTCATATTTGCTTTGGATCTGCTAGAAACCCTAACAGGTTCTAGTTTTTAGGAGGTGACTAGTAGTGACCCTGCTATATTTAGACATCATCCTTGGACTAGCGGCAACACTCAGTTTTCAGTTTGAAGTTCAAGTGATGGATCCAGGAATAAATTTGAAATATTAAAGTTATTACTTTAATGTTCCATTTTAAATAAAATAAATTAATTTTAATAGAAAATTACTTTATAATATAATATTACATTAAGTGGCCCCCTCCATGGCACGCATCCCTAGGATGGTTAATGTTGTTTTAAAAGGTGGTCGTTTGATTAATAAATGAAGAGCACACGGTTATACTAAGAGGGGGGGAGGGGGTTGAATCAGTATAACAACCAATTTAAACTTTTCAAACTTCAATCACAAGTATTTATCTTATCTCATTAACATATTCATTGCATACCAACATTCATATGTGATTTAACTAATATGAATACAAGTAGAACACAAGATATATACGTGGAAACCATTACGGGAGAAAACCACAGTAGATCAATGCTTTTATATATTTCTTCTTTTACAATATTTGTAAGCACCAACTTACTAGAGGCACCAACCCATTGGAAGCACAAACTCCCAAATCTGATTTGTGAGCCCCTACCCACTGGAAGGACCAACTCCCAAATCTGAATTTTGTGAGCACCAACCCACTGGAAGAACCAACTCCCACTTTAGAATTCGTGAGCACCAACCCACTTCATATAAATCTGTTTTTCTACCTGATAATGTTGCTATCTCAACAAATGATGGACAATTTGATCCTCTCAAATCTGCATATATTCCTTCCTCACATGCATATACTCTTCTTCATAAATCTGCAACTATTCCTTTCACAACTGTATCTATTCTTAGTCACAAATCTGCACATCTTTCCTTCCATAAATCTCACAGCCTGGTATAATAAATCTGCATATAACTCTTACAGCTCACTCCCTTTTTGATATTTTCATAATTCACACATAATACCTTTTCACACACAACTCACCTTCCCTTAATCTGGTATATAAAAATGATTGTCTTCAAATATATATATATACACAGCCACTCACATGTTTTACTCGTACGTTCACCACACAACTGAAAATTACTCTTTTACTGAATTATTATTTCAGCATTGTATTCCGCACTACACTTCTTTAATATATATTTCTTTTTCATGTGATGCGCACACACATTACATCCCATTCACAATATGATTTTATACCTTTCGACTTCCCTTAAAGAGTCACCTTCCTTCACACAAGTAATCACCGCCTTCTATATGGTCACGACTTTCTGACTTTAGATATGTCTCTTCCTTATAACTATCGCACCCTTACATTCACTACAATTTGTTAATATTTAATTTTATCATTTGTTAGCCACTGTTTTATTTTAATCGGTGTTTGCTGCAGACACAACATATAGAACGATTTTCTGAAATTAGTCGCTGTAATGAATCAATCATTACGCTGTTTTCTTTTGACGTTTCCACCTTTACATCAGTTGCTGCACATTATTATTAAATTGGTGATCTCAGTAATCGCTGTATTATTTTTTTCTCTATTTTAATCGCTGCACATCTGCTTGTGAAAAAACTGACCATTGCTCTCCTTAACATCTTTAATTCCTTTCTCACATGTCTACGTGCATTGGAATGATGGGGATATTACAACTGCTGCGAAATGCTATTCCCACGATGATAATGTCGTTGTCTTCTGTTAATCATTTCCACCTTTGTTGCATATTAAATCAATGCGTAATCATAACTAAAGGCGACTTGTCTCATAATCAAGTCGCTTGTCTTCAAGTTGTTCATAAAGTCGTTGTATTCTGTGGAATCGATCCTTCTTAATTATATTTACTGACTCTTCCTTATCAAAGCGCACCTCTGTATGCAGTATGAAGTCAACCACACTGAATTCAGCCTCCATGTATGTGTATTGTTGTCTATATTGCCCTCAAACTATGTTGAGCACAGTAAGTAAAACTTCTGACAAAATTAAGGAATCATTATCATTAGTTATTACGTCGTCAACATAAACTGTGCTTTCTTATTAAATCTGTTGCTGTATGTTTTAATCAGATCGCACTAAATGATGAAGTCGCTGTCCATGATTGTTATCGCTGCATTGCTTTTGTATTATTAACTCTCCAATGTATCGGGCTTATTCTCCAATATTATCATAATCTGAATAGTCGCTATTCTTAATACACATTTGACACCTTCCATGAATATGCCCATACTATAATTGATAGATGATTTTCATTCACTCTGCCATGTATAATTTGTTCAAGTCTGTTTGATCACTGCTCCATATGGAATTTGGGCCATTGATTTAGTCGCTAAGTTGGTAAAAAAGTCGTTGCTATCCACAACTTGTTTCACCGATGTATTAGCAGATGTAGTCGCTGCCTTTCATTGATCTCCGCCTTCTTAATTTTGTTTTGCTTTCTTCAGACAAATTGTTATCTTTGGAACTTAATTAACATGAGTCAACTAATCTATGATCACGTGTATTTGTCTTAAATTGTTGTATAAATTCGACTCTATTAATCTCTGTTTGGGTGAATACATATTACACTATGGTCGGCCAATCTTAATCTCTGAATCGCTGTCATTAATCTGAAGCAATCTTTGACTAACTCGGTGCCTTTCTATGGTCGATTTGTCTTTCTTTATCCATGCTTCATTCAAACTCCTGTTCAAAATGGTAATCGCTTTCTCCATTATTAATTACTTCAGTCTTTAATCTGAAGTTGCACCTTTCTTATGATCGCAGCCTTTGATACTCCAACACTAATAATATTATTGTTGTTCATGATTAACATATCTCTGTCTATAATTATATTCACTGTCAATTTCTTTTATATTAATAGCTGATCACATTTCATTATCGTTGTTCTTTATAATCTGCTCAATGAATAAGACTTGGATCTGTATAATTGCTCCACATCTCAATCTCTTATTGGCGATATATCTCTATTGTCTTAATCTGAATTGCTACTTTCATATCTCACATATACTCATATACATTGTGAATGTCTTCTTCTTCATAAAGTATTCTTGTGTCATAAGTATGGGATCAAACACAAGACCAATGATTGTCTAAATCTTTAATTTAGACAATACAATCAACCTTTTCAATCATGATGATAGCTGAACATAATAGGAACATTTATCTTGATAATAAGAGAGGCATCAATGACAACTTTGTCTTTACTTCTTTAACATCAATGACAACATCTCCAACAATGAAGAATAAGACCCTTGAAGAGGTTCGAACCTCTTTAGAAAGGAAAATAAATTTAAATAAACTTTATTAAAATAAAGGGAAAACCCTAAAAGGGTCCAATTACGGTTTGGAGTCAATAAAAGAACATTTGGAGGCCTCATTTCACCATTCAAGCATTCATTTTTACAGCAGCAAATTGGGAATTGAGCTCTGAGGAAGAGTTTCAGCAGCAGATCAGACGTTTGGGAACAAAAACTCCCTGGAGATTCGTGAATTGGATGGAAATCTAGTTCATAGTTGAGGGAAATCCATACAGGGTTTTTGTTTGTACTTAATTGGATCAATTATAGGTTAATACTCTACAGGTTTCATGTAGAGATTGGACGCTTAGGGTTGAGGAGAAAACTTAGAAGAATATGTGAATTTTTTCATTGATTTATGATCAGATCTGGGCGATCTCAGTGCCATGAACAGTAACATGAACAATGCTGTGAGCTGCTGCGTGAACAATGCTGCTACAGTGACGTGAGCAGTGCTTACAGCAGGTTTAGATTTGTTTGAGCAAGGGTTTGTTAGTATTTTCATTGCTAAGTTGTGCTAGGGTTTGGAGGATATTTTGGAGAGTTTGGAACTTTGGCATCACCAAATTTGCAATCAGCATTGTGTTTCAGACCTTCCAATTATCTACAGAAATCTTAGACTTGTTGGAGTCTAGATTTGAGTTTGTTTCATCATCATATGGTCTTCTACATTGCTCATTTCATTGTAATCAGACCTCATATTTCACCAATAAAGGGTTCCTTTGGTATTGTTAAGTTGTTTTTAACGTTCTCCCTTATTTGGTACATGTAATTGCAACACAATCAATCCAAAATTCAATCAACAAACTCAGAAATTCATATCAAACCCATAAAAATCAGAATTCAAAGGTTTGCATGCCAAGTGTTTGACAAAATGCCAAACCATCAAAACTGAAAATTAAGGGCAGAATAAGCAGGGGTTCTTACAAATCTATACTAAAGGAAATAACACTTTTTTTTTTTATGGTAAGTGCTATCATTAATGGGGATAGCTCCCTATATTAATTCAAAAGGAGATTACATAACAGTTTGCCTTCAACATCTAAGTCTAAACAGTAACAAAAGCTAAACAACCCAACCACCACCTTGAAACCATAATACCCGAACTTATACATGCTAAGAAGGCACGATAAGACCAACCAAATACAGATCATACATGAACATTGATATCTTGCATAATGATAGCTGCAAATTCACCGACATTAATCACAATTTCTATTGACTAGTCAAGAAACCACCAATCCTCTGAATTTGTGAGCCTTCTAAATGGCATAATGTTGCCATTCAGGACGGCACAACAGAAGACCTCCCAAGCATTTTCACTGAATATCCTCTTTTTCTCCTTCTCCTCTTCTTTCACCAGTCTCCGCCTCTTAGCATTATGCTTTTCACTGTTATCTGAATCCTCACTCCCTTCATCCTTAGACTCCTCGACCTCCTCCTCCTCCTCCGTGGGCAAGAATAATTCTGGCTGAAAGTATGTCTTTAGAATACTCACCTTGGGCTCCTCCAACAGACTTAATATGGAGTTGGCAATACTATCTCCATTGACAGATTTTACAAAACCATTCAACACTTAGACAACTTTCTCCATAGATTCAATAACATCCACTAATGGCATCAGCACAGCCTCATAAATGAGTGAATCACACCAATGTCTGTCAAAGGTTAGCGTAATACCAACTAAACCTTCAACAACATCGTACACATACTCTTCGCAGGTGAACAAATCCCTCACTTGCACTCCCAGGGTTTCTTCACAATTCGAGCATTCGATCTTGCCAAAGTGCGCCATAATAGAAATAGTGAAAACCACCAAGTTCTACCACTTTCACATCCAATAATGTCGGGGTTTGCAATGTAAAGCAGATTATATAGAGATTTCTTGTACTAGATGATTCGAGCACAACTATCGTTTCCATTCAGCAAGCCTAAAAACTTCCTTCCTTGTGAATATCTGTACTCATCTACAGTCGTGCTAGATTTTAATAATCACATGCACCACAGGTCGCCGTCGATGTGCAATTTGATAAGACAAATAGCACACATTTTGCAAGGTAATTTGGGCCATTTCTTCTACTGTCGCCCCCTACCTCACTTCTTCTGACATGCAAGTATGAGACTTATCTGATCCCCTCACGAGTTGAAGGAAATAACACTTATTTTAGATCTACCAAAAATAAAGAGTAGGTGACCTTGCCATTTAGAGTATCTCTTTTCAAAATTTTAAGCACCTAGTTCCATATTTTAGAGTGAAGAGACAGAAAAAGAAATTCCCAAGTGTTTCACCAATTTATTTGGCCCTTCCCATTCCCACCCAATTTTGTTGAACCAGGGGGCACTCTTAGACTGGTTGATTTCCACAAAATTTTGACCAGATAATTTAGACCTTGAGATAATACAAGTCTAGTCTTTTGAGAAGAAGTTTCCTCAAGGCAATTCAAAAGAGAAGTAACATCAATAAATTTAATATCAACTAATATAGTTCTATTATGAAGTGCGATGTCCTTCATTAGTGAGCCAATTGAAAATTTGAATCATCTCTCAAAAAGGTAGTGCATTTCTTCCACATCAAATTTAAAAAGTGAAGGAGCTAATTGTAACCTTGTCTAATAGTTGAATGGAGGACGAGGGAATTAGATAGAGTGCCATTAATATTCACATGTGAAGATGAATCTTAAACAAAACCTCAATAATTTTTTTCTTGAAGCCTATAGATCTTAAAACTAACATAATAAATGGCCATACTATTCTACCATGTGTCTTCTCGAAGTCCAATGGAGCCATCCAAATGTTGGAGTAATTTCAGGACAATTATCTAATTATTTATTAATTAGGTCCTTTAATTGCATCTTCATTTAAGATAAACTTAGGTGCTTTATTTTATCTAGATGTTACGCTTTTTTTAGTCTGAGTTCACTTAGAGGCACTTCTAGTTAGCTGTAATAGCTTGTAGTTGAGCTTAATTTAGCTCTTACTTTGCATTGCTTTGGTTCTTCTAATTATAGGATTAGGGCATCTCTTGCTTTCTATAAAGCAAGTCTTTCATTCATTGTAATTGTACGTTCAGTATTGTATCTCCAATGAATTGTGCAATATTATAGATTTCTTTGGTTGTTATAGAGCATACAATCTTTGTTTGATCTCTTTTGTGTGAGAGGCGTTTTGCTTGCAGATGATTCTTGGCTCCTGTGGTTGATCATCAACTTCTACATTGTATTGAGTTTTTTTGTCAATTACTTGTCTACATGTTTGAGAGATCCAACTTGAGGTATATTTTTTGTGCACTTGGGGCTCAAATGGAGGTTGCCATCGTGTTTGCAGCATCAAAAAGCCCAAAGATCGATTGTCATTTCATAAAAAAATTGAGCAGTTGAAAAATCGGATCAAATTGGTTGAGGGCACAAAAATAAAGGAAAAATCTAGGGGTAGTTGAACAATTAGGGCACTTTGGCGCAAAATAGAGGTCACCATCATGCTTAGCAAGCCAAAGAACCCTAAAATTGCCTATCAATTTGTCGAAATTAGAGATCGGGGAATTCTTTGCAAAAAAATCTCAAAAAAATCCAATTTTGGAAAGTTTCCGTTTTCAGCAAGTTTCCATTTTCACTAAGTTCCTATTTTTGGAAAGTTATATTCTTGGAAACTTGTTGTTTTTAGCAAACTTTCTATTTTTAGAAAGTTGCTATTTAAAAAAAAAATCTATTTTTGGGGTCCCTTCGAGCCTTCAAAGCCCTAAAAAGCAGTCTTCAGTGTTTTGCTCATATCTTCGCCATATGGAGTCGAAATTGGGCAAAAATGATATCATTGGACAGTTGGTTTTGGCACCAATCTTAATTTGCAGGTGGTTGGATCAGATTTTGCACCGATTTTCAATAGCACTGATTTTCAGTACCAGGCCTCCAAAGTCAGCCTTCAATTCTGTGCTTTTGGGGCCATATCTTGCACATTCAAACTCCATTTTTTCGACTTCCATACATTGTTGAAAAGATCTCAAAGTCCCCTATTTAGATTTCAGGTCATTTTTTGCAGAATTTTCATTAAGTACTCAGAGATCTCAATCTTGCCTTTTTGGGCTACATGCAAATCGAGTCTCTATTTGAATTTTGTATTGAGGGTTTTTGTTTTTGTATCAGTTTTGGAGATTATCTCAAGGAGTGAATCATGTATAAGGGTTGTAGGTGTAAATATTGTGGGAGCAATCAACATGGGCATTAAATGTGTCCTAATTTCTCACATAATGCTTTTCAACTCTTGCTTGAGTGTGCATTAAAATCTCAAGTTGCTACTTCACCTACTGAGATGTTGTATCTTCATTGATTGAGACCCTTATTCCTGTTAAGCGGGATAATTCATCTATGTGTCTTATTGATTGGGATTCCTATTTGATAGACATTGTTTCATTGTTTGTGGAGTCTCACATTTCAGATTTGGAGGACACATTTGAGGGTTTATCTCTTTTATTTGATGATAGTCATAGCAGAACTATTGTCACATCATATTTGTCTTTGGAGCTTGTTCAAAAAGCATTTTCCATTGGTTCCTTGTTTGTCACCTTCTATTGTAATTGGACATGTACCTGATTGGTTTGTGGCATCTTCATCATCCAAGGATTTGGTGACACATGAGCAGTTTTCAGAGACATCATCATATATTTGGATTTGGATTCCTACATCTTCCAGTTTATGGGAGTGGCTTCTCAAATCTCCAGTGGATTGGTTTCTTCTAAAGGGGAGGAATGTTGTTTGTAGGTAGTGGATCATGTTCCATCTTCAGGCATTCATCATTGGCACAAGAGCTACTTCTACATTGGGGGGATTCTTATCCTCATTCTCTCTCTTATGGGGGGGATATTCATTGTACTTCTTGTTGTCCCCATTTTTTTATTATGAAAATGAGGGCAACTCCTTCAAATATTTAGTTAAAATTCATGCGTTTACGTCTTTA
The DNA here is from genome assembly GCF_030272615.1 of Cryptomeria japonica. NCBI lineage: Eukaryota > Viridiplantae > Streptophyta > Pinopsida > Cupressales > Cupressaceae > Cryptomeria > Cryptomeria japonica. The sequence goes on along the minus strand of NC_081410.1, from coordinate 235,403,820 downwards.
ATGCATGATTTCCAAGGTCAAAATCTATCTTGGTTAATGTTCATTTGAGTTTGCATTTTCTTTTGGTTTTCCTTGTTGGCTTTGGCTCTTGTTTGAGCACACGAAGGTTTTTCTAGGTGCACGGATCTGGTCATTTTTCGGCCCTCCAAGGGCACATGATGGATTTCATGTCAACTCTGTGTTTTGGCGCTGTCTATGGGAAACGAACCTACCCACAATTGGTGCGACACTCGTTTTTTTTACGAATTTGTCTTCAAGCATGTGGATTCTGTTTATTTCGTGGGTGCGTTTTGCACAGGTAGTTTTTTTTTTCTAATGGGTTTTCTGCAACCTCTTTACTCGCGATTTTTTATTTCTTGTGACAGCGTATTGTTTTCGTGGGTGCGTTTTGCACAGGTAGTTTTTTTTTTCTAATGGGTTTTCTGCAACCTCTCTGCTCGCGATTTTTTATTTCTTGTGACAACGTATTGTTTTATACACACGGCTCTCCAACAGCACCTCCCGCAGACAAAGTTTTTGTGACGTCCTCGATTCCTATTTATGGCTGCACATCCGTGATTTGGGTGTTTTTTTAGCATATTGGATCTGCTTCTTTTTTTTTGCGCAACCTCTAGTGGTTTTTTATGCATTTTCTAATTTTTGTTTGTAAAAAATTAGTTTTTCTTTTTCTATTTTTTCTCCATAAAAAATATTTGGTGGGTTATTTGTAATTTTTTTTCCTAAAACAATTATTTTGGGTTTTTTGTAATGTTTTTCCTAAAAAAATTAATAGGGATTTTTAATAATTTTTTCCTAAAAATTATCTGTTGGGTTTTATAATTTTTCCTAAAAAATTATTTGTATGGGTTTTTATAATTTTTTCCTCAAAAATTATTTGTTTGGTTTTGATCGATTTTTCTCCTCAAAATTCGTGTTTCATCTGAAATTTGCGAAGTTGCTTGTTCGCGTGGGATTTCGTTACTCTTGGTTTATAATTTTTTTCCAAAAGAAATTATGATGGGTGACCCTGTTTTAGGGTTTTTATTAGTTTTTTTCCCAAAGAAAAAATTGATGATTTGTAACTTCAAGTTTTTGAGGGTTTGACGATTTTTGCCACAAAAATCATGGTTTGTTGCAGTCTGTTTTGGGTCATTCCTAGAGTTATTGGGGCGAACATCTACAACAATGGTTTCTTGCAATTTGTTTTGGAGTTGCAAGGGTGAATAGTGCTCAGTGCTGATCTGCAAATCTTTTTACAGTTTTTGCTAAAATCGTGTCTATTGCTCTTTAGAGGGTTTGCCGATTTTTCCTCAAAATCGTGGTTTCAATTTCACTTGCTATTATCGATATCTCTGGCTACAGGGAGGGACAGTTTTGTTTTCCAACATCAGGTTGGACAAATCTTAGTTTGTTTTGGTTGTCTTGGTCATTTAAGGAAGTTTTGCAAAATCAAGGAGGGTCTCAGCAGTAGGCTCATTTTGCAGAGCATTCTAAAGAGAAAGGAGCAGCTTTCTCTATGCATTTGTGACCAGAAGGGGACAGCCTTATTTGCATTTGTGACCAAAAGACCTATGTCTTCTATAGGGTGGTTAGAACGATGACCATTAAGGGAGGCTATTAAAATATTGTAATGTTTCTTTAAGGGTCATCTTAGTTGCTTTAGGAAGTTTCCTTTTATGTCTTCAATTCATGATTGTTTCATTTAGAAACATCGTCTTTGCAAATCTATTTAGGGAGCTTTTGTCTTCTTTGTTTAATACATCGAATTATCTAAATAGTTTCATAAAACCTCTTCTACACAATGTCATGCCATATGTCCATAGTTATTGCATTTGTAGCATATGACATTATAATCTACAAGAGGAACAAATGAGTTATAATTCTTTAAAGGAGTATATGTGTTGTAGTTCCTACTTGAGAATCTGTAAGGCCTTCTATTCTTGTTCCAACCATATCTTACATGTGTTCTATAGTCCCTTGATCTATGACAAGGTTGATCACATGAATAGTAATAACCATAGAAAGATTGTTGGAACCTGGATGCATGCGCTTGCCTTGGAGGGAAGGACTTTTTGAATTATCTCTTGTTATCCGTTGGAGGATTGCTTTATTTTTGTGGGACTTGACTCTTCTTGCTACCTTCTTTTTTTATAGGGCTTCAATATACCTCTTTGGTTATTCTTTATTTTCCTTCTGATATTCTTTATAATCAAGTCCCATTTTTATTGAATGGTGACATCTATTCATTTAATATATCATCCAAATCCTCGGTATTCTTGTCAAACTTAAGGCTCTTGTTCAACTTGGAGGATGTCTTTTCTAGATTCCTTTTAAAAGAAACAATCTCAGATTTTAACCTTTCACAATCGTCTTCCTTTACTTCCAATTGGTTTCTCATTTCTTCTTCAATCCTTTTCCCTTCTTCAATATAAACCCCGCCTTTTCAGATTTTTCAAGACTCCATACTAACTCCATATTAGATTGATTGTCCTCTTGAAGTTGTAGCTCTAGTTTTTTTTTTTTTCTTTTTAACCTAAGCTCCAACTTAGCAAGAGACACCAATCTCTCTTTTTAGGAAGCATCAACTTCCAAATCAAAGTTGTATAATTTGTGTGGCTTCTTCAAAGGATGATGGTCATTTATATGTCATGCTTATTGCTCCACGTCTATTTACTTCTCCTTGAATGATCTTCATATAGATTCTACTTATTCCATTATCTTCTTATGATTGTTCTTTTCAATGGATGATGAACAATTACACTTAAATCTGTAAGTTCTTCTCTTCAAATCCGACTTTACTTTTCTCTAGATCTGTCATAAATATCTTCTACCTATGATCTTTTATAGCTGTGCATTAGGTTTTATGGTCTATCAAATGCAATAAAGATGTCAATATAGTAGATACAATAAATCATACACATGATACACAAATTATTCCATATGCACCACTTGACCCATAACATTCTATTAGGAAATGACCGTAATAAACCAAGACAGAAAGAATGCATGACATAGGGAATAGTTAATGGGATGTCTACACAGAAGGTGACTCTCGTGGCTAGTCTATACATGAATTTTAATAAACTTGACCATACCGATACAAATGCATTGGAGGGGCTATTATTGGTAAAGGGTGTCCATCAGTGTTACAAGACTCAGACTCGACAAGCTGATTTTTGACCGAGACTTGAACTCGGCACCAAGACTCGACAAAAATTGAACCAAGACTCGACAAATTGACAAACCCAAGAAATTCAAATATTTTTAAGTATTTAAAACTTGTTTCATTCATCTTTTAATAAATAAACCTTAAAGACACAATAATCTCATCAAATAGAAGCTACTTTGAACACATACATAAGTTTACAATTACATTGATCACATAAGTATAAATGCAAATTTTAGGCTTCAACTAGGGGAAATAAGTTAAACTAAATAACACATTAGAAATATAAATAGTGTCAAATGTCTACAAAATTCATGGAATATGAAATCTGTGGCATCAAAAGTTCAAAACATATATCAAAATAAAAGCTAGAGCCTAGAAGTCTAAGGCTCAAAGGAGCCAATATTAGTGACCACTTGACCCCGCAACCCTCCCACATGTGCGCCTAAGATAGGTCCTAGATAGTTCTGCAACCATGATATCTTCCCGTGTCTCAGGTTCAACCCCATCCTCATCCACATCATCCTCGGGTCCTCCAATGGGTCTCCTCGTGCTCTAGCCTCCTCTGCCATTGCTACTGCCTTTGCCTCTCGACCCACTTGATCAACCCATTCCAAGTCTTCATCACCAAAGATAGGATCATCAACCTCAATGTTCCACTCTACCTGTGGATCAACCTCCTCTAAAATGATAGGAGATGTGTCAGTGCCCAAGATTTGTCTTTGATGGAGGCGAAGGTTGTAATGAACATACACAAGATCATTCAACCTTTGCATCGCCAACCTGTTGCAATTTTGGAGTGAATATGCTCGAACATGCTCCAATTGCGCTCACATCCTGAAACACTACATGGCTGGCTCAAGATACGAACTGCAATCCTTTGTAGATTTGACACCTTATTACCAAACATCTCCCACCATGCATTTGAAATGACAAAAAATAAAACATCATTTATATTCTATAACTTTGAGTTTATGATAATGGTAATAGAATTATAGATAGAAAAGTTTAAGATTTAAATTTTAAACTATGCCTTGAATAGATTTTTACCTGGCATCATTTCTGTTTGGTTTTGCTTGCATATGTCTCGTAAAAAGAATTCTCCTTGTGCATTCCTAAACATCTCTATCTCATGGACTATGTGTGCTCCAACTGATGAATCAGGTGACATTTTCTCTACAACTTCATAGAGCCCACTCCACACCTTGTCATCGGCCTTGAAATTTGGGCGAAATTGGAACGCGAGATTAAGGTAGTAGGAAGCTGCATGTATAGGCCCGTGAAGCAAATTGTTCCATCATCGATCAATGACCTCCCATATGGGACCGTACTTAGTCTGATTCCCTAAATAAATAGCTTTAATGGCCTCCTTCACCTTGTTGATGCCCTCATAAATGTAACCCATTGCAGTCTTCTCTCCATCAACAACTCGCAGGAGAACAACAAGAGGCTCTATGAACTGTGATCATTGTGAAAGTTGAAACACTAAGATTTAAGTTTTAAGTTTTACATAAACAAGTGTGAACAAAAATATAATTGGTAATTACCTGCACAATCTCCTTGGTCGATTGCCAAAAGCTATGTTTATCAAAAACCCGATCAACCATCTCAATCCTTGCAATGGTCTTTGCATATGATGATGTGGTCCACTCCTCACTTACAAACATGCATTTCAAACCGGTCTTGGACTGAAGCAAGGATTGCAATGTGATAAAATTTGTTGCAAATTGGGTAATTCCTAGACGAACCAACTCTTTCTTATTTGTGAAATACCTCATAAGGTTGAAGACCCAGGTATGATTATATATGTATTTACAAATATTCCTTGTGTTCTCTACACATGTTTTAATCCAAGGAATTTTGCCAAGATACTCAAATATGAGGTCAAGGCAATGAGCGGCACAAGGGGTCCAAAACAAAGTGGGGGTGCCTCTCCATAAGAAGTTTACCTGCAGAAACATAATTTGTTGCATTATCTGTCACTATTTGTACGACATTTTCTTCACCCACCTCCAACACCCCACAGAGATACTCAAACATTTTTTCATTTTTCCGGAAGCATCAATTGACTTCAAAAACACTGTGCTACTTGAGAAAGAAGGAAAAAATGATTTAGTAAAGTAAACATCAAAAATCTTAATCACTAAATTAGTATACTTTACAAAATACAATGTACAATTACCTAATGAGGGCACAAGAAAATTCAGTAGTGTTCTATTTCTTCTATCGGTCCAACCATCAGTCATGATGGTGCAACCCTTACTTCTCCATGCCTCATGGTGCTCAATAATTCTGGCTTTGACATCAGCCACCTTTTGACTCAAAATAGGACTTTTTATCTCCTCATCATTAGTGGCTTTGAACCCCAGACCACAAATAGTAATGACATCTACCATAATTTTTCAATAAGGAGACCTAAAACAAATTAAATAAACAAAATAAGTATTTACTATTAACTATTAAGTTTTACTTGTAACTTTAAAAATTAAAATAATCAATGTGGCATACAATAAATTTCTTAAAAGCAAAAAAATCAAGACATAGAAATCAAAATAATAATGAGTACCTCGCTGCATGAAATGGAAAGGTGTTGTAGATCCAAAAATCTCCAATTGCATTTTTTACAGCGTCATGCTTCTCCTTATTACAATCCATGCTCTCAAGCGATGGTTGGGCACCCAGAGTTGTGCGTGGAAAAAAAAATGAATCTAATGTGGATTAATTTTTATGAATCCAAGTGCTAACACTCACAATACCACTACTTCTAGATGCAGGAAATGGAATCTGAGGATTTGAAGAAGCCTCTCCACCAATGTTTGCCATTTCTTCCATTTGCTTCCTTTTTAATTATTTTTTCTCTTCAAATTCCTCTAATTGAGCTTGCACTTCACGTATAGCCTTAGGGGGTGCTACTTTGCATGGTTTGGCATCATGACATTCTATTTGTGCAATGTGATATTTCAGCCGGTTAATACCTCCCCCACTATATTTCATTTTGCGATGAAAACATATTACTTCTCCATTTTTTGATCTGGGGATGGCATGGTTCCAAGCCTTATCCTTTCTAACTAGGGATGCCTTTGGGGCACCACTTCCACTACCAGTAAGCTGAGACATTATGCTGCAAAATATTATAAATGAAAAAATTCAGCATCTACACATTCTAATTAAATTAAAACTAAAAACTAAATAAAATAAAGAAAAAACAAAACTAAGGTTTCTTATTTTTTCCATCAACATAAAGTGAAACAAAAGCAAAACAAATGTACAATAAAATGGAAATATGAAAGTAAAAAAATCAAAAAACAACAAAAAAATGTAACTTACCTTTTCAAATTTGCTCCAAAATTGAACAAATGCACCTTTAAATTTGTAGAGGCCTCCTCCAAATGCTTCTTTAACTCCTTTAAATGCATCAATGCAAGCTACTAATTTGCACAAACAATCAACAATCACTATCTCCTCATCAATTGATCTGCTGGTCTGCTCTTCAATGCCTCAATATTTTTGTCAAATGCCTCTTTTTCTCTCCTCGCGTTTGCAAACAATAAAAATGAGCTTTTAGTGTAGGGAGGCAAATATAATGATCTTTTGGTCAAGTGAGAACATTTCATTTTTATTTTTTATTTTTCTTTTTAATCACTATTGGGTGCGACAAAGTTCAACCTTCGGGACTAGGCGAGTTTGCCAAGTCTGACACACTTGGCGAGTCTGATCAAACTCGGCCAAACTCGGTCGAGTCCGAGTCCACAACCTTCTGGACTCTGCAAAGCTGACCCAGTTCTGGACTCACAGAATCCGGGCCTAACTCACAGAGTCTTGTATCTATGGTGTCCATTACATTATTGACTAATCCTATTACATATTATAATGTGTTTCTATATGCATGGTTGCATTAGTATGTATTCCATGTTTGCAGTTGGTGATGTCGATCTCATTAACTCATTAGCATGACATTAGTGCATATTCCATGTTTGCACCTGGGGATGTTAACTCCATTAACTCAATGGCTTAATATTATCATAAGTGACTGTGAGTTTGTTTCAAAGCCTTATTGTCTTACTGCTAATTATGCAAAATATTTACATTAAGACTCATTTTGGGTTTAATAGACAGGTTTTTTTGGTATGCTACATGCTATTTATTAATATTTTTTTATAAGAATCATATAGTTTAAGGTTGTAATTTGAAGCTTTTTTCTAGATATAGTCATATCTATGATTACTTCCCATGTTCTTTGAAATACCAATTGAACTTCATTGGAATCAAGCCTTAGAATGAACCAAATGTGGAAAGTAGATGGGGGATTATTAACATCTCACTTTGCTTTGTTGACAGATAGCATACTTCATTGAACCCAGCCACGATTGCCTTGTGGAATGCCTTCCAACTTGTTATTCGGAGTTGAATCCTCCCAGGTATGTGAAAAGAATCTTCTTAATAAAAGAGGATGATTTGAAAAAATGCTTTTCAAGGAGACTGAATTTAGTTTAAAATTAAAATTTACAAAAGATATCATTTCCAGAATATAGAGGTATTTTTTATTACACAAATTAAATGAAATTACATCTGTGAATTAAGGCTTAAAAGAATAAGTCTGTCAACTCACGTTTTGGTGTACCGAAGTTTATATTACTTTTTTTATATTGACAAACAATTATGTGTAATATGTTTTTCGTTTGAAGTTGGTGCTTCATAAACACAATATTCTCATAAAATTCTTAATTTCAGATTCTGTTTCCTAGGATAAAATGGACCCATAATTTTTATTATTATTGTCTTTGGCAGATATTCACCAATTACATGTGAGCGGTATTTATCGCAACGTTACAAGGATACCCACACCGACTTGAGTAAATATTCTTAAGCTCATATACAGTTCAATTCTGTTGGAGGAAAGGGACTTTGATAAACATTGAACATGTTTGTATCTTGTATAAGCAGGCTGCAAATATATTGTACCTGAAAATCCTTGTATAATATAGGTTGATTTCATAGCAGGAAAGAGATTAATGGCTCACAGGGTAACATGCCAGTTGGTAAACTAGTATGTAGTAGCTTATTGATTTGTTAAATTTGCACACATTATATTTTCATACAAACCACTATATGCAGAGTGGATCCATTCTTGAATTATACAACTCAATTTTTCAGTTACAGTTCTTTTGATTTGAAATGGAAATAAAATCCTTGTTAGCAATTATTAAGAAGGTTAAAAATGTTGACTACTAGCATACGTGTTTAAGCCTAAGGTCACCGTGGAGTGACACATATTTGGGTTATGAGAAACCCCTTTGTGGAGGCTCAAACAGGGATTGTTTATTCCATTTACCTTTGATATTGTTCAATAAGGCATACAATCCTACCCATAGTTGAAAAACTTGCAAGTACTCGCAAAACTCATGAGTACTCACCAGCCAGTTTGCTACGCGAATCACTCGCCCAATAACTTGCTGATGAGTTTTTGTAAAACTTGTGGCATTTTTTGCTTGAAAAACTCACGAGTAAATGTAAAAAATCATGATTTTTTGAAAAACTCGTCCAAATTCATATAATTTAGTTTTTCTTGCTTGTAGTTAAAAAAAACATGATTTTCATTGGTGTGATCTTCACTCTCTTCTCTCATTTTCTCTTAAAAAAAAAATCAGGGGCTTTTTGCTTTGAAAAACTCGTGAGTAAATGCAAAAAATCATGATCTTGAAAAACTTGTCCAAATTCATATAATTTAGTTTTTCTTGCTTGTAGTTTAAAAAACATGATTTTTATTGGTGATGATCTTCACTCTCTTTTCTCATTTTCTCTAAAAGTAAAAATTTTGGGGGCTACGAACCCCCACTTGCAGCCCATAGGGGAACACCTTGCACCTCTCTACCGTTGGTTTTTTCTCACATCTAACACCTTCTGTAGCTTATCATTGTTGCCCCTCAAATCCATTAGGGTCTCCACTCACAAATCCCCACTAGTTGTTGGACTTGGGACCTCTTATCATATAAGAAATTTGATTACAATGAGGGAGTCTGGGACTAAAGACCAAAATTAAACTCTAATTTTGATTTATATGTAATGGGAAATAGTGATGTGCTCAACAAGTTTAGTAATATGTGTGTTTTAGAAGAATAGTTTTTATAAAATTTCTATCTTAAAATGTTTGATAAATTTGCCAAATTATTTTTGATTTTTTTCCGAGTTTTTTAAATTTTTGGGTCATTCTAAGTCCAAGTTTTTCAACTATGATTAATTAAGGAGTAAGTAATACAATTACAATAGAAATCAAATTTTATGACATCAATTTGCATGTTAGGACAATGAATGTATCAGTGCACATTTCCTATTGTCTTTGTGACACCAAAACAACTTGCAACTTTTGAAGTATGAGAATCTCTCATTTGTTGAATCCTTCCTTAGTCACCTAAAGTTTACTCATTGTATAACATTTTGTCTTGCAAATAGTAGTCCTCATTGGTGTAAAAAAATGGAAAATTTTGACCTTTGAAATTTTTACCCAAATTTTTCATTTTTCTCATTCTTTCACGTAGGCTTTTGCACAAAAGCCTTGAGTTGAGTTATATACTCAAAGGTGGAATCAATGGAAGTTAGACAACATATACCCAAAGGTGGAAACTATGGAAGTTTAGGCAACATATCAACCAACTTTTTATTCGTGCCTTAATTATGCTTAATAACTCAAGGATTTTTCTACAAAAGATCCATCCACTTATGGTGATGAGCTTACTGAAATTTTTTATTGGAGCTGCAAATATTTGAGAGGTCGATATTCCACGTGAATAACAATTTTATTTTTCTCATTAAATAATCCTTCCATAACATACAATTTATTATTATAAGCCGATAGGCTTCTTTTAGGTGGGAAACACCCTACCGAAATTGTCTCACACTCATGTCCGACATGTTTTGAAAAATTTCCAATAGGCACATTATATTTAATAAAAATAATTCCCTAAGTTTACAGCTGCTCAAATGACCAAATCAAAAGTCCAGAGTTAAATCATGGACACAACATTTTAAAATACAAGGTAAAACCAGTCTCCTCTTGGAACAGCCGTTACGCACCGCCTTGGGCGAATTGTATTTATATAAGTGAACTAACGTAAATCTGGAAAACAAATGAAGAGCAGTGGAAGGTAAAAAGAGAAAGGAGGAAACAAATATGCCAAGTGGAGGAGACCTATTCTACAAGCATATTATTCTCAGTAGCAAATCTTGATGTATTAATTCATCTTTAACCCCATTCTGCTATTCTGTTATGTGTAGGGATTTCCCTACCATTAAATTTATGCTTGAAAAGCTGCAAAAATGTTGTTTACTGTGAATAAATTGATGCAGTGGTTGTAGGGGGATTGGTTTTCATTAATTTGTTTTCTGGAAATAGTATGAATTAGTTTCTAATCAACATGGAAAAAAATCAAAAAATGAGAAAATTAGAAAACAATTCACCGCTTAAGCTTAAGCAGGAAATAGAGAGATTTCTGCCTGCACCAGTATAATTCTATGTTCTGTCTATTTGACAACCACAAGAAATTAGGGGCTGATGTAATTTGAGCTTGTTATATGAAAATTTAGAATTCATATTGTCTTTTGAATCTCCTATCGCTTCTTCAAAGAAGCCCTTTTCTGTTAACCATTCTCTTAATGTTCTTGTTGAAATTGCTATTTTTTGCAACTTTAGCAAGGTGAGTGAGTCAGGCCAATCTTTTTGCTTCGCATGTGATGGTTTCTCGGGTTCTGCCCTCTGAATGTCTTCATATTGGAAAAGCACTGCCATAAAAAAATTTGAATCTTTAATAAGGAGCTCGACACACAATAAAACGAGTACAAAATAGATGTAGAAGAGTTGAATTATGAGACTGGAAAACTAAGAAAACTTTTTTTAGGCTTCTTGTGGTTCCCGTGGTAATTTACAAATGTGAAATATGGAGCAGCAACACTTCAACAAGCAAATGGAGACTGATAGAGGTTTACAAAACATTTAATCACAAATAGCCTCAAGATTAAATCATTCCATACAAGATTGTCCTAGCAGCAACAAGGGCTTTTCCTATTGAGGCGTCGGTTACATTTTGGTTGCTAAGTTATCTAAGAAGATTATAAAAATGGAGATACATCATTGGCCGAAAAATAGCAACCAAAGAGAAACTAGACAAAAGGAAGAGCACATGGATGAAGAAAAACATTAAATGGATGAATAGGTGGGATATTAGCATAGAGATTGCCCAAATAACAATAGAAAAATAAAAAAGTATGCACAAGAAAAATTCAAAGGAAGCACGTGGACGGGACAATTCGGGAGAAAAAGAGAATACTATAGCAAACATTTCAATACCACACATGACCATATGCAAAAAACCTACATAGGTATGGAATAAAATGGAAAGCAAAAATGTTAATTGCTCATATAAAAACCAGCCCACATCAACTTAGATGCGAAACCGAAAGATGGATGATACCTAAAGAGGAGTGGGTAGATAGAAGATTTAGATATTGCACTCAAGGAGTGGTCGAGACAGGATGACATTACATCATGGAATGTGCAGCTTACAAGGATATTCAAATCAACTATAATGAGACGTTAAAGGTAAACACCTTGAGTAATCTCTTCAAAGAATAAAAGATAACAAGAGTTTAATGTCCCCTACTAGGTTTAGGCTTGTTCTAACCATAATTAACCTATTCCAATGTACTTATGACTTAAACTAAATTGATTAGGAGACAATTCTATCTTAATATGAATCTAATCAGTGATATTCGATTAATTTATTAATAAGTAACTTGCTCATCTATCATACATCCATAATTCTTAATGCAAGTGTCAAACTTTGTTACTACTTCAGTTTTAAGGAAAAAGAGGATGTGAATGTTACCCAAGCGCTTAGATACCAAATACAATAGGTTCCCTCAAAATTTACAGATCCAAGCCCTTACCCTATCTTGGGACCCTGCCCCTCAAGGTTCTCGGGACGCTGATCCCCACCCTCTCTTGAGAATCACCCTATTGTCTGGATTTAGACTGCCCCTCTTGGAAACATCTCATTCCTATCTTCTTAAATACGGATAGTAATAACATGATTTAGACTATAAGTATGCTAACTTCTCGTGTATTATGAATAAATGCAAAATTAAGTATGACTGTCATACATATTGCAGTCTATATTAATATTACTATTAAATTCTGCATAAGAACATTATCAAGCAGCATACATATTAAGCACATCCTCATGCATACCACCAAGAGCAAGGATGTTACTGCCTATAACTTATAAACAGTTCTGATCTGATTTGATCTGATCTAATCAATGGTGATCTCTTGGATTCTTTTGATTCCTTTCTTTTATATCTCTCAATGTGAGGGAGAGGTCACACCCTTTCACCATTAGCACCCTTTGAAAGACAGCAACTCTTCATTATTTCTGCCATTTGAAAAGGACACAACCTTTCATAATCAGATCTGCACTTCTGATTTTCAAATTGTCCCCCTCTCGAATGAGGTTCTCTTCTCCCTTTTATATCTTATTGTTGAAGGAGTCACAACTTTTCCTTCCATGTCTTTTGACCATTCATCAACTTAATTAAATTTAATTAATTATATTCTTTTATATTTTAATTTAATTTTTTTTTTTTTTATTCTTTTGTATTTTAATTTTATTATTATTATTATTAACTTATATTTCAAAGTAGGGACATTATAAGAAAACATGTGAATAGGACAATTTGGGAGAAAAGGGAATACTATAGCAAACATTTCAATCCCACACATGACCATATGCAAAAAAACTACATAGGTATGGAATAAAATGGAAAGCAAAAATATTAATTGCTCATATAAAAACCAGCCCACATCAACTTAGATGCGAAACCGAAAGATGGATGATACCTAAAGAAGAGTGGGTAGATAGAAGATTTAGATATTGCACTCAAGGAGTGGTCAAGACAGGATGACATTACATCATGGAATGTGCAGCTTACAAGGATATTCAAATCAACTATAATGAGACGTTAAAGGTAAACACCTTGAGTAATCTCTTTAAAGAATAAAAGATAGCAAGAGTTATAAATTTCTTGATCAAGATACACAGTAGAAGATCCAAGATGTAGAAGGAAAAGGAGGTTTGGTAAGCATAATGTTTTGGAATCTACAAAAAGTATGCACAAGAAAAATAAAAAAGTATGCACAAGAAAAAATCAAAGAAAGCATGTGGATGGGAGAATTCGGGAGAAAAAGGGAATACTATAGCAAACATTTCAATCCCACACATGACCATATGCAAAAAAACTACATAGGTATGGAATAAAATGGAAAGCAAAAATGTTAATTGCTCATGTAAAAACCAGCCCACATAAACTTAGATGTGAAACTGAAAGATGGATGATACCTAAAGAGGAGTGGGTAGATAGAAGATGTAAAAATTGCACTCAAGGAGTGGTCGAGACAGGATGGCACTACATCATGGAATGTGTAGCTTACAAGGATATTCAAATCAACTACAATGAGACGTTAAAGGTAAACACCTTGAGTAATCTCTTCGAAGAATAAAAGATAACAAGAGTTATAAATTTCTTGATCAAGATGCACAGTAGAAGATCCAAGATGTAGAAGGAAAAGGATGTTTGGTAAGCATAATGTTTTGGAATCTACAAGCTTTGCTTTGTTGGCTACCCATGGGTCCCATAGACTTTGGCCTCGTGGATGTTATTAAAAACATTCATTCATTCAATGTAAATCTTTGAGCATGGAATGCTTGCTCCATTTTCCATCCAACCAATGTGCAAGGCCATTTGAAGAAAAGTACCTCTTTCTATTTATCCCAATTAATCTCTATTAATTTCCACTAGCGTCCCTACCAATGATATCTTTTTAAAAATTTGTCATTTATCAATGAGAATGCTAGGGTTATCCTTAAGATATATATATATATATATATATATATATATATATATATATATATATATATATATATATATATATATATATATATATATATATATATATATTGAATTAATTAGATAAAAGCTCTTAACATATTAACAATGCCACTAAAAAATATTGTTAAAACTATAAAATGATTTTTTTAAATAGAATATTTTATATACATTATTCGTATACTAATAAATACATGACTAAAAATTTCAAATTTCAGATTGCAATCTCCAAATAACATTTAATATAAATTACTAAAATATAAATTTTAATAAACTCAACTTCAAATATTACACCAATTTTTATAAATACAAAATATAATGATGAATACCTCTAAATCACAATAAGAATTGTTCCCTATGGGTAAGTGCACCAAGATGGTGAACAAAAAGGGGGGTATAAGTGGCCACTTTTTTTTCTTTTTTTTTCTTTCTGAAAACAGGTAAACCTGAACTTCAAAGAGATATTCGAAGGCCACACACTCAAAACTAGGAGTTGAGAAAAGAATAAGAATTGTAGTACTCTGAATCCAGTTTCTAAACTACTAAAGTTTTTTAAAATTGGATAAGATTAAGAGGGTCAAACCTCTCTCGCACGAAAACCTGTTCCTGATTTTTTCTGAAAAAACATAACATAGCTGTTTTCGTGCGCTGCACAAAATATATAATTAGATTTAGTATTTTGCAAAACCCTTTGGTAGGATGATAGGTAAGATTGAGATCTAGAAGTTGTGTATTTTTTTGTAATTTTTCAATGAGTATTTTTTTTTAATGATTTTTTGAAGTGACTGCATCTTGAAAATTTGGTACTTGTTCGTGTGCTAGGCATAACTGGCATCAAAATAATCGAAAATGAAAACTTTTTTTTCTAAAATTGTATAAAATCTAGTGTAGAACATTAATATGTAATTTATTTTGAATTTGGTCGAGTATATCAAAAGTTATTAAAAAAATGGTAGATGTATGTCTCTGAGGATTGTCAAGGCACTGGTAAAGAAAATTAAAGTTTACTATGCTAATGTTGTCTAAAAATAGAAAAAATTATATGGGCAGAAAGATGAGAAGATGTGTGAGATTATGGTGGTAATTTTAGAGATGCCCACTTGATCATTTGTAAACTTGATGGTGATGAAGTCAAGAAATCATGTTGGAAGATGAAAAAACGTGTAAAGGGACAAAAATGGAGGGAAAATGGGCTTCCAAGTCTTAGGGTCGTTTTCCAACCCTCTTACCAAGCCAAAACCCACACGGGTTCTGATGCGCAATATAACTTGCTCGGGTTTTGAAAAACAAAAAGTACCATTCATAGTTCTACATAACCTGTACAGGTTATGTAGAGCTAAAACCATCATTTTGAATTTCCCAAAACCTATACGGGTTATGAAAAACCAAAATTATGGTTTTTCATAACCCGTACTGGTTATGAAAATATCATTTTGAGTTTCACAAAACCTGTACGGGTTATGAAAAACCATTGTTTTGATTTTCACAAAATACATATATAATATGTGTTTATGTATGTATATATGCATATCTATAGTTATAAATATACATATATTTATATAGATATATGTATATATGTTTGTATACATGCATGTCTCTCTTCTTTTCCTCTCTCTTGTCTTCCTTCCCCCATCACCGTCTCTATCTATTCTGAGCCCTAATTATCCTTCTTGAGTTCTATCTCATCTCTCTCCCCCTCACACTTCTCTCTCTGCCAAGTCTCTCACCCTCTTCTCCTTCTCGTTCTCTCTCTACCTCATCTCTCTCTCTCTCTCTCTCTCTCTCTCTCTCTCTCTCTCTCTCTCTCTCTCTCTCTCTCTCTCTCTCTCTCGCGCGCGCGCGCGCGCGTTATCCTATCCTATTATCACCCTCTCTCCCCTACCTCTCCCTCTCCCTCTCCCCCTACCTCTCCCTCCCCCTCTCGTTACCTTATCCTATTCTCTCTCCTCCCCCTCTCTTGACCCTATTCTCTCTCTCTCTCTCTCTCTCTCTCTCTCTCTATCCTATTCTCCCCATCTCCACCCTCTCCCTCTTCCTCTCCCTCTCCCTCTCTCCCAATCTCCTCTCTCTCCCCCTCTCCTTATCATATTCTCTCCCTCTCTTCTTATTCCCTATTCTCTATCTTACCCCCCTCTCCCCCCTACTCTCTCTCTAACTGCCTTTCTCACCCCCTCTCCTTATCCTATTCTCTCCCTCTCTTCCTATCCCCTTCTCTCTCTCTCTCAATCCTATTCTCACCCTCTCTCCCTTCTCTTTCTTTCCCTATCTCTCTCACTCTCTTCCTATCCCCTTCTCTCTCTATCTCTAACACTCTCTCCCTCCCCCTCTCCTTATCCTATTCTATCCCTCTCTTCTTACCCCCTACTCTCTCTCTCCCTCCCCATCTCCCTACTCTCTCTCTCTCTCTCTCTCTCTCTCTCTCTCTCTCTCTCTCTCTCTCTCTCTCTCTCAATCCTATTCTCACCCTCTCTCCTTTCTCTTTCTTTCCCTATCTCTCTCTCCCTCTCTTCCTATCCTCTTCTCTCTGTCTCTAACTCTCTCTCCCTCCCCCTCTCCTTATCCTATTATATCCCTCTCTTCCTACCCCCTAATCTTTCTCTCTCTAACTCTCTCTCCCTCCCCCTCTCCCTATCATATTCTCTCCCTCTCTTCCTATCCCATTCTCTCTCTCTCTATCTCTCTCTCTCTCTCTCTCTCAATCCTATTCT